>NC_142404.1:13921603-14234460 GCF_059441095.1 Idiotropiscis lumnitzeri
AATCACTCCTAAATTGAAAAAGACAGCACAGGTCGAAAAGGGACCAAAGCAAAAAATCAAAATGAGGATAGACAGTGTAATCTATTGTGTGTCTCAAGAAACACAATGAAAGAAGATAATACAGCAAAAACAGTAACGATCGCACAATGAATAAGATGAAAGAAGACAAAGCACAGTGGGCAAAAAAGTGGAATGAGGAAAATCAAAGGAGACATGTCAAGGTGATGTCCTCAAAAATGACATGACGCAGCCCAAAAAAAAAAAAAAACTTTCTCAATAACAAGAAGCTTGCAAATCCTTATCGGCAAACAATGTCCTGTCGCCCTAATCACAGCAGATGTGATAACTGAATTATCTGTCTCCTCTGATCTCTTCATCTGATAGGAAAGCTACACTTCCTGCTCTCGGGGGCACAATTCAACTCCGGTGGAGCTCTGCGATTTCCCAGCCTTCACATTTGAACCCTAGCAACGATCGTATCTGTACAGTTCAGCTGGAGGAAAAAGAAAAAAAAAAAAAAAAAGATCACACGGAGTCAATTGGCTGTCGTGATCCATTGGTTGAGTGCCAGACAGGCTGTAATCTATGTCACGGCTCATAAGAGGCTCATATTTAAACCGAGCTAAACTGTGGTAAATGGTCAGCGGAGATCTAAAAGGAGTGAACGCTCAAAGAATTTAAAACTATGCAAACAGAGGAACCAGATGCCAAAACCTGGAGTGTTACTGTACATTAAAACTTGGTGGTTTGGTCTGTTGAAAAGCAAATATTGGAACACATTCAATGTGGTGGAGCTATAAAGAAAAAAAAATATTTGTTTTCATAATTTCACCACTCTCACACTCATTTGAACTAAAAAAAAAACCGCAAATTTAATTTTTTTTTTTTTTTTTTTTTTGGTAAGTGGTACAGAAAATGAATGGACAGATGGAAGCATTCCTTAGCACCTGTTCTTAACCTTTCTTTGTGGAAAAAATGCTAATATATTATTTGATACGCAGTTGACTGGCGAATGGATATAAGCATTACGGTCAGAGGTGGACATTTCACAATTTTTTTTTCTTGTCCGTCATTCATTATCCGTCAGCAGCCTGGGAACCCGTCCGTCATTTGTCATTCCGTTGTATTTTTGAACTTGAACCGAATTTTAATTGGCAATTGTTCAGTTCCTGAGTTTTCCCATCAGTCGGTTCCTCAGTCCAACCCCCACGAGAAAAAAAATAAAAGTGAACAAAATGTCCTTCAGGGACAGCCTGAGAGGTCTGACGGTACTTGACCCGGTTAGTGACGATTGCTCTGACAGACACAAATCCACTCCCGTCAGTGCTTAGTTTAAAAATATATTTCATAAATAATATATTCCGTATTTTCCGAACTATTGGACGCAACATTTTTCCTAGATTTTGAACCGTGCGGCTAAGACAATGGTTCGGCTTTTCTGTGGATTTTTCTTTCACCAGTAGGGGCGCTCTACAGTTAAAAAAAATGCGCGAAATAAATCGTAATTTTTTTTAGCAAAGTTGTTGCCGTGTAAAAAGGCCCTCTCAGCCTCGTCTTCTTGCTCTTAAATACATGTCATATCTCGCAGAAGACCAACAACATGGTCAACATAAACTTCCTAAAAATGTCAGCCATCGTGCATTTGATAAGATTGAAAAGTTTTCTTCTTTCAGATGAAGGATGAGATAAAGAGACATGAGATATTCAGTGACTATAGCAACTTCCTGCTTATATCTTTCTTTGCCTGTCACCCCCCATTTTTGTCTGCTCCCTTTGATCGAGAGACCTCAGCAAACAGAGGCGGGATTTACATCAGCGACGTCAAGCTGCTCTCATCACTTTTGCTCCGCTAAAGCGTTTTTAACAGCGAAGCTTTTGAGGCTCCCATCATAGAGGAGCATTACATCAGCTCCCAGGGTGCCGCTTTTTTTGTCAGCTCGACTATGACTGCGTCTCAGGGGCTTGTAAATAATCCCCGAGTGCTCCTTATATGACCCCAGATTGATACTCCGCAAGTAAATCTCACTGCTGTGAGCGAGAAAAGTGAAATCCCCTAATGAAAGTGTGAAACTAGTTTGTCGCAACCTCAGTTACGCCTATTAGCTCGTGTCAACAAAGCGTAAATTCTCCTAACAAAACATTAGCTCAATTTGCAATGTAAGGCATTTACAGGGATGAAAGATGCTTTCAAATAACATTTCATTTATGTGACGGTGTAACTCAAACTGTTTTTAAAGAGCACGTGGGCGCTTGTAAATTAAAAGCACTCTATAATATCAGCTTTTATTTGTGTCCAGCATTCGTGTGGATGCTGAGCAGGTTCTGGCCAACTATGCCAAATGCTGTTTTACATTTTGAAGTCTCCACATCTTGTTCACATGACACATGACTTGCAAGAGACTGAAGTCGCTAAATTTATGAGTCGGGACTTGCTCGGCAAAACATGTAAAAGACTCAAAATTAATGACACTTAACTTTGATGTCAACTACAAGACTTGGCAGATCTTGCTCAAGACAGATAAGCTACATAGCAGTTTAGCTAACCAGTAGCTTTTCAAATATTAGCCTAACTAAACTTCTTATCGATGATTTGTTTATTTGAGAAGGCAAAGTTAGAGACAATATCGACAATGAATGTGAGTGATTGTGATAGATTTTGTCCAGCTAACTAATTCAAGCGTAGATAGTTACTGAGAGAAAAGTGGCTAATGGCTAACCTGCTTAAAAGTTAGCCGTGACTCGATTCTGTATGCTTGTTTTTTGGGACTTGCTGGAAACTTAAACTAAAAAAAAAAAATTAAACTGTAAAGCTTGACACTTATGACTTACATTAATTTATGGGGGTGTAGTGCTTTATTTGTGCGTAAGATTGTTGTTTTTACATCACTGATATATAATGGTATAATGGATTTTGATATGCCTCATTAATTACGATGTTTAAACTTCAAACCTAATCGAGATCCGCTAATATTAACCTAACAGGAACTACAGTTATTTAACAATTAATGAAAATGGTTTATTTGGTTTTTTTTTTTTTTTTCAAAGCAGCTGCTTGCAATTCTGTTGGCTCTAATGAGCACCGAGTGATTATGTGGGTTGATAACGTTGGTTTTCGGTTGAAAGCTTATCATTAGGCCTGTAATTGAAGTGGTAGCCAGGCTGCTTTAGATCCCTTTTGCCTGTGGAGAGGGGAGTGGCTCTCGCCCCTTTGCTTTCCGTCACTGCCACAAGGTTTACATGTGTGCCACATGAATCGTCCTTTTCCTTTCGTGTAAAGAGCTTAGCATACACTCGCTCAGCTGCACACACACACACTCTCTCACACATTACACACACGCAGATGGCAGTGTCTGCTGGGGGCCACTAATGTCGCTGTGTGTGGTCGCGTGTCTGGACTAAGTGCATGCCCAGTGGCGTTTATGAGAGGGATGCCATTGGAAATGGCAAGGAGGAAGCTTAGGAATTAAAGTAGCCGTTCACTCATGTTGGGAAACGGGAGCACTGACATTGTACATGCTCAGTGCGAGTGCAAACAATGCACCATGCATTACAGTTTGGCACAGTTTTAGCGTCTATGTTAAATTGTCTGTTTGAATTTTAATCATCAGTCCCGGAAGAGTGCAAAAATGTTTTTTCCATGTTGGGGTACCAACCACTGAATAGAGAGGAACAATGATGGTTGATTTGTGTTCAGTTAAAAAGATAATAAATTATAGCGAAGAGTTGAAATAGATTTGAACTAATCATACAATTCCTGTTCCCAACCTGGAACATTTATTCAAATATACAGGAATCTGAAGGGAACATTGCGATGTTCTTTATGGTAAAAATTAACTGCTTAGCAGCTTAATTTGCATTAACTCAAATGCGGCAGGAGGCAGGAATAACTTATTTTTTCCTTTTTTTTTTTTTAATTAAAGAAACAAAAAGGCAAACAAGGCACTGGAGAAATTAAAAAAAAATACTGCATTTCAAAATAACAGGAATAAATGTACGACTTGACTAGATAATCAGCGGACACAGGACGGTAGACAAGGCTCCAACAATGACTGAAGGGAAACTGGGCAACTAAATACAAACAAACTGACGAGATAACAAGGAACACCTGCACAAGACACAAGGGGTTGAAGGGAGCTGATTGGCTAACATTCGGGAACGGGCTGACAAGCACAGGTGGACACAATAAGCTAATGAGACTAACATACAAAGCCACACATGGAAAGCGTGAAACTAAATTTGAAACCAACACAACACAAACAGCTCATGACACAGATGGTCAATCTTATCTTATGATTGCTGAAAAACAGTCAAATCTTTTTAAGATTAAATATTCCTATACTGGCATGATTTACGGCATTTGAATTTTCTCTAGTGTGGGTTAAATAAAGGATTATTTTAACACAACAACACATGAAGACGATTCGACATTTTTAAACAGTGACATTTGCTCGATATAATGCGGGTGGTCTTCACTGGGCTGATGATGCTTCTGTCACATGTCAGGTTGTATTTCATTTCATTCCGGGCTTCAAACTGGGTGTCTCATTTTGTTAAACGCCTATTATCACACCTCTTGTTTCCTCGGCCTCCACCCCGCCACCTGGACTCTGTGCGTGTAGTTCAAGTTGGAAAGGTCGTTTTATTTATAGAGCACATTTTCACCCACAAGGCAACTCAATGTGCTCCACAAAAGCAGAGACGCAACACTTACAAGCATTGACGAAAATAAAAGCACAGAAAACAAAAGTCGCTTACAAAAATGACTAAATTGCACGTTGACAACATTTCACAGAAAACTAAAAAAAAAAACATTTAAAAGCAAAATAAATATATGTTCCCCTCGATTCTGACTTTACTTCTGTTGCCATATGATGGGGAGGGGGGGATAGTGGATTTAAAAGTGACTATAAGCTAATACAAAAAGTTGCTTAAAAGGGAAAGAGAGAAGTGTGAAACCCAGAATAAAAAAAATAAAAAAATTAAAAAAGATATCATCTTAAGAAAATTGCGTTTGGGAACGAATATCATTTGATTTTGACCTTTCCATTTTCTCTCTCATTTTCTCAGCAATATCGCTGTCTCTTAAACAGCACTTTAGATGTGAGAGTCATCTTTCTATCCTTCCCGTTTAACCGAATGGCATCAATAGGACTAAAGTGCAGGTGCATTATAAAATACCCGTCACCGTCCTTGACTGCGGCTGGATCTAATTCATTAGAACGCTCCTTCACTCTCGGCAGGCTGTCATGACTATCGCAGGTCAGTAGTGAGACATTTCATTGTGATGTTTATATTTCTGAACTTTTTCTACGTTAATAAGAAAAAAAAATGGTAAAAGTCAAATGTGTACTTTGATGACAAAATGGTCATTCCAAAAATACTTCCCGGGACGTGTACCAGTCAAAATATTTCCCAAACAGCTTCCACCCTTTACATCAGTTCCAGAAAATGACAACATGACGTTAACTCAATCCCTTGTTGAAACAAAGTGTGACGGATGGATGTCGTTTGAGAAATCTTGGGTGGGTTCTCCACGGAGAAACTGAGTTATCCAAACACCTCGGACTGTGTGAAGCGATGTCGTATTGCACGGCAACCTGCAGGAGAAAATGAAGGTGACCAAGTCAACTCTGAAAAAACATTCCACCGACTAACATTTTCTCTCTCGATACAAATACAAACACAAATCCAGTAAATAAAGCCGACAAGAGCATTAATCCATATTGACGACATAAAAGTGAATACGAAACGATTTACATATTAGCATAACAGGGAAAATAAACAAAAACGCCCCCGACGCTTAAAATCGTATGTCATCGTATCGTAATCCTTGCTGCTGTCACTTTACTAAATTCTGTTCCTGTAATTTTGTTGTGCCTCCTTTCTCCCGCTCGTTTCGCCGCGCCGCTTATTAAATTCAGTCGAGGCAATTACCATCTGATGGTTAATCATATAAAAGCTCAGCGAGGTCCCACTGGGTGTGACTCTGCTTTTATGAAATGACGACGTTATTGCTGTGGTTTCCCGGCTTTTGGCTACGTGCCTTTCTTTACAGCGTGGCTTCTGCTGGAAAAGAGTAAATATTGTTTTATGGCTTTCTTTATAGCGGGAGTAAAAACAGTTATTGTAAGCTTCACAATTTTTTTTTCTCTTTTACAGCAGACCACGAGTCCTATTAAAGATTTTTCGGTTTTTTAAATTGAAATGCATTGTTATTGCTTTCTTTTTTTTTTTCTTTTTATATTTAATTTTCACTTTTATATGCAGTCACACTATATATATATATATATATATATATAACTATAAAAATAATTACATGGGCTGTTTTCCTAATTGCTTTAGAAAATGTTAGCAAAGCCAGGTTGGATCAATGGCAGACGTGAGCAAACTACGGCCCGGGGGCCAAATGCGGCCCATTAAACGTTTTAATCCGGCCCGCCAAACTTGAAAAAAATTCATTTTAAAAAATTAATTAAATTTTTTTTCAAGTTTGGCGGGCCGGAATAAAACGTCTAACAGGCCGCATGTGGCCCCCGGGCCGTAGTTTGCCCACACCTGATCTACAGGGACGTACACAGCACCACTGGTTTGCCTGGCTTGGTAAAAAAATTAAAAAAAACGATTTCTGCTTTGGGGAGAAGTCTGTGGTTTCGCCCGCAGATCTCCTCGATGAGGATGGATGAGGACATTCGGACGTCAGCATTAAGAAGGCCTATCTGGCTCAGTCCGATGTCCACCGGGGAGGGAAAAACCCAAAAGGGTCCAAGTCTCAGTTGGCAAACGTATCCATCCTTTTGTCACACTGTTTGGAATTTGTTGTATTGTCAGAACATTGACTAGTGCGTTAGCGTAGCCAATCCTCGCCATCCCTCCCTGAATTGTCGCTTTGTTATCAAATCATGCGTTTGTTTTCAGTGGAACTCAAGTACGGGTGTCGAGGGAACCCCCGCAGATGACTGGATGGGACCTTTCAGAGCCTCTGTGAGTCGCTCATTGATTTCACTGCGATGCCTGCTGTCTGTTTTCGGGGCCTTCAGGGTGTGAGTCTGGTATCCTACAACTAACAGCGGCTCGGGTGGTTAACCATCCACAGCCCGATCGGCGGGATGCTTTATAAATCAATATGACCTCTGGAGCGATCATTCCTGCTTTCGTCTTTGTCTACCATTTCCAGCATCTTTGATCCCCCGTGGACTAACACAGAAATTTAACACTCACAGAGCTGTGGAAAGCCCTCATTATATGGGCATCCTTTAAAAAAAAAAAGCCGATTAATATAATGATGTGAGCCATCATGTCTGGTTAAGAGGAAACACAGCCGGGGAATGTTTGCCACCAGTCGGCTGCACTTGTCGAGACATTTCGCGTTGACCCATTAAATAAACTCCTAGAAAATCTGAGCAAAGAGCGAAACAATAAACGGATTTAATAAACGAATACGGGCATCTTGGGACTATAACTCCGGAATGTTTTCATTTTCTCCAACAGGGGCCGGCCACTAATTGGGTTACATTGGCTCAGCGAGGAAGTTGTCAAGCTTCAGGGGTTTTTATTTGCGCCTGGCCTACAAATGAGCGACCAAAAGCTGTGACCCTCAGGTTGATGCCCCCATGAGGCCCTTTAAGGTACAGCTGTCTGATGAGCCGGTCCAGAATCACACCGAATCTAACACTCTGGGGTGTTAGGGTGACAGAAGGTAAGAGGCCACACAGACTGCGATTACAGGAGGGTTTTAGGGATCTCTTGGAAGGCTCAGACGGTGAGTGGATGAGGTTATTGGAGAGAAGTCGGATCCTTCAACTAAAAGTGTAATGATGGCATAAGGGTGATAATTCGACTGTGGACGCCCATTTTCATGCAAGGACATCTGCGCCAAGCCTCACCAGTGTGTCACCACATCGTTCCGGTGTTCCTCATTGTAATCCAAATTTGAGTGAAGCGGAACGCTGTCATTTAGCTGAGACAATATTTGTTTAAAGCAAAGTGTTTGCAGCTTAAAAATATATTGTGTCAGAGCTACCGGTAATAGTTTGCTTTGACACCGACTTTCCCCGGCAATTTTAAACAAAGTCAATAAAGCGGCGCGGCAATTACGAGGCCACCCTGCCTATCCAGATGTTGGGATTTTACCAGATGCGGCGCCCCTGCTGGGGTGTCCTAACAGCAATCTCGGCTGTCCTCTGTCTCCGGGGAGTACGAGACCAGCCAAGGCGGAAAGGAGAAACGCACCTAGCAGCTGATGATGACCTACAAATGGTCACGTACTGCGTTTGCATGTCGGCAACTGTCAACATGAAACTAATTACACTCAGCATATGTCCTCTATGTGCTTAATGACTTCAAGACAAAAAAAATAGCCTGCAACTTGGCGAAGTCACGATTTGATTTGCCTCGTGAGAGGCACCAACAGGAACAGGTCTGTGCATGCTGGGTTCAATAATTTAGTGTTTTGCACGGGGGAAAAAAAATCTTTACTTTGGCAGTTATTTGAAAATCCAAAACACCGTGAAAATATTGAAGTCTGGCAAAATGGGCTAATGCGCTGTCACACCACTTACTTGGAATCAGAATGTGTGTAAGTATGCTGAGTGGAAGAAAGGCTGAATGCTCCCTATCGCTCTAAATACTTGAGGGTAACATCCCTCTTCATATGCAATTACGCCAATATATATACACGTGTGTGTGTGTCGAAAACGCAGCTCCAGTTATGGTGGTGTCTTGGGGAATTGAAATTAATGATTGTAATCAGAAGCAAGCAGCAAGCCAGGAAAGGGCGATTAATACAAGCAACGCAAGCGGAGATGCTGGTTTTTGCACGGTGAGGCATGGCGGAGGATTAAGATGCAGCCACAGACAAAAACTACACACACAACAGATGCCCGCAGTGGAGAGGTGCTGGGAGCCTGGCACCAACGAGCATCCGCTAACCGGCCACTCGGTCAGCCCGGCCCGATAAAAGCTGACAACCTCCTGGCAGCGCTGGGATAACACCATCTTCTCTGTTTCGTTCCTAATCCAAAGGAAGGCCCTCACCCGGAGCCTCGGCGGTGAATACCAAAGGGATTCAATGCAAAGCTGCACAGTGGAGCTACTATGTGCGTGAGAGGGACAGAGCAACATCAAGAGATAAAGAGGAGAGAAGCGGGGGAGGCCATTGTGAGCAGGCTCAGCTCAAGTACATCTCAATGTGAGGGGCTTTTTTTTTTTTTTTTCTTGCTCTGTGTTTTTAGGAGTGGACATTCCTTTTGATGCATGCGTTTCATTTCATTTCATTTTGCTTTCATAAAAATATACACACAAACTGAGGTTGTCTGTTCTTTCAATAAGAGGGCTCAACTAGTGCGTGACTTTTCACTCGGCCCATGTCGGTTGAATGGCGTTAGCTTGTATGTTTGTATGAGATAATGATGCGTGCGTCAAGATACACCACCAGATAACTTTAATTTTAACCTGCAGTTGGAACGGACCAACTTAAACGGGTCAGAGCTCAAGAGAGTGGGGATGCAATCAAAGAAGCTAAAGGTCACATAAGGTCAAATAATATGCATCGTATTGTATATTATTTACGGTGTATGTATTGAAAATAATACACATAAAAATATGATTAAATCATGACCTCACCAATGTGCTTGCTTAATATTTTTTTTCTTGTTTTCCAAAAATGTTGAAATATAACTACTAGCAATTATTCTCTTGGTCTAATGAAATGTTGCTTGTTTGCATGCGTCCTCTTGAGTATGACTTGACATGATTTAATGCCCCTGTGAAATCATCCTTATGGACCAAATAGAAAATAACATTCACCATCTCCTCTGCAAATTCTATACAAAGTCACATAAAAAGGAACGGTGGATTCTGACTTGAAAACTAATGCCTGTTGGCCTCATGCCCACCTCCTAATAGACTTGCTTCTATGAAGTTTTTGTGTGAACTAGGTCATAAAACTGTCAGGTTGGAGGGCTTTATATTGAGGGGGAAATTTGATTGAATTTGCTCCCATATTTTTGTTGGTTGGAGAAATACCATCGCCTATTTGAATGCTACCTTACCAATCATAAATCCAGACGGCAGAAAGTGTTGAAGCCGTCTTTCACGGGTACCGATAAATTAAGAGCCTCTTCTTCAATTCAACTTCTCCAATTTGTTCTCCCTCGCCATGAGAGCAACAACTCAGTTAAATGTGTCTCTCTTTAACAAACCCATTACTTTAATGAAGGACAACGCAAACGTGGAAAAAAAAATGCATCGTTATCACCTTGGCGGAGGCCAGATAGAAACTGCTGGGTAAGATCAGCTCATATGGCCCACAGGAATTGATGAGTTTGCTCACATAATAGTATTAAAAGGATCTTCCACTTCTTTTAGCTCGAGCAGTGATCAAAGTGGATACAGTGTTGCTTTCTGTTGCGTAACTTGGCTGCCCTCTTCTGGATTTATCTGGTAATGTCACCCAAAAAACCTCCGTTCATTCGTCTTCTACGGTACATTACAAATTTAAAGCGTTAGCTGGAGATTATTTTTTAGAAAATTAAGGCAATTAACTATTTTATCTCAGTGATTTTTTATCATTTTTATTCACTTCAAGAATAATTTGAATATCTTACAAAGCAAACTTGAAACACATCTTTAGGACATCATCTCAGAATAAAACATCCTGCTCAAGTTACCACTGGGCCTTGTAAACCAACACTGCTGGAGTGTGGTGCTTACAACTAAAGTTTTGAGAATTGTTTCGAAGAAAAATGCCTGAAAAGATGAGTCAGCTTAGATCGTATGTAAGAATCAAAGAAAGCTATTACAACAGTTTTTTATTTAAAATTTAAAATACACTTAATATTTGGTGATTTTACATTAATTAAAAATATTCAAATATTATTTTTTTAATTAATTTAAATATATTCAAATATTCAAAATACTTACTATATTAAAAGCTTCTCAAAAATCATGAGTTGATAAATGTGATTAATAGGAATTAATTATGGAATTTATTTGCTTACAGCTACCAATGTATGTATCACAGTGATGCACAATATTGAAATATTATGCAATGTTTACTCTGTCTATAATAAGAATATCTTGATATGTAGGGTTAAGGTGGGTTTTCTGAATTAAGAACACTAATGATTCTCGTTTTATATTCAGTGAGTAATATCATTTTCACAACTTATACTTTATAAGGGCAATTGCTGGAGACGAACTAAAAGCCTTCCCTACAGACAGCTGCTTACTCGACCCTTTATCTTTGTAAAAAGCTACATTGTAAAAGAAACCTTAGGAGCAAAAAAGGACATCATTATTAACCACACAGGCATCAAATAATATTCACAAAAGATTTTTTTATGGTCTAATACAATAAAAAATCCTAACCCCACCAGTTCCGTCACTAAGGGAACAATGTACACATCCAATATGGTGGTACTGTCGACGTAGTGTTCAGCACTTAAGGCGGGGTTTATGACTTGCTATTGTTTTGAGGCGATGTTTTTTGCACTTACAATGGCTGACCAGTGGGGGGCAATATAAGGATTGTTTCCACTTTGTCAACTGATGCTCCATAATTTCAGTCTATGCAGCAGTCCAACGCAGGGATCACTGTAAATGAAAGTACAAATTTAATTAGGTTACGTGTATAAAATATGGTGTCCAAAAGACGTGTTTGGGTATATGGAGAGGGAAGTCACCCTCTCATTTCTGTGGAAAGATTTTTATTTCTAATTCTAAATAGGCATTTTCATGTTTGTCCTTGATGTGAATCCATAATATTGACCCATAAAAAGTGCCAAAGGATTGTTGAAAGTGAAAACTGACATGAAGTGGGTGACAACTAATCATGGCTCAGCTTCAAAAAACACTTAAGACGTTATTGGTTGTTGCCTGAGCCCTTAGCAACTCTGATGTCATTTTCAGTTGACAAAGTGACAAAATGGCCGCCCCCTGAGATGGCTAAAAACACGACGATTTTTGTAATGTATGTAATATCATGAAAAAAGTGCCTCAGACAATTCAGAATAAAAGAAGCTGTAATGATGAATTTCCTCTTTGTGGTGACATCACTGCTCCTTTCGCTTTGGAGATGGTTGAAAGCCCAGATGTGAATAAGAGGGATGTGGTTTGCCACAGACTAGTAAACAGCACAGAAACACGGCCTTTTAGTTCCTGTGGTCAAACTGTTGTGCAGCATTTAATGTTTAAAGAGAAGGGTGGAGCAGCATTCAGAAAGAAAGGATTTTATATCGACGCCGCTGGGCATTAAATGGGATGGGGTTTTTTGGAGGGGGGGGGGTTGGAAAAAGGAAAAGTAAGGAGGAATCAGGAGGCGTAAAACCATACAGAGCAGGTACGGCTAATGAGCTGACGGGATGATACGGCTGCAGGTGTCACAAACCCAAAGACCTGACCGATGGAGCTGCCGTCATCACAGCAGTAACAGTAGTTACTATTCTTTCCTGCCACTAACCTCAAACCAGTTCCCACCACTTCCTGTCTGGACACATGGCAGACAAACACACACACACGCACACACACTACAAACTCCCAATACACAATTATGGAACATTTAGTTGACTGTAATCGGTCCAAGTCAGTCTTTTAGAACTTTGGGACCATCTTTTGTACATTGTGCTCAATTAAGTGTGTGCGTGTGACAAAGAAAGGCCTTTGACTGTGTACCATGGCACAGAGAATGGTGATGAAATGAGTTCAAGTAAACGCACACACGCCACCACAGCAGTGACGTCATGAAAATTAAGAATATTTGAATTATTAGGAATTGTAAGAAGACCGCAATTGAGATTAAGAAACGTGTCGTAAATATTTGGACAGAAAAGGTAAATGTTTCATTCGGTTTTAAATGTTGCGCTTAATATATCAATTGTAAACACTAGAGGGCAGCAACAATCCATTGTTCACTGTGCAGCTTGTTGTCTAACAGCTAATCGTAAACATCCATCATTTTAATTTCCAAGATGCAGTTTGAATCAGTGGGATTAAAACAAATTTGATTTGACAGTACTATGACCGGTAATAAGTGTTTGTAACCACACAACAGATTCAGAACAGCAAAGTGTTTGCAGCAGGGCGTTCTTTGCAACTTTATAACGTTGTTAGTTGAAATATTTTATTTTTTTGTCAATTATAGTTTGTGGGGGACTTGTAAATAAGTCATAAAACATTTGATTTTTTACTATTAGAAAGGCATGATACCACTTTTCTATTTTCCTTTTTTTTTTTTACCACTCGGAGCCGATACAGGATAATGGCATCACTTGACACTATTGTGATAAAAAATGATGTATTTGTTTAGAAGGGATCAGTGAACAGATAACTATTTGAAAACGGCTCCCTAAAAATAACCGTTCTCAATATGTCCGTACAAAATTATTGTAAATATGTCGCTAATACCCAAAATGTATGAGGACATCTCTGCTTCGGCCCACTTCAATCTCCGAAAACATGGCTGACTTTGAAGAGAATGAGGAAATGGGAAGCTTTTTCTGACGTCTTGTCTGTTTTCTTTAATAAGTCACCAAGATGCGGAAACACAATACGTTGAGAGAAACTTATTGTTTGGTTTATAATTAGTAGGTCGTAATGAATTCAATTTCAATCCATAAGCGTTAGCTTGACTTCTGCTCACATGCGCAGCCAAACTTCAAGGTGTCACTTGCGCGAAGATGGTCAAACACATTTTACTTTCAAAGGTTTTGACGCTTGTTGGAGAAATCAAAAGAAATTTGCACATTTTACAAAGCCAAATCCAAATACAATATTAGTTGTACGTCTTTGGCATATTATGTCAGAGCAAAACCTCCACGAGTCCTCGCAAATCATCTGCTGGAGTGTGGCTTTGGTGAGCAAAACTATACCTGTCAATCGAGAAGTTTCGAGAATTGATAAATGATAAATCATAAATAGTAACATAAAATCGCGTGATAAAAAAGTAGAATAGGAGAATAAATATTTTTATATTAATCCTGCTTTGGTTTAGCTTGTTTTAATTATGATAGATAATTTTGTGGAGGAAAAAAATAAATGGTTGGAACAGAAAGGAATTAAAGCCAACCACCGACCCGCGGGCCACTTTCGACCTGATGAAAGCATAAAAAAAAAAAAAAACTTGCAGTACTTCCGTTCATTTATTATTCGAGGCTGAAACTATTTTATTTTGAAAGTGACTGGTTTCTCTCCGTTACATCAGCCTCTTGACGCATGTCAGGATGCTAATTATCTCGGTGGCATTACGCAAGCTAGCAAAATGTTGCCGGTCCGCAAAACTTACTGACTTGTACGAACCGGTCCGCGGTGGAAAAAAGGTTTCGGATCACTGATTTTAAGGAAACCACACTTTGGGTTGACTTGATTTTATCTTGAATGGTGGTCATTATTAATGGAAGTCATACGCATCAACTTGGCAATAACTATTCTAAACGGCAACATACCCTCAAATTCATTATTATTATTTTTTTTAATGCAACAGATGACGACATAATAATAACCTGGGTTGAAAGTACACACTTAAAATGTATTTATAATTCCGGTCATATTGAAACAATCCATTTCCTGCTAAATTTCCCCCTCTTGTCCATCACGGTAGTGTTGACAAATTAAGATGTGCAAGCCTCACTGACTGTTCTGCCTGACAGATGTTGCTCACCAACACACACACACACACACACACACATGTGAGCATGCGCGGCGAGTGTGAGCAACACAGTTTAACAAGCACCACGGCAGTGATGTGGTCAGCTTTGCTTTATGTGCATTCGTCGAGAAGCCACATGAAGACCTCTGGGTATTAAAGGACAAGCCTCACTTGGCTAGGAGGGAATCTGTCATGCAAGAAAACTCTTCACCCCCCTCCCGTCTTTCCTCACCATTTTAGGTCTTTTTCAATATTTCTTCACAGAACTTTGCTTTGCTTACCAACTTCTTTCTTTGAACCCATTTTCTTTTCTCCGCCCTTCGGCCGTCTTTCCTCCGCCGTTCCTTTCGTATTAGTCTCTTGTATAATACTCTTCGTCTTAAAAATCTAAAACCGCCGGAATGTTCCATCTAAGAGGTGGGCGGACCTGGGGGCACGGGAGAGGCCCATTTAACCAATTAAGGAGGAGATTGGGGTAAGACGGACAGCTTCTAAATGGTGTAATAACAACCTACTACAATGTAATTACAACGCAATAGCAATAGACACTTCTAATGACAGGATGTATGCCAATTTCATTTCCTAATTATGGCTTTGGCTTAATGGCTGACTGTTAACATGGCGTGGAGATTATAGAGAGGTGTCTGAACGCGGAAATTCAACCACAAGGTCTCGTAAAGTGTTCCGTCATAACGCGCCCTCAACGTGTATCAATCAGAGCGGCAAGGTGACCGTGAGCCAATCCGTGTGATCTGGACTGAGTGACGTAACAAGGTCATGTCATATTCATCAAGCGGTTTTCTATACCCGTCATTTCATCTTTTTGTTTATTCGCGGAGGTCAGAAGTGCACGTGTCAGCTGAATGAGGGCTGCGCTTATTGTCCGACCCCCCGCTGTTTGTCCACCCCCCCCTCACACACACTTTCCGCAGCCATTCATGCCGCTGCCATACAAGCATATGCCCATCCATCGCCATCCCTCCATTCATCACTCCATCTCTAACAAGAGGAGTGGATGGTGGCGTCCATTATTACAGAGCATCCCAGAATAGAGTCGCGTTTTATTACAAGTCCCTCTGGTCGTCGTGGCTACCCAAATTACAGGCCAGCCTTCTCACACATAAAAAAAAAAAAAAAAAAAAAGTTGCCCAGCCGAAAACCAGCCACCTCAATAAAGGACGGATTAGAAAATCCTTTGCTTTTTTTTCCCCTCCTTTCCTTTTTGAAAGGTTTTTCTGTACATTTTTCTCCCTCTGGAGTTTTGTTGGAGCACTGCGGTCTTCTCTCCAGTGGTTTTACTCCCCGACCCCGCGGCGGGAAAATGCGCTCACTTGTGGGTTTCTGGGAAGGCAGTGGCGGACGAAACATCTGCTGGGAGCAAGATGTAAGTGTGTGTGTATGTGTGCGCGTGTGTGTGTGTGTATACAAAAACACACGGTTATCATGTTCTGGTTGACAGATGCGTTTTGGTGATAGCAAAATAGGGCCAGAAAAATATTTCACATTGCATTTAGTGTGTCAGTTCTGGAGAGTCGTTGTCAAAAGGCAACGTTCGGCTCTTTCATGTTAAACTTGGATTGCTTTTTGGTATTTTTTTTACCCCCTCAAAAAAAAAAAAACTCTCTGAAGGAACAGCACTTGG
Organism: Idiotropiscis lumnitzeri; assembly: GCF_059441095.1. Lineage (NCBI taxonomy): Eukaryota > Metazoa > Chordata > Actinopteri > Syngnathiformes > Syngnathidae > Idiotropiscis > Idiotropiscis lumnitzeri. The sequence goes on from NC_142404.1 coordinate 13,937,887, forward strand.
AGGGTTTTATATTTCATAACAACACAGCAACTTTTTTTTTTTTTTAGTACTAGCATCATGAATACGGATTTATATATACATAAATGGACAAACAATGCCGCTTCCTCACTGTGGGGCGAAGTAAAGCCAACGGCAGCCATCTTACGTTGCCACTCGCTAAGCCCGCCAATCTAGCCACTGTAAATGGCACACGAGAAGCGCTACATCCACATTTCCTTGCTACGAATGCAATTTCAAATTTTCTCTTGTGATATATAGTTCTGAGTGCTACTCAAAGTTTCGTCTGCATCATGAGGTCAGAACCATCAACAATGAAATGAAAGCCCATCAGAATATAAATGTAAAACCTTTACCCAACCACTGTCAGTGCCAATTCACGATACTGAGATAATATACTCGCAATGGTTGATGCAAACAGTTAAGTTTGTTTTTTTGAGCGGCTCTAGTGTGTAAAACACACACTGGAAAGATGTCTGTAAAAGTGGCAACGCAAGATGGCTGTCCTCTGTCTTTAACTACGAAGGGGCCAATTGGTCCATTCATAAACGTTTGGGATCCCAAATGACAGCTACTGGCCTTTTGTTGAAGAACATGACACATTAAACACAGCATGTGACCTCTGACACAGTTTGAATCCAAATTCAACATTCAAATTTCAAAACGTTGAACTAATGTCAAGTGAGTCACATTTTTTAAGTAACAATGTAAGTCTATGGGAGTTAACTTCTGGAAGATAAAAATAAAAAAGTTGTCCAGATTTTTTTCCTCTGTTGTCTTAACTGTAATGTCTGATTCTATGGTTGTCATCACACTTTTCCTCTGCCATCAGAAAATGTTCACTACTGACATCTTGCACGACATCACATTTAACCTCATGACGCGAACTTGTCTTTGAATGTATACTTTTTTTTTCCCAGGAAATGTTGATTGACATCCAAATCCTTCTGAGGACTTTGACTTCGGGGCTTCCAGTTTATTGTGGTGAAAGCTAATTTCATGCTTCATCCTGTTTTTAAATCATTCACCAGTGTTTTCAATTTAGCCCGGGCATGGAACAATTACTTCCGATGGAGACAATTGTGGAACATTACAAAAGCTGAGTTGGGGCTTTAACAAATTACACACAAGAAATATCAACAATGACATGGCAAAAAAAAAAAAAAAAAATCGAAAATTATATATTATTTTGTTTAGGATTGTCGTGTAATGTACTTTTGTAAAACCCTGCGTTAAATAAATAACAAATATCAGGTAGCCCAAACGTCTATTGTAATATTTCTGGGTAAAATTGAATCCTGTCAGGATAATAAAATAATAATGTACGAGACGATGAAGGTACTTAAAACTGCGACGTAAAAATTCTTTGATTGGGTAAAGCAGCGCTAAAAATGAAATGGCATTATTTTGGGACTTTCACCAAAATTTCGCCTTTTAAATCCAAAATGAGAACTCCAGCTCAGGATGCTTGCTCATTAAACGATATGAGGACCCTTTATCATGTGGCACACCACAAGAAGTGGGCCTCTACCCATCTTGGTTTTCTGAGCCACCGTTTAGGAAGCCAGGATTTTACGGGAAGTGTGAATGTGGTGTGCGATGAAAGGATGGGATGAGGTGTGTGTGTGCGTGTGCGTGTGCGCAGAGGTCTGTTTGTGTGTGTGAGTGTCTACAGTGCACTCTATTATTTGCTTGCTGCGGTCGTAATGATGTCGGACATTCACAAAAGAGTAAACAACAGCAGCACGCTAGCGGCTGACATGAAAACATGTTTAGTGAATGTGCTTTGTAGATTAAAGGTAAAAAATAAAAAATAAAATGTTGAAGATATTCTTAACATACGCAGCGTGACACGCCATAAGCCTGCCATGGCGACTTCAGACATCCGCAAGCTGGAGGAGATCCCAGCGTTGACTCAGTGTCAATCCTTGTAATGATGGTCAGTCGGAAGCACAACATCTTGGTGGTTGACACTAAATTATATTCTTTCGAGATTTACATCCTCGCATGCAGAAATGAAATGACCACCAATGTGTTTCATGGGTGTAAACAACTGATCAGAATTAACGACTGGCGCAAATTCGGCATGCTATCGCTTTTAATACGCATGCACAAGAAAGCGTTTGAAGTCATGTTCTTTAAAATTACGACTAGCCAGGTTAGTCCAAAATGTAACGCTCGAGTCAAAGAGACACACATAGGCATCATGTTGTGCATGCAAATGCTGACAGATGGACGTTATGACATTAATTGCTAATGAAGATAACGAAAGCAAAATACATAGTTAGCGTTTTTCTGTATTTTGACTGATTATTTTCTTCGAGGCCAACAGAATATTGTGTTCTAATGCTATAAAAACACGGGGCTATAACATTTAAAAAAAAAAGGCAAAGACGTATAAATCCGTCTTTGGGAGGGGGACTAAGTTTTTGGAAACTTATACGTATGTCTTATGGATTGAATGAGTTAATAATGACAATAATGAAAATGTAGCAATAAAAATCTCATAAAGTGAGTGACTTGTCTCGGGTGAATTGGAAAGAAAATTATTAATAAGCACATTTTAGGGAAAGGCAACGAGACCACCGACAGGCAGCTTGATTGCAGTTTCACATTGTATTCAGAAATTTAAGGATGTAGCCGCAGGAGGGAAATTGATCACAAATTGACAAATAAAATAAATGGGAATAAAAGAGCTCCAAACAACCTCTAAAGAAATTAAATCAGAACTCCAAGGTCAAGTCTCACTAGTCTGATTCTCATTATTATTGTTATTATTATTATTTCTTTCAAAAAAATATATTTTATTATTTTTATTCAGTGACAGGGGGGGTACCAACAATTTTGTCACGTGAATACAGTCCATACATTATTTTCTTTTTCAACCTTAGACCTTTCATGTTAAATTTTGACTTGATTATATTTGAATTGCTTTAATGCCACCAAAGTGTTTTGTTTTTATTCCTACTTACTACCACACTTAGAACAACTTTTGTGAGAGATGTCTTTAAAAACTGAGAATGATATGAATGACTTTCAGCTTGTCCCATCAGTACCTCCAGTGGAAGAAGCCGACAAAAATCCTGACAAAAATTCAAGCAAAGTCGTCTCCAGACTAATATTTATCTTTCGTATCACCTGAGGACGACCAAACCCCGTTCCTTTCTTACCGCTGTCCAATCAGTTCATTCAGTATGCCAAATCCCGGAAGGCCGGTTTCGCCTTTGAGTTTGAATAACTATCAATCATATGCAGTAATTCCTGCCAGCCGGCTACTTAGTTCCTGCATTTCCGTCCACCTGCCTTCACTCAACGTCACAAAATCTCTCTTTTGCCCAAATCTATAATTACAGTCTGCCTGTATGTAGCTAAATACGCCCCGGCGCACGTCTGGTCTCCCTGGTCATGTTTTTTCCTCCCACCGGTCGTGTTTGAAGCATTTATAATTGGCAGAGGCATCGTGTCAGGATTAGAGGCTGCTGGTTTGAACACTCCAACACCCCTGCCTGCCGATCCCACCCCTCATTCAGACAACCGCAGTTTTAAACCCCTCTTAATGTTCCTCATATAATGTATGGCAAAAAGGATGGTGCAATGTTACAATGTAATAAACACAAAATTAAATTCCTAAAGCGTTTGTGAATTATAAATTTTTTTTGTTTTTGTTTTTTTAAAGCCGTATCTCGATTAATCGATTATGGCTAACCATGCCACGGGTGGAACCAAAATGAGCAATTGTGCTTTTTGGTCGTTGTTCTTGGAGGGCGATCACTGATCTAATTATCCCTAAATTATAGTCCAAGTTTTAATAAAGTTTTAATTACGTGTCAATTATGTTTTCAGGTTACTTCAAGACGCCAGTGCTAGCGCTCGTGTCTCAACTGTGCCACTATTGAATTAGACAATGATGTTTCGAAGAAATAATTCATCAAAGTTTATAAATAATATGCACATTAAAGGATTTAGGTTTTTTTTTTGTGTTGTGATAATTTGAAACAAAACATGTTTTTGATGGAACCTACCCACCTAATTGTTTTGGTTTTGTGACATTTCCGCCTCTGGTCTGTGTGGCTTTGTACAAATAAAGGTTGTTTGGTGTATCAAAGCATTTCAAACTCAAAACGGTGGCGCTGATGGTCAGTGATGTCATCGAACATGTTGACTTTGTCTGAGTCACGTCGTTTCTGGTCAGCAGAGCCCCTCATTCTTGGTGTTTCGCCGCGTCTCGGTGGAACCTTCTCGCTCTTCACTCACACTCGAGATGACTGAGGTCGGTTGACTTCTGCTTCCAGATTTACAACTCAGCGCATTTCAAATGATAAAATAGGTTTTCTGTGTGGACGTCGGGGCCTTCAAGGACTTTTCTGCTGGCCTATCACAAGCACGGAACTTGCATGAATTAAAACATAATTTCTTTGGTCTTCATTTGATCGCGGCTATCAAGACTGTGAAGCTTTCTGTCATTCCTGGCATATTTCACTTTCAATGCATCGCCATGTAAATTAAATTTGCCCAAGTCCTCCCCGAATCCCAGAATCCACCCATACCTTTGAAATGGCAGCATCTTATTTTCAGATTTTCACCAGCAAAGGTTTAGAGTGGCAGTGGTTCGTCTAAACCAGCGGTGTTTAATCCTGTTCCTCCAGGTCCGCTAATCCTGCTCCAGCTGCAACACACCTGATTCAAATGATCAGTATCGTCATTCAGCTTCCGCAGACCTTGCTGATTTTCCGATCATTTGAATCAGGTGTGTTGCAGCAGGGAGCGATGGAAAAAAAGGTAGCACAGCAAAACTCGAGGAACAGGATTGAACACACATTAAGAAAAATTTGATTTTTTTTTTTTTTTAGGGTCAAACCAACCAAGTGACTTATTTCGACACAGAAATAGTTTTTTGGGGCGGGACGTTCAGATGAGCTTGTATGAACACTCCAGCTATCTTAGACAGGTAAGCCCAAAGGAAGAAAATCTTCTGCTTCTGCATCATGATGATATAATGCTCATGGTTCATTGGGTACGACTATCTTAATAGTTTAGAAACTCGTCGCTGTCAGGTTTTCGTGGAGATAACTCGTCGCTGTCAGGTTTTCGTGTAGATCGAGGAATTGGAGGACCCAAATGCTGAGAAGTGAGGCGGGAATAATTTGAAGAGTATTTAATGTAAAGAAAAACAAGGCACTGGGAAACATTATATAAAGTACAAAACAAACACTCGCAAAATATTTATGAAAACTGAAACACGCTGAGGACCGGAAAACAAACGCTGACAAGAATAATGAACCGACAGCAAACGGGGAACTAAATACCAACAAATTAACGAAACAACGAGCAGCACCTGGACAAGACACAAAGGCTTGGAGGGTGCAGTGATTAACTCTGGGGCTTGGGTAACGAACACAGGTGGACACAATGAGCATGACGAGGCACACCAAATATAAGGGGGGAAAAAAACCCCGAAACTAAATACTGAATACTGAACCAAAAACAACTAACAGACCATGACAATCTCCCGCCAATGATTTTGACCAGGCCAGAACGACTGCAAAAATAGCTTAAATCGCAAACATGGGGACGGGCTAATTATTTGACTTTTGTGCTACTCGGATTAACGGCGCAAAGGTGCTGTTTTGAAGTCAAAATGGGGCATGTGCGCAAGAGTTAAATAGCAGGCTAGCCATTAAGTTTTGCTAAATTACGCAAAGATTTAAAGGGGGAAGTCTACCCAAAGGTTTTCTTTACAAGAATATGTTCTGTGCCGGCTCACTAGCCAAAACATGGCACTCGAAATAATATTACATTTCCGGAAAATGAGTTGAGGCAGAAAAATCCAGCCATCTCGGGAGGCGGCCATTTTGTCACTTCTGTCGACTGAAAATAACCTCACAGCTGCTCAGGGTTCAGGTTAATGACCGATCACGGCTCAACTTGAATGAGAACAATGGTGAAATATCCCACATGTCCTCTGAATAGCAATTGTTCATCTTTCGAAAAGAGCTGAACAATAACGGACCTTCATGTGGTTGTATTGCAAAATAAAAACACATTTCGGTTCTTGTACAATGAACGGATGCGCCGGACTGATCAGGTTTTCCGAATAAATCCATCCACGTGACTTTATTTGTTTCAAGTGTTTCTCTTGGAGGTCACGTCAGTTTCTTTTTGCGGCAATATTGTTGTGAGTTACAGTAATTCTATGGTAATTATTTTTGTAGTTCTTCATTGAAATGACTCACAGCACTTAGCGCAGCACGTAGCCTTTCAATTACTTAAAGCAATAATATGTAGCAATTTACTCTTAAAATAAAAGCTTCAAAGTCATTTTGATGGTACAGTGGCTTATAATAAGGAGAATAGTGTCTCTGTCATTGTCATGGCAACCTACTTTGTGGTCGATGCGATCGCCTCGACAGCTCGCACGTAGCGTTAGCGCAAATGTCGACGCCAAAGTTTCTCTTGAGAATTGTACGTAGTGCTTGGTCAAACAATGCCACACACTAACATGATCAAACAATGTTTATTTCGAGGCATGCCGTTATAACACGGACAAATGTTGGTGCTGCTTTAGCTTGGGTCGGTCAACAAATGCACATTTCAGAGCGTCTCATGTTTCTTGAAAGTATATTCCATGTCACCTGTAGAGGGAGCCGGTGAGCAAAAATAAATCCATTCACATTTAGTTCATATGGTTGATTTATTTATTTTTTTTTTACAACCAAACTTTTCACTTGTTTTCTGTTTTTTCGCATACGCATGACCCCGCGTCAGACTGATGTCTCACCGCAGCACCGATCCAGCATGCCACGATAGTACGCATGGGCACACACAAACACATTCGCTATAAATAGCATTCCTGTGAAAAAATATTTTCAAATAAACGTGTAATGAATTTATTGATATGTTGCTCATGCCAGCCGGCATTTCTTGGAGTCACAGCGTGGTGAACCAGTGCGGTGGAATTGAAGTGGCGTTGAGGGATTGTGGCGATGCATGTTCCGAGTTATGCAGTTGACCAATCGCCGGGCTGGAAACTGGCAGCCGCATCACAGAGAGAGCCACTGATCAGTACCAGTCTTTGAGCAGACCATCTCTCTTATTTGCCGTGTCTCGCCTTCGCTGCGCTTTCTTGTGGTCTTTATCGCTGTTTTCTTTTCCGCTCGGTCTTTCTTCCTAGCACGTATTTGTGTCGGTAGCAAATGTGAGTCTTCCTCATTTCCAGCCTTCCTCCTTTTTGAATTCACCATTGCAAATTGACGAAAAAATGTCTTTATACTTTCTGGTTCCTTTGTCAAAAGATATAGAGATTTTATTTTTTTTTAATGCCCTGGTGAGAGGCCTTGTCTAAGCGTCCATATTCAAACTGGACTGGAGGAGAGAAAATTTATTCAAACTACCCAGATACAAACCGGTTTCTACTCGACTTTGCTCGGATGGATTATTTATTTTCTTGTAAAGCCTTTACTTAAGCATGTAGATCCCTCTAATTTGAAGATGAATCTTAACCCCAAAAGTAACCACATCAACTATGTTTTTGAGTCTTATGTCTCTTACGAATAACATGACAACGGAACGACGACTGCTCAGATGTCCGTCGTGTCCCTCATAGTTATTCGTAGTGCTATAGCAAATGCTATCAAACTAGCAGGGATGTGGTATCCGTGAATACTTCACATTCTCATGTAGGGTCGTGAACTTGTAATGTCGCAGTCCTCCGGCTCTGCTCCCAGACACATAAGTCGTTTTTTTTTTTTTTTTTATCGGAATCTTTGCTTACGATTAAATCTCCCAGTATACTACTGAAACTGACCAACAAGCTTTATCGTCATATTACGATATGGATCGTGCTCACACAAAAATATTATATCCCAGTGTTGTATTTTTAGGTGAGAGTTTTTATCCAATGAGAATTCAGCTAGCTCGTGTTGGCGAGTACTATTCGTCCAAGGCCTTCCGAGTCAAACAGTGCTGGCGTCTTTGCTGTGTGAGTGAACGGGCTCTTAGAGTTGATAGACTGTTGCGATAGCCAATCAGATCACGAGTTGGTACCAGTAAGGAGGGGTTGCCCATGGTCTCTTTTGGGGTTACCTTATTTGGGAAGTCTGTATTGGTGCCAGGGTGTACGCACCCTCTTGCCCAAATTTCCCAGAAATATATACCCTCCCCTCTATGAAATTCTCATAGGCTTCAAAAATTTTAGTCGAGCATATCACTCTTATTAATGTATTGCGCTAAAATTATTTTTGTGTGCAATGTCCCCCATGTTGCAAAGGGACGTTTGCACTCAATAGAAAATTGCCACACCTTAAAATGATCCGGGAATATTTATTTGAAGGTATGACGACGTTATAACATCCTCTGATCATGTCAGCATCTGTATCCAACACAATTTTCCTGACAACCCGTTTGTTGGCTTTTTTGTCAACTCTACTGTCTGTCCATCCGCTATTTCTATTTTATTTTCTGTTTGCACCCCCCGCCCCCCCAAAACTCATCTCCCTCTCCTTGTCAATTTTCCAACCCCCACTTCTCTCCCTTTTTTTTCTGCCCAAGCGTCCTTAGCCCAGCTGGCATGGCTTTCCTCGCGGTGTAGTAAAATATAAATATAATAAGGACGTTTTTGAGCTGGTGAATCCATTCTGAGCGGAGAAACATCACCACAGAGCCCACAGATGTGGCACACACTCAGGAGAGCAAAAGAGCGAGTGAGGGAGAGCAGGAGGGGGGGCGAATGAAACCTCACTTGACATGAAAAGAACATTGACTACATTATTGTTGGCCTTTCCCAACTGTTGTACTTGTTATTAGACAACCTCATCCACATTTGAGCAAATCTTTGTCAAGTACGTGTGCAAGAATCAAAAGATTCTTCTCGGACCCAACCCAGACGTTTTCTATTTCGGGACTTTTCGCATGTAATTATTAATATGGGATTCAAGTGCATTAAGGAGGAGTCATTTGCGTGCAGCTGGGCTGGTGTTTGTTCTTCCAGCGATCGCTACAACAGCTCCTTGTGTCGCTCTGTCACCGGCCGAATATGCATGTGCGTGTTTACGGCGCGGTCTCTACGACATGCATGAATGCTTAACCTCGGACGCGTGCCTACCTGCGTCTGTTTCACGCGCTCGGTATCACGGCCGAGTGAACTTCAGTCCCTTGGCCCAGGTTTTTTTTTTTTTTTTTTTGTTTGCTTTAGCCGTGCGGTGGCTAGCCTTATGCGCTAACTGTGAGCCACATTTAGTCTGCGCTCTGCTTTTATCGTCCTGCTTTTACTTTCCTTTCACCGAATGCATTGAAAACATACGAAGCAAACGTTAAAACCTGTGCTTTCATCCAGTCCAACTTTATCCACATGTCTCGGAAGATTAAGACTTACGAGATCTCGAGCTGAACCACTCCAAATACGGAGAGGCCCTGGGTATAAAGATGTCGTTTTAGGTGTTTATTGTGGTCAGGGGTTGGGCCCTGGAGTGTGTGGAGGGACAGAAAGGGAAGGAGGAGGAGGAGGAGGAAGAGGGCTGGTGGTTTTAGCCACCAGCTGCCGTTACCTTGAGCATAACGTCCTTTAACCCCCATGACAACAATCTGCCGCAAGCCACAGACACGCTAGCGACGACTGGCTGCAAAAACAACCCAAACTCACTTGTTTACCGATAATGTGCCATGGAGTCACTCTCACCCCGAAAAGCTCCACACTTACGCCCCAATTTTCCGGCGTGTAATTTGGTCGCCGCCGCGCTCGTTTTCTTTAGCCCCCCCCATCTTGTTTGCTTTACTTCTTCCTCAACATTTCCTTTCATTTCTTTTCCTCCGTCGAAATTTGCGTGGGTTACAGCCCCGTGGGTATGCGTGGGGAACCCTCGTGCCCGTGTGAAGGCGCTTTTCGCTGTCTCATTTGGGCTCCAGTGTCAGTGGATAAAAGTCAGAAGAGATTACGGGCCTGGCACCCATCTTCTTCTGTCCTGCCACTGTGGCCTCTTATTTTCCGGAGAAAATTAATAACTTTAACAAACATCAATGAGAAAGCAGACTGATGCTGGTTGGGTTTTTCTTGTGCGTGTGAGTGTGGCCATGTGAATGTGCGCTGTGAACACATGCCTTGGATATGCGTGGCTCATACCTTCAAGGATGTGATCCATAGCAACAGTGTTGAAGGAGTCCGGTTCATAAAAAAAAAAAAAAAAAAGACGCCAAAAAAGAAACCAAGCTAGGAAACGGGGGGGGGGGGGCAGTTTGGTTTTGTCTGAAGGGATTGTTTCCTCCTTGAAAGAGCATCGTGTCCTTTCTTGAGGCGAAGACGAACTGGGAGACAGACGGATGAAAGGAAGGAAGGATGGATGAGAAAATGTGACCACTTCTGAAGCATTGTCGACAGCCGCGCTGAATAGGCAGCGTGCCTGGCTGGAGCCACGCCTGTATTTATGATCTTCAAAGGAAGGATGGCACACACACACACACACACACACACACAAGCCACTAAATGTGATAGTCACAGGAAAACATGTGGTCGAGCAAATGTGGATACTCACAAATTTGCATACGGTTGCTGCTGTTGCATGCATGCGGTCGAATGCATGAGCACACAAGCGCGGGAATGTTCGGGTATCGGTGGCTCTGCAGTTCTGCAAGTTATTTGAAACGGGACATTTGTTTATTGCGCAAGTACAGTATGTGTACAGTATGGCAAGAAACAAAGGTCAACCCAGGGCAAGGAATCAAATTTGAATTCATGAGATTTGCCAATGCCTGACCTGCGAATCAAAAATCGATGACCTACGCACAAGCAGTCTGGGTTTTACGCGTGCAAAGTACTCACTTGACTATCTTAAAAAATGCGCATTCCATTCACAATGTTACCTAAACCTTATCACACAATAAGGTCAGACGGCAAACTATCTCGTCCCTGCGTGTCTCGCAAAATGGCTCAAAGTATCACTTCCATGAAGTCTGTTGGTTACAAAGACTAACCGCCCCCCCGCCACATTTATTTACAAGTAAGTCCAATACAAAACGGAAACAAATCTGAGACATCCAAGGTCTAATTTAGATTCGTAAAATTCCACAATCCAAAACAATGTGTTATTCATGTGTTATTACACGATAATAACACTGAGCAACAAACTCAGCAATCATGTCATTGTTATTCAAATTGTAAATTTCATGCCGCATAAATCTTCACATTTTACTTTAATATTTGAGCCTGAAAATGGATCTCAATTCATTCAACGTGTACCACTATTTCAACATGACAACCAAGCTTTCGGTGCAGCTTCAAGCCCTCCGATGTGATTTACGAGCTGTAATCTTAACAAGAGCAGGAATGCAATTTGTCCTCATGGCTCACTGATTGAGTGGAGTTGAATGAGTTTATGATTGTGCTTCTTGCGTTGGAGCAGCAAAAAAAAAAAAAAAAGTGTATGTTTGTCTGCACTGACTTCTGTAGCTAGACCCTGGGTCTCCAAAGCAATAATTACTTCTAAGATTATATACGAGAGCCTTTTCCCTCACAAAGCTGGAAGCGAGTCAAAGGAAACACTAACACCTTCATGACAAAGTTTGATTTCCTCGGTCGGCGTGTGTGTGTGCGTCTTTGCTGGAAAGTTCTATACGAGTGTCGGTTGATGTTCTATTTCAGCTCAAAAGCAAACACGGTTATGTTTGGCCGTTTGCCGTCGATGTGAATCTCTCTTTGTTGTCTGCCCTCCGTCGAGCAACATGAAACGTAGCAGCGCTGCTAAAATACTTTACGGTGTTTACGCTCGCAAATAATAAAACATAAAGTGTGTGGACCGTTCAGTCTGGCGCACAGTTCGACTCATTCAAGGGAGGTGGCCGGAGAAACTGGGGGGAGACCGCTGAATTTCAGCAGGTAAATATTTGAGGAGCTAATTTGGAGGGACTCTGTTTGCTGCTGTTAAAAAGAAGTGTGTTAAAATGTGTTATTTGTGTTTGTAGCCGCGTGTGTGTGTTTGTGTGTGTGTGTGTGTGTATCCAATTAATCTGGATTATTCCTTAAAATGATTGTTGGAGCTACTTTGAACTCATTTGTTCAGGAAAAGAGACGCCTAGACACCTAAAATTCAAATGATCAATTAAACATCCAGGCCGGCTGCTTTTACAGTCAACTGACCTTTGACCTTTTGGCATTTTCTAATAAAGTCTTCAGGTATTTTTCAGCAGTCAAGTGATCCTCTACACTTTGTGACACCCAAGGCAAGGCGTTAATGAGTTAATGCTTGTCGACCCCCCCCCTCAAGACCCCCGCAAAATAAAAATGTTGGCTAATCTTTTTCTTCCAACTGTGTGACAACAATCTGTTGAAGGCCATTTCTCTCCCGGCATGACTTTGCCCCAGTCTGCACAGCAAAAGTCTCGAAACGCGTGACTGCATGAGTTAGGTGTGGACCTTAACCCCATCAAAACCTGCCGGTTGAACTCAACCGAGATTGTGAGCCAAGCCCTCTCTCAAGTTCAACATCAATCAACTCTGACGGACGGTTTTGAGACACACGCCAACATGTTGATGAGTGTTCCCAGAAGAGACTAAACTGTTGCAGCTACTAGAGAGAAGAGGCGTCAGGATTTATTCATGACCAGGGGGACACAATTATGACTTTAATTGTTGTTGCTGTTGTTGCAACTTTCAGCTTGTCCCATCAGGGGTTGCCCCAGAGGGTCACTTTCATGATTTATTATTATTTATTCTTTTTGTTATTATTATTTTAATACAACAAAGGCCCTTCCTGATGCAACCCACCTGTTTTTTATTTATTTATTTATTTTTAAATCCAGCAACAATGGCTGAGTCGTGGCGTACCCGACAAGGGGGATTAAACCCATTGCGCTCTGCTCAAAAGGCAGCAGCACCAACACCAATAATACAATTTGGGCCAATTTGTACACGGGAGAGAAATCAGTCCATTCCTTTTCTGTAGCGCAAGTCCTCATCAGAGTTACATGCGAGCCGGAGCCAAGAGCTGACTAAGGTTAAGACTCAGGTTGACATAGAACCAGTGCCCCTATGGACAATTTAGAAACCTTCAATGAACCAAACATGGAGATTCAAACTCGGACCATCAGAACTGTGAAGCAGACATGCTTCCCCACTACCACACCATGTTGTTCCTCCACAAAGTCACTTGGTGACAAACCATAACAAGGGCACACAAAAAAAAATCACAAAGACAAAGCTGACAGTGATAAGTGGCGGCATTGAAGGACAAAGCTGATGTTTGTTGCATGCCTGCCAGTGCAGCGTGCGGTGCGTGCGTGCGTGCGTGCGTGCGTGTGGACAGGATTCTCCCGTGCGCACTGTGCCCACGCCGAGGGGCGGGGTGGGTGGCAAAGCGGTGACAGATGAGGGAGAGAGGGAGAGGAGGGCAGGACTGGCAGGGTGCGGTCTGAAATGGCAACAGCACGTCGTGGATCACTCAAGTGGAGTGGATTCAAGTGGAAAGCTGCAGCCTGTTGCGCGCAGTCCTCTCTCTGGGAGCCTAAAAAAAAAAAAAAAACAACTCTCAATCCACGGAGGGATGTTGTGACACTTTTCAACGGAGCCAAAGAAGAGACAGAGAGACCACCACATTAAAAAGCGTGGACGTGCTGTTCTCTCTCTCCCGCTCTCTCTTAACCTCTCTCGTTCTCTCTCACCCACCTCATCGACTTTGAACCTGTTTGTTTAAATCCACGGACTTTACAGCCTGCGCTGTTTCTCCAAGGCAGAGCCGGCGAACTTTTTCCCCATTCAAGAGGGGATTTATCGGTGCCCAGATGCTGAGGTGCTCGCGGGAGTAGATTGATTTCTGGGACAAACTGAACGCGGCTGTCCCGGACCATGGACTGGACAGGTGAACCCGAGACGTTCTGAAGACACAAATCTCCCTCGGGAGAGTCCTCCCTCCTCCCGGGGCGATGCGGATCCCCTTCCTCCTTGTCACCACCTCTCTGTGCGCCATGGTTCTCCTCCTCCTCGCACCTGCCTCGGAGGGCTGTGGACCGGGGAGGGGGTACGGCAAGAGGCGGCTTCCGAAGAAGCTCATCCCGCTGGCCTACAAGCAGTTCAGCCCCAATGTGGCCGAGAAGACCCTGGGGGCGAGCGGACGGCCGGAGGGGAAAATTACGCGCAACTCGGAGCGCTTTAAGGAGCTGACACCCAACTACAACACGGATATCATCTTCAAGGATGAAGAGGACACGGGTGCGGACAGGCTCATGACCCAGGTGAGAATGAAGAAGTTGTGGAGGAGGAGGAAGAGGAGGAGGAGGAGGAGAGCTGGGAACTCTTTGCAGTGCTCATGTGCGGACGGAGACACGCATTTGTCCCATGCAAGTGATTTAGGTCCTGTCTGGTTAACCGTGTCTATGAATCACTTCAAAACGAGCAAACCTCACAGTCGCATCAAACTGTGTGCTCCATGTTTGCTGTCAGTTAAATATTTAAACCCCAATGATTGATTTCATTGATTCATAGCTTCACCTCCGGAGCTTTGGTTCGAGACTAAGGCGGCTGGGATTTGAAGTCAATGATGAACAGCTTTTCTGACACGCACTATAGTTTAATTGTTTCCGCCACATGTTGTGCACAAAAACATTTCCTTGTCATGCAATTTTGTCGGAGCGTTAAAACATGGACAGTGGTTGTTCTTGCTTCTGTGCTTGAATTTGATCCGTTGTTCACAAAAATGTACTTTTAAAACAATGTTACGATTTTTTTTTATGTGCCCTGTAATTACTAATGTTTTATCTTTCTTTTGCCTGTTGTACTTTGCAATTTGTTTCAGCTCTCTATGTCCATCATAATGAACTAATTTTTGCATGCAAAAAATAACAATAATTGACTGGATCTGTACCATCAAACTGCATTTTTATTTGATTTTTTTACATTTTTGTCCCAAATCGATTGTGCCGGCAGATATTGATTACAACTGCAGTGTTTCACTTTGCCTTGCCGCACAACCTTGCACTGTTTTAATGACTTTCCTAATCTCCTGTGTCCTACGACTCACAGCGCTGTAAAGACAAGTTGAACTCCCTGGCCATATCTGTGATGAACATGTGGCCCGGTGTGAAGCTGAGAGTGACGGAGGGCTGGGATGAGGACGGCCATCACTCGGAGGACTCGCTGCATTATGAGGGACGTGCTGTGGACATCACCACCTCAGACAGGTGGGCACCGAAGCAGACAATAACGATGTGTATTGACAGCGATGTCTGATTTCTTATATTAAGTCTTGGGATTGTGTTTGGGAATTAAATGTTGGAAAATTCCTCTTATTGGAAGTTTAGTGATTCACATAGATGGGCACTTCATTTTTTTGGTCCGTCCTCGTTCCTCTGTTACATTGTGGCGCTCAGAAGGCAGTGAGGAGGAATTGCACTTTAATTCTTGTCAGCAGAAGAACAAGCTTACAGTCATTTACTTTCACTCAATGACAGACGTAGGGAAGTCATTAGTCAGCCTGTCATGAGCAATCACGGTTTTGCATCAGAATTATTACATAACAGCAAACTGAATTAAATACTAGCAAAAATGAAACAACTAAAACAAGGACTAATGAAATATAATTGATGCAAAATATCAATTTTAAAATGCTATTTACATCCTTAGTGGTGCAAAACATGCATATTTTGGCTCTCAATTGCTTCTTCACACAGCCACACTTTCTTGTTTATGCTCTCTCTCTCTCTCTCTCTTTATCTTTCTCTGTCTCTCTCTCTCTTCCTATCAAATGAACTCCCAGTTAAAGAGCCAGTACACGCAACAGCGTTACAATATTTCATTCTGTCCCGAGTGCAAATATTTGAATCTATACACACGGTACTTGACCCATTTAAGGACGATTAAAGAGTGCGACAAAAATATTTCCGATGAAAGGTGTTTCATGAATTGATGCTTGATGAAGCGAGCCACAGCAATAACATCATGTTCACATTCACAGAGACAGAAACAAGTATGCCATGTTGGCGCGGCTTGCTGTCGAAGCTGGATTTGACTGGGTCTACTATGAGTCCAAAGCCCACATTCATTGTAGCGTCAAGTCAGGTAAGCAAGAAAACTATTGTGTATGATTGAAATGTTTTGTTGACATCTACCCAAAGCCGTCATAAATTTGGAATTTAAAAAAAAAATGTTTTGGTATACTTTTTTTGCGGATTATTTCGAAGCGGAACACTTAGACACCAATCCGATAATCGTTAAAGTACTGATTGTATTTTTGAAAAAAAATCACAAATCATCTTTGGACTTGAGAGCTCACAATAGTTGAAGACATTCCATTGCATATTCTGAGTGCTGAGAACTTTTCGAGGCCCAATGTCTGGTACCACCAGTTATGTGATGCCAAGCTACATTCTAGCGGTCCATTCAAGTAAGTAGGCTGTGAGATGATTAACTCTCTCTTTGTTTTGCCGTTGCGTTTCCCTCCGTAGGTTTTTTTCTCAGATCTCTTATCTGAGCCTTATCACCTTCCTTGCTTGCCGACCTCCTTTTTCCTGCGAGCCACATACACACCTTTGGCAAATATGTGTCCGCCTTAAGACATACTTAAGACACCCACATACGTAAATCAAGTGTGGATTGGATTCAAATCAGTCAAGCGAAGGGATTTGATTCGATTGCGGAAAATGGGTGACAAAAGTTAATTTCTATCGGGTTTATCATTTTTTCAAGCTCGGCTGTGCTCACCTTTCACATGCTTATTTTTTTTTTTTCCAAACGTACGTTCCTGTCTGTTTGACCCCAGGCCATGCTTAGATACAATCAGCTGGTTATCCATTACCTCTCGCCGACTACCTCCTCTTGCCACCTCGTCTCACTGTGTCTTAAAGAGCCGCCGTTTGCAGAAGTACTCGGCGACAAGGAAGTAAACCCCCCATTTCACGAGTCACTCCAGAACAAAAAAAAAAAAAGAAGAATCATCAATGATTTTTTTTTTTTAATCTGTTTTCTTGAATCTCACCAATTAAACAATGTAATATCTTCCGTTTGCTTGTGAGACTTAACATTTCCGTTTACTATTTCCGATGTGAACGACTGAGATCATCTTGGACTTTAGTCCGTGTCAAAGTCGAGCTTGATTTATGGCGCACTGCGAGTCTGTTTTACCATATGTGGAAGTTCAAGTGTGATTTTATTTTTGTCATTTCCACACCAACAAAGTAAACGCATTCATATGATCAAACTTGCATCTTGATTTTTTTTTTCCTCCCATCTCCATTTTACAGAACATTCTGTCGCGGCCAAAACTGGTGGTTGTTTCCCAGGCGATGCTCAAGTCACCCTTGAGGGCGGAGTCACCAAACAGATGCGTGACCTTCACCTTGGCGACCGTGTTTTGGCTTCCTCGTCGGCTGACGGCCACGCTTCGCTCCTCTACAGCCCGGTGTTATCCTTTTTGGATCTCCAGACGAACGCCACAAAGATCTTCACCCTCATCCGAACCAACACTGGACTTAATATAACGCTCACGCCGGCGCATCTCATCTTTGTCGCAGACTGTGCGGGCGGACTCAGCAACGATGGAGTGAGGACGACTTTTGCCAGTGAGGTGAAGCCGGGTCAGTGTGTTCTGACCTCGCAAGGAACAGAGGCAACTCGAGCTGTCGTGACTTTTGTCGAGGAGAGGCCGAGCGCTGGGTTGTATGCCCCGCTGACCCAGCACGGGTCTATCGTAGTGAACAGCGTTCTGGCTTCCTGTTACGCTGCTGTGGACAATCATCATTTGGCCCACTGGGTTCTAGCCCCGCTACGTTTCGTCCGCACCCTCATGGGTCCTGCGGAACGACAAACTGATGGAGTGCACTGGTACCCCCGGCTCCTACTGAGGGTTGGGGAAGTGCTGCTGGGCCCCAAGCACTTCCATCCGCTGGGAACGGAGCGAGGACTCTGACAGATGATCCAATATAATGACGTCAGCTTGTATTTAAGAACATCACTTGACTGGGCAGAACTTTCCATAAAAATAGAAAAAGAAAATGGTCGATCTCATAGATGTGTTGTTTTACTCGCTCCTTTTGTCACACACAAATAGAGAGAATGAATTGGGATTTCATTTTTTTTTTTGGGGGTCATTTTAGATATTAATTCAGGTGTCCAAGCTACACCGGGGCTAAGGGGGGGGGTCTATAGCCCCCAACAGAAATCTGCATAGCCCCTTCTGGCATTTACTCATTCACGACTAGTCCAGCATGAAAATAATAACGCACTTTCTGACTTCTATATCCGTCAATGATCGTGAATGAGTTAATTTGATATTCTAAAATATATTTTCTCAGCCGTCAAATGTATTGGTGAAGCCCCCCCCCCCCCCCCCCCGTCCCCCTCCTCCCATTAACCCCCGGGAGGGGAAACAAAAATCCTGGAATTGTCCCTGACAATAAATCACAAATTAGTTGGTTACTTGGTTATCACCCGCAAAACTGCCACATAGCATGTGGATCAAAGAGTTGTGACACATCTTGAGCAAGTAAATAATAATTGTGGATAGCAGTACAATTGTGGTCTAGCGTGTCTGAGGGTCTGTGAAGATCTGAAGGCATGATTGAATGAGTTTGATGTGGAGGGACTTTATAGTTCTTAACCCCATCAGAGACACAAACCGGCAGCCGGGGCCTTCTCTCAGCATCTCAAATTGTTGTTGTTGGATGAGTGGACAAAAAAAAAAAAAAATAATTCAACAGACGCACTCCAAAATCCTATGCTATGAATGCCAACCTTACTGCGTATGGAGTAAGAACCCCCCACCCCCTTTTTGGGGTTTTGCCTGTTATTCAGTTTTACTTTCGAGCACCTTAGCAATCTGATGTGTATTTGTCGCATTTTAAGAACAGAACAGTCAATAATTTGTTTCCTCCTTTATTTCTACCGTTTTCGTCTTCAAAATGAAATGTAGTGATACGAACAGTACATGTTAAAATATGAGTATACATTTTGAGAGTCCGTAGTTAATGCCAAAATGAATTTGAGGGGAAAAGAAAGAGACAAGCAGCGTGGGGGAAGAACATCCGTAAATGTTTATCTGAGCAGAATTGAAAGTAATTGCACATCAAGTTTACTCAATTTACTGACTCATTACTTCCCTTCGTTTTTTTTTTTCTTAAAGAACAATTAACAACAACTGTTCACACACCGAATCAATCAAAATTGAATTCTATTTTCGTAATAGTGTCACAGTTGATTGCTCATTGATTGTATCATTTGCGTTGTCGGGTCCAGATTGTCATATCCAATGGAAACCACAAGGGGGTCGAGCACATGACCTTGTGGTGCTCCAATGTTGAGATTCCGATGACGAATCAAAGCTTTACTTTGTCTTGGTTTACAGGCCACTGATAGTTTCTTAACACATTCACTGCCATTGACGGCTAAAGACGTCAAAGATCCATTTCATTTACTCGGCAGGTAGCGAATGATTGAATGACTTGAAAGATAATTTTGGTGGTGGTCCTGTCCTGAAGCAGAAGTCATTTTGTCTGCTGTCCTGAGGACATTCAGTTTTATTTCCAGTTTTATCGTATATTGCAGTGCAGGTTTTGCTCCTGGAAGTCGTTGATGAATTTAAATTGGTGCTGTCCATAAACGTCAGGGATATTGATAAAATTCAGTTCTTATTTGTTCTCTCCATCTGGGTTTGATCCTTTCAGCCATTTTGGCTATTTTCTCTTGTAACTTTATTAAAAAATATATGTGTCATGTTAGTTGGCCCTACAAAGTATTGTTAGATTTAGCTAAGGGGAATTCGGCCTGTCCAACATGAGAGAATAATCTGGAATTGCTAAAAAAGTTACAAAGAGGTGTTGATCATCTGCATCATCCTTATATCAGGTTGTAATATATATATATTTTTTATTGTTATGAGTCTCAGTTTTCGGGTCAGTAGTGTCCGCCTAAATACACTTGACTCAGGCTGTATGAAACTACTGTTTATACATTCTGCTCCATAGCCGTTATGTTCTAGTTTCCTGTATTTGATGACGTTTCTTTGCATGCCCATGTTCAATCCATCCATAGAGTTCAAAGCACATTGTATAAATTGCAAACTATTTTCGAACTAGCCTTTAATGCCAATGCTTGCTGGAGATTGCGATTATGAAGAAACTCGGAGGCACTACGGTTTCCCGTGTACTCAACAGATTTTGTCAAATATGTATATGAAGCTATTTTCTGAGAAATTATTTAAAGATCTATTTTTAAGAATATTAATGTTAATGTATTTTACGGGGCAACGTTGTGCATTTTTTTTTTTATATGGAACATAAAGTTGTTTTTATGACAAACAAGAACTTGTTTTCTTTCCAGGCAAAATGAAATTAAGCGATAAAACATGAAAGAAATCACTATGGATAATTTTATGTGATAGCACAGCACAGGTAATATGCTTGTTAATATTTGTCTTGACACTTTAAAAGCACAACGGGTTAAGAAATGAGCATGTGATGTTATCATGAGGTGACGTCAGGGTGGGCTCATGGTTGGTTCCAGTACCACGGACAGCAATTCGGATTGTGTTTTCTTCTTCTCATACATTGTGTACTTTTAGAAAGAGCGCACCCTGCTGATGGAAGCGATCATTGCATATATTACAGTATATTAATATGTATTGAAGCAACCAGCAGGGGGTGCTGCAATCTAAACCCTTAAAAAAAAAATCAAAGCTTGCTCCAAATAAAAGACAGAAAGTCAAAAATGATGGAGATTTGGAAGTCCTTCTTTTTAATATTGTTCGGGTTGGTAAGGAAGATATATATTTTTTTCATTTTTATGATGTTTTTATCCCATATGTAAGACTTGCTTTAAGACAAACAGAGAACCAAAATGATGCGGAATAAATTAAAAAAAAAAAAAAAAAGCCATTGTTCTCAAAAGTGGAGAGTTACACATGCAAAGTGAGGCAAACCTCACATGGTCGAATCGCTGATCATTAAAAAAAAATAAAAAATAGTCAATCTCTATTCGTCTTGCCTCCATATAATCACAATTGAATCTCTTTGGAACATAAAACACTGGCAACATTTTGAGGCAAGATTGATGGAAAAAAAAAACTCAAGAATGTGGAAAGATCCAATAAAAATCTGCTAAAAAAAACAAAAAAAAAAAGCCTCTTTATAAAAATAAATAATTAAATAAAAATAAATACAACTTTTGGTGGGGAAAACCTCAAAGGTAATCCCGGTCGCATCGTCTTAAACGGAAGGTCTTCACACAACAACACATGGGAAGTCAGCATGCTCACATCAAAAAACTCACCTACACATATGAATGTCTTTATAGAATATGTAGCTGTCATCACTTGGCAGAAAATACACAACAAATGCACAATTACATCTGGAACCTGTAATACCAGCCAGCGCAAATATGTTCATCCCGTCTGAAATCCTTCCCGGGGGTTTCGCCCCACGACATTAGCCAATAAATAAAGAATTGGTGTTCCAGAACACACACGCGCATACACGCACCTCACTCTCACTTTAACATGTAAATACGAATCCATGTGGTGTCTGTGGATGTGTTTGGACTATGTTAAGAGCGGAGAACCTGACGTAAGTACAAAAACACTCTGTCGCATCCTCAGTTGGCAAATATGGTGAGCGCTATATCGGCGAGATCATCATTGCTTGGCAGCATACAAAAATAAAACAAGTCGCTCTGGTGCATATTTGGAAAACGTTTGCATGTGTCGGCAAAGTCGTTTTGATGAACGTTACGAGGAGCTGATGTCATCACGCCTTTTAAAAGTGAATGAAGCTGGCTCAGTTAGAATATGTTCGATTTCGGATGTCCGCCTAACGGTTATCGTACCGGTCGCTAGCTTCTCGTCGGTGCCGTTTGCCGGGAAACTTTTAGGAAGTCGGACTTTGTTCAGTGTTGATAGTTGAATGCGTAATAACTTGGCTAACAACCAAACAATCAGTAGGAATAAAGATTGAAGATGTAACGACTGTTACAGCTGCCCAAGACTTAATTTACCGATTTCTGATCTGTAGACAACAAATGATCACCCGACCTGAATATTTCGAAATCACTTGCTACATGTGACCAAATCTGACATTTCGTTCCTGTGTTCTCTGTTCAGCAATCGTGAGTTGGAGAGTTTGGTGATGATTTAGAGTGTATGGACATGTAATGGTTGATTTAAGTTAAGCAATCACAGAGCGAGCCACATCTGTAGTTATCCTGCGTGAGGTTCGGATTCTCATAGCGGTCCAGTCGACGATCACGCTGGAAGTCGGGTATGTGGCCCCTCGGAATTTCGCGTTTGCAGGAATTTCCAACTTCTCAGTATGTGGAACTGCAATTTCAGTTCTGGGTCAAAAGTCCATGTAATTAGAATCGGACAAGAAGTGAGGACGATAGCGGGGAAAAAGGGTGGAGGAAAAATAGTCGAGGTGACAATGAAACGTTTACAGCCTCTGGGTGAAATTTTCAGGGAATACTCCTTGAGTGCCGTTTTCTTTTTTCTGCTTCCAGTCATCTTCTTTCATCCCCATCAGCCAGCCGTCATCCTAAACGCACACAAAGCCGGACGTGACTTGTCATATTGTCTTTTGTGATGCAAGCATGTGAGAATGTGCGTGCGTGTACCTGTTCGTCTGGATTGTCAAAAGTTATAACCAGCACCACGTCGCCTGCCTTCATTTCAAGTTCATCTGTGTCGTTTGCGGCGTAATCGTGCATCACTTGGACCTTTATTGGTTATAAATGGTAGAAAAGGTTAGATCAGATATGGGCAACTTAAATGCTGGTGGCGGCCACAGCAAACCAACATTAACTGCATTTTGTGCATTTTTGTTTTTTTTTTTCACAAAAATCAACTTACCACGCTGAGCCATGTTGGCCATCTAGTGGTGAATGGTGACATTACAGCTTAAAACTGCAGTCACTGCATATTCGCAAATTTATTTATTTATTTATGTATTTATTTATTGATTTATTTGTTTGTTTATTTATTTTTCTTTTTTCCGGGATTTATTTCCCCACATCCCTCATTTTCTTGCAGAAAACAAATATATTGAATGTTTCGCATAGTTTTTTGGGGAAAAATTTTGTGAGGTTTCTGGGAAAAAAAAAAAAATCAAAATGAAACACTCTCATTCAAGGTCAAGTGTTACCTTAAACAGGAAACCAGGGGGCATGTCAGGTGACTCTGCCTTTACTTCTGTAGGTTCTTCATTTACTGCAGGTGTCTAGATGGGAAAAAAAATGTAATCGGAGAAATGAAGTCCCATGAAACTCATCGTCATATTTTTACTCACATCATTTGTTGATGTTTCTTCTGCTGCTTCGACTGTTTCTGCTTCAGGAGCTGCTTCGGGAGTTGTTTCAGATTCACCCTGAGACCACAAATACACCAGCAGAAAATTTGAGGCAGACACTACGCATGATTTAAAACTATGAATAATTGAGAGGGTGTGAAATTGACACGCTACAGGACAGACAACAACGAAAGCGGCGCTATGACAACACGGCCAGTCAGGTTGCATATTCACCTTCGGTACGTCTAGACTGCTGTAACTAAGTATTAATTACGTGAACCGAAATCACCTCTAGGCTCCACAACTTGACCTGAGAGGGGGAAAAAAATGGATGCATCCATTCTGTCGGTCCCGATGCATCACCGGCATCATACGAAGTCTCCTTCGTTGAGACTTAATTCACAATCTATTTTCTTTATCATGTCAGCATCTCAAGTTCAAATCTCCTTAAAAGTTGATGCATCCACCCTTCTCATCCAGATGCATCTTCTCGGTTACCTGATCCTCTTCATGAGCAGCAATAGGAGGACCTTCTTCTTCACATGCGTCAACTGAAGCCTCAGCAGGACTTGCGGCGTCCTCGGCGTCCTCGGCGTCCACTACGTCCGGCGTGTTGTCGGCCTCCACCGGATTCTCCTGAGCTTCGGGCGCGCATTCGTCATAAACCTGCTGGGTTTCATCATCTCCCCAATCCTCGTTGGCGTCATAGTGAACTTCTTGGGTATCGTCGTCCCCCCAGCCCTCTGTGACAGCCGCTATGGGGTCATAGCGGGCGGGCGGCGTATCGTCATCCCCCCAGGCCTCCGCAGCAGCCGCCACAGGGTCATAGTGCTTCTTGGGAGGCTCTTCTTGCGCACCGCCGTCCTCTGGCTGAGGGGCAGGGGTTAGGTTTCAAGGGGTCAGAGTTCATAAGACATGTTTTACCTCATGACTGGGTTGGTAAATCATTGGGGAAAATGCGGAGGGACGATTAAGTACATTTTGAGGGAAGACACAGCTAAAGATTCAGAATTTCAAAGAGCGATATTTCCAGGGCGTGGGGTTTTTACTGAGGATTTTAATTGGGATCGGATGGCGAACTCCCACTTTTGGCTCATGCAATGACACAATTTAACTCATCAAGAAAGTTGGTATTTTATCTTTTTAAATACCAGCATGATAACGTAAACAGTGGATTTATTATTTTTATTTTAATTTAGGTTTTATTATCTTAATTAAATAAAATTTAATAAATTAATAAAATTTAATAAAAATATTTTATTAGTGTAACATTGAAGTTTAATAAAAAAATAAAACATGTACTTCAATAATGATTTATTCAATCCATTAAAAGTTGTTATTTTAATTTTAATTTAGGTTTTATTTTGTTAATTAAATAAAATTGAATACATTAATTAATAACATTTAATACAAATGTTTTATTAGTGTAACATTGTGCAAAGTCTAATCACAAAAAATAAAATAAAACTTCAATAATGATTCAATTTAATCCATTAAAATTAATTTACGTAATTTACTTAAATGTTCAATACAAGTGAAAAAAAAGTTTGGGGTTTTCACAGAATAAACAGACCGAATAACACACTGCGAGAATCACTGATCAAAAATAATTGTAGGATTTTTGCATTAAATTCACTGTGGCTGAAATAGTGCATTTCCCCAAAAGTGAAGTGCCTAATAATCACAGAATCTATTCAATAACAAAGGTAAAGGTTGCAAAATCATAGTTTGATCATTTTCAGGCGTCAAATTAAGGTGAGCGCTTTAAAAAAATTAAAAAAAAGTCGTACTTGGATGCAGCATATTTTCAAAATTTAAAAGCAAACTGCAACTTATTGACGGTCACAATGGACAGACATGCAACAGCCCCGCACCTGATTCATCATCAACATCATCATTGTATTAAACAATTGAAGGCAATTTGGGGAAAATAATAATAAACCTTCACCGGGAAGGGGGAAAAAAATTGTTTAAAAAAAAAAATAACGACATTCAAGAGGGATGACGGTCAAAGGTATTAAGGAAGCCATTTC
Source organism: Idiotropiscis lumnitzeri (assembly GCF_059441095.1). NCBI lineage: Eukaryota > Metazoa > Chordata > Actinopteri > Syngnathiformes > Syngnathidae > Idiotropiscis > Idiotropiscis lumnitzeri. Next base: position 13,963,161 of record NC_142404.1, read on the forward strand.
CATCAGAAGACTGACGTGAGCTCTTCTGTGTTTAGTTGGCGAGTATGGCTTCTAATCACAGAGCGATGGTCACAAGGCAGAGAGGGGAGGGTTGGGTGCTTATCCTTGTAAGAGCAAAAGTGTCATTCCATTCTCAAGTAGCGCTCTTTGCCTCACGCTGTAATTGCAGCAATCAACCGGCTTGTCTTGGAGACACAGCTCTCTTACAGTGATGAACGAAAAGGTTAGTTCACGGATGCCACTGTGCAAGCGAGGCTAAGTGAAGTTGCCCACTTTTGTTTTTTTTATAGCCTTGCAGAAGCCTTCACTGAAGGTAAAGATGAGCAACTTCAATCATTTATTCCCTGTGTGTTACATGGCATGTTGAGGAGACGTGTTCTGTCAGTGTAACATACAGGGATAGATGAATAAAAAATAAATAAATAAAAAAAAAGGTCAATTCAGTTTCAAATATTTACACTAATTACATAAATTCATTTAAAGTTAAACGGGTGACAAAAAGTGTCGTAGATTCAATTTAAAAATAGCATAGCATTTTTGAAAAAGAATTGACTGAATCTTATTCCCACGTTCGGTTTGTGCTATGTAAACATTTGTTAGCGGCAAGACATCAAAACATTGCAGACATGAGAACAATGCACAAAGAGATTAGGGACACGTGGAATATTTTTGGAGGAAAGAAGCCATGAAAGAAGTCTCGCTAATGGCGACATGAAACAATGTTGAATGTTTACACAATGGTATGTAAATAATGACGATGATCAGAATTTTTTTTTTTTTTTTTTTTTTGCGTTAATTATGGGGGTTGCTTAGCTTACCCAGGAGTCCCAGTTTGCTGGCTGTGAAGGGCAAAAATAATAGCATGAGGAAAAAGCACTTTACAAATCTGTGTTTTAAAGCCTGCTGGTTTAATATTTCGCTTTAAAGCAAAATGACCATGAATGAAATTGCGCGAGTCCAGAAGGTATCAAGTGTTAGATATTACCGTTGTATGACATTTACTGTATGTAAATGTCACACTGTCGCCTTGCATAAATGTCAACTTGCCCAGTAAATTATTTTAACCGGTAGAATGGAGTACCCCAAGCGGTCAATACGCTGAATGCAATTGCGGCTCCCCCTGTTGATTACAGAACCATGTCGATCAATCAATAGCTCACTTCAAACAACAATTCAAACAGAGCATAATTGTCTGTGTAAAGACTCGGATAGTCCCGATGGCGGGGCCAGTAAAATAATAAAAATTAAAAAAAAAAAAAAAAAAAGCCACATTGTGAGAGATGTCTCTGTTCTAACACGGGCAGCTTTAAAAAAAAAAAAAAAAAAAAAAAAGTTAGCGCCAGCAACACCTCAAACAATGACGTCTTTTTTTGTCATTTTTATCCACACCCACAATTTTGTACAAGCACGTGATCATCATTTTTCTTATCTGAATCCTGATTTTGAGAATTGCATAGAAACCTTGCACCTCAACGATTTCATAAGAGTGAGTTAAGAGCTCCAGAACATATCCATGCCATAAAGTCTTCACATCTGTGAGCCCGTGAAGGCTTTTGTTGTTCCCGTTGAAGGCGTCCAGGCCCAAGTTCAATAAGCTGCTGGCTACGGTACTATCAAACTGCTGACGACAACAGAAACACTGGCTTCCTGGCCACATTTGTGCAATTGAAAAATATCATGAAAGGGGAGAGGGGGGGGGGGGAGAAGCCCGGGAAAAAACAGGCTAGAGAGAGAGAGAAAAGTTGAAAGAGTATTCCGCTACACACACAAACCTCTGTCGGGGAGGTGACGCTTATATCAGGATTTGCTGCCGAATCAAACAGGTTGATGATATTTTCCGTTTTCATCTCTTTGGATGGGGTCACCTTGGGTGGAGGAGGCACTGCTGGTCTGAGCTAGAACAAAAGACACCAACTATTAAAACATTGGATTTAAAAAAAAAAAAAGTGCGAGGCAAGAGATAAGCAGCTACCTTTGATGGGGATTTTGGAATCGGCGGTGGTCCTCCTGGCTTGAGAGTGTGGTTTGGCTCGTCCGTGCCACTGGGTCAGTGAAAAATCGATGGCGGGGAAAGAATACAGATGACCCGGAGTGAGTGCACATAACGAATGAGGATAGCGAAGAAGGACGTTACATAAAAGTTGCAATTCATGCAGAGGTGTCATGCAAGAAAAGTGAGCCTCCATCCTTTCCTTCTGAATCCCTCTCGCGTCCCATGCAAGCAGGCTGCGTCTGTGCCTCGGTTAATCCTCACAAGAGAGCGGTAGCAGTGGCATTATTAGATAGAGAGAACATACTGTGAAAGCTGACAGAAGCCTCGGAACTGAAGATATTTAAAGAGATGGACAAGGATACGTTGGCGATGATGTTAAGTACAACCGGGGGAATCCGATGAGATGTCACACAAGAGCTGAATTGTTTGACTTATTTAGCGGGAAAGGAAATAAAAAAAATGTCGGGGAAAGCCTACTGTGAACATCTGAAATGTATTAGGGGTTCATTAGAGGTGTGTAACTCAGGTGTGTGTTTACTCCCATTTAACATGATTACAGTTGTAAGGGGGTGTGCACACTTGTGCAACCACATTATTTCAGTTCTTTTTAATTCGCCTTCTTGAAAATATTGACACAAAAATCAATCGACTTGGACGGGTTGAAAGTCACATGAATTATGGAAAAGGTTTTGAAATTATTGATCTTAGACTCGGGCATTTGAACAGGGGTGTGTAGACTTTTTATACCCACTGTTTGTTCCAACAACTTTGATTAGGAAATTCCAGTGGTGGACGTTAAAGACCTTCAAGTCCTCCTCTGCTGGCCTAATATAATCAAAAAACATTTTATCCAATCAGAATTCAGCTAGCCAGTGTTGCCAGGCAGATTTCATAGCAGCAGTGGCACGGACTATTCCTCGTCACCTTCTAGTTTTAGTCTTAGTAAGCGGCAGAGGTTTTGACACAGCTCTTGAATTGAATCTCCGTACCCAATGAAATTTCCACAACAACTTTTAAGGAGATTCAACGTGATGACGACTTTGAATTGTTGGCGTTAAAGCATTACAGTCATGTTTTTGCCCATCTCTTTCATATCCGCAGCTCGGAGAGCGCGACGCTCTTTCCAGACACTTGCACAAGCAAGCACCGCGAATGCTCTCAAACCTGCAAACGGACTGACATACGGACAACCGGACAGACAGACCAACATTTGCGTGGCCGTGGTTTCACCACGCCCCTCGCTGATTACCTCCTATTTGCTCCTGACGATAAGGCGCCGCGGTTACCTGTCTTTCTGCAATGGAGGTTGAGGGGTGGCTTCAGATTAATGAACGGCATTTGAGTTGTGTGGAAATGTCATTTTGCTTTAGTTCAAATAAAGAGACAAATCTTCCTTTCTTCTTTTGCAAAACTTTACAATTTATCCCATTTCAGTTTGAGTCATTGGGAAGGAAATCAACGGCTGCAATTGACAAACTTGCTCACTAACCTGCTTGTGTCTGTCTGTTCGAGTTTCTCCAACACGTCATATAAATCCTGATCCAGCTGTCGGCAGCGGGGAAGGCAAAAAGGCATTAGAGCAATAATTTCAAATCTCAGGATGAGTCAGCAATAGACACGACACTGGAGAAAAGTGTTGGAACACAAAGTTATTCATTCTTCCAATCTTTTTTGGAGACTTTTTTTTTTTTAATCATCAAGAATATTTGTGAGTTTCGGAACATGTGTCGGATGGGGTTGAGGTCAGTGTTTGTTATTTCTTCCTCCCCAAACTCTTCCAAATAATTCCTTGACGGGCCTTGATTTTCCCAAATTATTCTCATCAAATTTGAAACCGAGGAAGAAACGAAGGGGTCTAGAAAAGTCCAAGACCAATTCAATAAATGATCACGTGTGTCAATATTTGACTCTCACTGTCGTGTCTCTTTTGTTTCCAACAACTCACCCGGCTAATTTCTTTGTGAAACTTTTCCTCGAAACCAGCGAGACTCTGGAAGGTGCTGACATAAAACCCAACACGACTGGAAAACAACGCCAAAAAGTGGAAAAAGACGAATATTCACGACATTTGAAGATTTGATTTGTTCAGTGCAATACAATTCCTTGCATTGATTTAATAACATTTACCAACTGAGACTAAAATTAATTCAATCCATTCACCTATGTTCCCTTATCATTTTTATCTTATGAACACACACAAAATTTTTTTTTAAATGCACTCAGGGTATCAGGTTGTGAACTTGACGGAAAATATTTATATCATTAAAATAGCGAATAAGACCTCACCTGTTCCAGAGTGAAGGTAACTCCTCCTGTAAGTCAATATTGATCTCCTCAAACACCTTCTGTGCTCTCTCCAACTCTTCCTCCGCCTGAAAAAAAACAAAAACTGGGTTGATTTCTTATTATTGCTTTCTTGCTTATGTCAGAGATGACAGAAATGAATGATATGTGCGTGTCCACCATTAAGAGTTTGGCATACCTGGCTTCTGGACAAGCTACTCTGGGCAACATTGTGTGCGGACAGAATCCCTTGAGCCCAGCCGGGCGTTGCCCTCTCCAACAATGAGGACGGCTAAAAAGGCCACACACACACGTTAACGTATCATTGATGGACGACTCACCTCATAAGTAGTATCTCGGTTATATTACCTTGGTGATTTTAATACCACCATCCTTTTTCTTGGTCTTATGTGTGGTGGCGTAATTGTGTCTGGCACTGTCGTAATCCACCAACTTTCTGTCCCGCTTGGCAATACGAGCCTGAACGACAATGTAATAAAGGGAAGTTTTTGGGGAATTGGTATTAAGAGGTCGATGAGACGATGGCGGCTAACCTTAATATCAGGAAACTGCCCCAAATAGGTATCCATGGATATGAGAGCATGATCAACCAATTTTTGATGGTAGTCAGTCCACAGCACATCGCAATCCTTGAAGATGGAAGAGCACATTGACGAGCACATGAATAAATAAATAAATACATACATAAATACATAAATAAATAAATAAATTAATTAATTAATTAATTAATTAATTAATTAATTAATAAATAAATAAATAAATAAATAAATATTTTAAAACCATCACTATTTGTTATGTAGTAGTCCGTTAATTAAATATGTATAAACTCAAATAAATGACTCACTCAAGTTAGGCATCTAATTTTAAGTTTCAATATTCCCAAAAACTACTCAGACAGAAGATGTGAGCGATAAGGTGTCAATTAATTGCCATGCATTCGTGTGCGTGCAGTGTGTGGGCGTTCTTTGGGCTTCAACAGTTTTGCTGAAACTATGGCGGAATATCCAAGTTAGGAAATGTAAAAAAAAAAACTAAAAAAAACGAGTACATTTGAGTCGCCTTTCGGATATGAAGGGAATTCAAACAACTAAGAGGATTCAAAAGCAACATGGGATAAGCAACATTTCTGCTTGGGTAGTAAGACTATCATCACTTTTCGAAGTTTCATTGATTGGACAGTCCAGACAATAAAATGTCAAACCAATAAAATTGAATGTCATTGTAACACTCAATCACAATAATTCAGGCTATAGCAGCCGTGGCTAACGCCATATTGTTTACAGCGATAGTGAGGATTAGCGTGACTTGGGAAAGAGACTCGAGGGGCCGAGGGATTGTGAAGTGAGGCATTCAAATCAAATATTGCTAGCAGCTTGAAAACCACAAACTCCCCCTTTAAGGTTCCATTTGTTGTGTTACGGGCAGCAGTGTGGCGCTTCGTTATATCATACAGGTGAAATAGTCGGAAAGATCGTCTTAAAGCCAATAATGTTAAATATTTCCTTGAAGCATGTGCATAATTTAATATGATCCATACAATGATGAATTAGCAAAACATGTTTTATCTAATGCGGGCAAATAAAAAAAATAATAACATGTCTGACCTCCACAATGGAATCGACTTCATTCTTGCCATACCAGTCGGGCTCATACATGTCAGCCAAGCACGCCTGTACGTTCTTCGACGACTCGTGCATGGCTGTGAAGAAGAAGCACGTACACGCCATGGAGCGCATTTGCAAAAAAAAAAAAAAAAATTTAATTGGAACAGACTCATAGTTGTATGTTGTGCAATAAAAAAAAAAATCCTCATTGTCTTTCTCACCTTTCACAGCCTCCAGGTACGCTCTAAGGTCGCGCTGGAGTTTGCTCCCTTCAGCCTGAAAAATGACACATTTGAGAAGACACATCCAAACGAAGATAGACAGTCAGATCATCATATATTAAATAATAAAATCCCTTTGCGGTGCCTCTGAAAATATCATATGTGAGACTCTCACATATTGTTTGTTGAAATTGATGACTCCCTCCTCGAAAGCAACATCTTTGGTCTCATCTGCTTTTCCCAGCTTCTGCAGAACCTGCCAAAAGCAATAACACTGTCAGTAATGGCGTTTTTTTTAAGTAATCCTTACATTGACATTCACGTGAGAGAGATATAAAACAACAACCATGAATAAGACTCTCATGATCCCAATATCACTAAAATATTGGGGGGAAAAAATCGTGCAGGTGTACTAAAGACTGCATGATTGCCGAAGCCAGTACATGACGCACATGGGGATCACCGTGCAAGGATGGTGCATATAAGCTTAAGTCATATAGCGCCCTCTGCCACACACACATAGCATCCCGAACATGCAATTGTCGAGGCCTCTCTCGATATGCATACAGTACACCGAGCGGCGTTTAGTACCATCGTTGTGCTTGAATTAAATGTGACAGGTTTGTCGCTGTGGAACGTATAAGACGTGAACGTCGTCACGATATTGTGCCACATGCACACGATGATGAGCGGGCCCATCTCCTTCCCCTTCATTGCTCCCCTCAATGACATTGCCTAAAATGCTCGGATATACGGGGGGGTGGGGGTGCAGCACCCGAGCCCCAAATGCACCATCATAGCTCCCCAAGCTGTGAGGCTGTCGTGATGCGACATTGCCCCTCGGTGGGGGGGGATGCGCAACTTGGCAGCTCGCTGCTTTTACAGGCCTCGCATCTTCATTTCCCCACATTGAGTCCGCAGCTCTTACCTTCTCTTGGGCTCTGGTTAGCTTCTTCTGGACGTTGCTGGCCACTTTCCCCGCAGTCAAACCTTTCCCTAAATTTAGCTCAGCCATCTTTTAGCGTGGATCAGCCTGGGGCACGCGCACGGGTGGGAAAGAAGAGCAAATAATCCAACGGTTGGACCGCTAGGGTGACCGTGTAGGAAAATGCATCAATGTCCCGATGAGAAAATACACGCGTAGAATGTTCGTGTCTCGTGAAGCTGGTGTGCTATCAATTGGATGATGCAAAGCCAGGCTGGCTGTAATTCTCGACTATTGAGCTGTTAAGCGTGCGCGTCCACGAGACGGGAGGAGGATGCTGACAGAGATGCTCTTAAAGGCACAGAGTAGGCTGTTGCGCGTACACGTGTAGTGGTGGACAAGTATGCTCAAATAACCAACATAATGTAGCAACTGAAAAAAAAGTGATTGGGGATCCAAGTATCGCCACCAGCGGCAAACAACAAAATACAGAAACGTAGTTGGCCTAAGTGTTCATTAAAGGTTATTATTATTGTAAACCTTTGAAACATTGTGGCGAGTTTGGAATATAAGAGCGTTTTGTTAAACGTACTTAACATTCAATTGAAATGTATTACACAAAAGTGATAAGAATGGAAAACTGCACTTAAAGTTGAATAAGGGTAAATGAACGGATTGAAATGAACAATTTTGTATTGCTGTTTGCGAAGCAAAATTTGCATTTTGTGCCTCATTTCACCTTCCGCGTGTAGTAGGAGGTGGAGGCTAGCTCGGTGTTACTTACAACACATCAGCTAGCTAGCAACGGGCTTCGGCTTGCTACGAGCTGAACATATTGCAAAGTCACTCATAAGTCAGTAATCATAGCCTCAGTGACAGCGAATATAAATTACACTTCGGACAAGTGTTGTTCTCCCAAAAGAATGCCAAGGAAATGTGGGGTAGCTAACTGAGTGATTTGAGTTGAATAATAAAAGCTATATAGAAGCGGCCAACTGGTTAGCACGATGGCCTCACGTTTTTTCATTAAATTTTATAATTCATTTTAACGCATTGCCATTCGTGGGGAAAATGTAACAAACCTATTTTGACAAAGTAAACTGTAGAAATTTTAATTTTAAAATGCACAGCGTATACAGTACGAATAATCCGAAAAAAAAATATTCCCAAATAGAATCTAGATTAACTGTATTTCTACATCCCTTCACTGGTTATACTTTATATAGTAGTGGACTGTTGTCAAATACAAACAAACAAAATTAAATAACAAAGTACAGCAGGAAATACATCAAAAACACAGATTTACAGACCAGGAGCAAAACAAGCAGCTACTATAATTGTAAGGCTGGCGTTACTATCCAGGCAGTTTAAAACAATAAATTAAAAAAAAAAAAAAACAGTGATCATGAAATATTTTTTTTCTCCTGGAGATGGCGCCACAAGCACACTAGTGGCAAATGTTTAATTATTTCTTAATCCCCGTGCTCACGCAACACACTTCAGTATAAAAGGGGGCCTAAATATGATACATACAGTGCATAGAGTATTTCTTATTCATTATTTGTTTTTACCATAAGTGGGTGTGAATTCTCTTGTCTCTCTGCAGAAGGAAGTAGAGTTAAACATCATATTTCAGACGGCTTGCTGCGCATTAGCGACGTAATTGAAGCGCTGGCTTTCAAACAATTTCCTATAATTGGATTCACTGACATTGAGTTGAAGGAAATATTTATTAGCCTTTCTCTGCTTTTGTAGGGAACTCTCCACGGTGCTGAACCAGAACACTTGCTCTTTTTATCCCGCCATATCTTGCGTGCGTGAGCCCACTCTGCCTTACTTGCCTTCTTGCCTCCTCCCTCCTATTTCCTCACTTGCACCCTCGCCCCCAACCCTTTATCCTGCACAATAACAACATTTGGCCACGAGTCACCAAGCCTATTCGTTGCTCTCGAAATGCAATAGACCCCCGACACACACGCACACACACACGCACCCGCGCACACACTTTTGAACACCCCTCTCGTGCCGCGGAATGGTTTGGCCCGTCCTGCACGATGAGACGCTGACAACAAAGGAAGCACATAGAGAGTGCTTTAATCGGAGGGATCCTGGTGTAAACACAGAAAAAACGACTGCCTTGCGGTTTTGGATCCATTTGCTGGACTATTATGGGCTGTCAATATTGCATGAGGCGGACGCACCGTTTTGGCGTGGACACACACGATATTACACGTGCGGTTGAGAGGAGTTGAGATCCGTGTGGCGTGTTCCTGGAGTTGTTCATCTCCTGTTTAGCACCATGCAGTCTAGATTGAAATGAGGTCTTTTTCGAGCAGAGCAAGAGGAGAAGAGGATGCTTCTCCTTGTGGTTCTCTTTGCACGGACAACGCAGGAAACTGTCGACTATGTTTTCTATTAGGTGAGTTTTCTTTGTTCTGACACGCAGCATGGCGAACGCAACACCAACAAGATTCCAACTGGGGCTACATTTCCTGATTTTTTTTTCTTCCAAATGACTTCCCCCAAAACAGACTCACATGCTGGTTAGCGTCCATCTTTGTTGTGATATATTTTTTGTGTGTTTCTGAAATTGAGACAGTCTGTGTCCTCTATATGCTATTGTTTGCTTTCCGTTGTTGCCATTCGGGAATATTTGATTTGTTCTCAAATATAGATCCACTCCTGTCAACTGGTATCTGACAATTAATAATTAAAATGGCTAAACTCTGAATTTGATAATGATAGCCTTAGCCACACACAAACTGGACCGAGAAATTGGACAGAATGTAAACAATGGGTCGTACTATTGCACTCACCAATAATCAATCTATCTATCTATCTATCTATCCATCCATCCATCCATCCATCCATCCATCCATCCATCCATCTTTTGTTAAGGATCAGCCAATGTCTTCCAAATAATGACAAGCCCAAGGAATAATTTGCTAATCATTTTGCAACTGAGCATCCAACATACTCAAAATATACAAAAAAAAAATATTTATAAAAATCATATTGGGTGGTTGGCAGGACATTGGACGCATGGTGAAAAAGTCACAGTTCTGAGGTTGGGGGTTCGAATCCAGGCTCTGGTCTTTTGTTTCCTGCCATGCTGCCAAAAAATGCTCCTTGAAGACTTGAGATTGTTCTTAGTTGCGAATGTGAGTGTAAATTGTTGTTTGTCTACATGTGCATTGCGATTGGCTGGCGACCAGTCCGGGGTGTAAAACGGTTCTCGCTCAGAGTCAGATGCGATTGGCTCCAGCACGCGACTCTATAGGGGTGATAATCGCTAAAGAAAATAGATGGATTAAACACATTTGAGTCTGATCCTTAATACGCTTACCCAAGTTAAAATGTGAGCAAAAACGCAACAAATACTAAATACAGCTTTAAAAAACTTTTTGGATGTGGGTATCTTTGATCTTTTGTTTTTCTCAGCTTCCTTGATCATGTAAATGTTCCACAGAGACATTTGTGCATTTTAAGAGTTCATCCATCAAGTTAAGACAGCCGTCATTATACTTCAAAAACAAAAGCAATCCATCATTGCAAGTTTTAGGCGTTGTTGTTGCCATATGGGAAAAGTCTCTTCCAAGAAAATGTCATAAATCCATTTGGCGTCTTAGTCATCGAGAACTTATTGGGTAGTTGTGTCCACTTTAAAAATGAATGTTGATGTGTGGTCAATACAGTGAGACAAAACACAAATGCTTTGTCAGACACATGCACGCGTGTGTGTATTCTTTTTAATGCCGTAGCAAGCATGGGAAAAAGAAACTCTTAAGATGTGCTTCTGAATGCTTTTTGAATTGTGACATTGAGAGGGAAGAAATTTAAAGGGAACAGTGATCCCTTCTGTGATACATTATTTGCATCAAGCATACTGAAAAAAATACCAATGGAAATACTCGATGTAATTTTTATTTTATTTGATATATATTTAATATTTTGATATATATATATATATATATATATATATATTTATTTATTTTTAAAAAAAATATTTTTTATTATTTTATTATTAGTCGCGAATACGAAGAGTGCAATAATAAGATTAAATGGTCGTGCTTCAAAGGAAGTTAGTGTTTAAATGAGGGTTTTATATTTAAGTAATGTGGGGGGGTGGCAGGAAATAGTGCAAAGGTAGTTGTGAGCAGTTCTCTTATGCCATAAATTGGTTGTACAAATGAGATGAGAGGCATAAAAAGGTAAGGGTAGAGTGCACATTACACTGTATTTTAAGATATATTATTTAAAAGTCCATTGAAAGCTTTTTGAGCGATGCGCCATATGGTGCAAAGCTCTTACGTAACTGTAATCAAGAGCCAAGCAGTCTTCCTCAGACCTTCGCCTGAAGTGACAAGCTCGGAGTTGATGAACAGTTTGGCCGCAAGTCAAAAATTCTATCTCTTGCTGGCATTTTTACATTTGAGCCACCCGGGGGGAAAAAAAAAAAAGTGTGAACCATCTAGACAGGATATAGCTGTTCTCAGAAATTGTAGTGATGCAAGAAAATATGACTCACAAGTCCAGCGGAAAACTCTTTCAGCATCACAAGCTTTAGGTGCTTCGAAATCATTTAAAAAAAAAACAAAAAACACTTTATAGAAACGCAATTAATGTGTGTCTCCTCGCCGCACAGTAGAGAAAAGATTGATTATATAAGTTTGGAGAACATAAGCCCCAAAAAAAAAAAAAAAATGTTATTCTCATTGCTGAGCAATTGAGCACAAAATGTCTACAAAGGATGTCTGTCAAAGCTTGTCTGCAGCAAGCTTCATCTCATTCCAAATTGCGGAGAAAGATGGCCGAGTGATGAGAATTAAAAAAAAAAACAAAAAAAAAGCATTGCCATGGATTGCACGGTACGAACGAGAGCAAGACAAAGCGATGGATACAGTCGGAATTAAGAGCACCAGGCGAGTAACTGCGGGAGAGAAAGTCACTCTTAATCCCGTTAATAGACACCAAAGATGTCTTTGCTGTTGGCATATTACCACACGCACTCACACACACACGTACACACAGATTACTCAGACAAACGGTAGTCTGTCCGGGCAGAATATACGGCGACGTAGCCACCGTGAGTGTAATGAGGACAGCGTCAGATGTGACTCACAATGTGCACGCAGCCTCAGGCAGGGCGGCCTGCGTGGACATTTGCTTGCCATCAGGATGCTTTGCGGCGAGGCCGAATCTGGCAACATCTAAATCAGGGGTGGGCAAACTTTTTGATTGGTGGGCCACAATGGGTTCTAAAATTTGACAGAGGGGCCGGACCAGGAGCAGATGGATGGAGTGTTTTGGTGACCTCAACTCATCGGAGAAAAAAAAAATGCATTTAATTTTAAATGAAAGTGAACAAAAGCATGACAACAAAATATGTCTTTGAAAAAAACATTATTTAGAAAAGAAAACATGAGCAAGGTTTATTCATTTAATTTTTTTTCAAGTTTGGCAGGCCGGATTAAAACTTTTAACGGGCCGCATGTGGCCCCCGTGCCATAGTTTGCCCACACCTGATCTAAATCATGGATGCAAACATTATCTGCCAGTGTTTAGGGACTAGAGGAAGATATATTATCGCCGTTTGCATTTTTTTTTTGCAAACCCATAAATCAAAGTGTGCCAAATGATGCCTGGTTGCAATCGCACGTTCATTTTTTATTGGTGTATTTTGTATTGAAATGGAATATTACATCCCACATAGTTGGCAAACTGGATGCGTATTTAATATAATAACATTTACTGTGTTAAACCATTTTATTAGCGCACGACCTAATGTAATGTTTACGCCGCAAAGAACAGCATTAGTCACAACGAAATCATTTATTGTAGCAGACCTTTAACTGAAATACTTTTTATGCAAAATTAAAACTCCATGAATTTTAAAATACAGATTATTAAATTGTGATTTATAGTAATCCCCGAGTAAAAAAATGATTGAATGTATTGCTGTATTAATTTCCAACTTGCAGAGAAGTCCAGTGATCAAGCTGAAATTCAGGCAAACTATTTATTTACTACTTTACTGTTCAGAATATTAAAATGCAAAGAACGCTCTTCGGTCAAATGAGCGCTCAAGAACTTTTTTCATTGAGTTCAAAGAAGCGAGGCGTTTAAACCAGGCGTAGGTCTGTGCTCCATGTCAGTTTAGAGCAGGTGTGGGCAAACTACGGCCCGTGGGCCACATGCGGGCCCGTTCAACGTTTTAATCCGGCCCGCCAAACTTGAAAAAAAATTAATGTATAAAGCTTGTTAAGTTTTATTTTCTAAATATTTAGTTGTAATTCTTATGATCATTTTCATTTAAAATTCAATTTCTTTTCCTCAGATGAGGTGAGGTTACCAAAACACTCCATCCATCTGCTCCTGGTCCGGCCCCTCTGTCAAATTTTAGAACTCATTGTGGCCCGCCAATCAAAAAGTTTGCACACCCCTGGCTTAAAGGGTGAAAATGGCAAAATACGGAGTCGTGGTCATAACTCTGCAAGTTGTACCTTCCGTGCATTTTGAGTGTGCAAAATGAGTGCATTACGGACATCGGAGAGGGAGGAATATCGATCTGCTTTGAACTGGAAACAAATTACACACATTGTACGAGAAGGAGCAAAGTGCTTGAAAGCGGCCGCTGATGCCGGCGGATGACGTTGAAAGATAGGGAATGAACTGTAATCTGATGAAAGCCTCTTTAGCCCCCTGCTACCTCACCTTCAGCCTCCTAGCAATGACCAGATCTTATAGAGGGATCACTGTTGAGACCACCAACACTGCACCGTCACACACATACTCTACACGCACGTCAAATCACTTAAGGTGCTCCCAGGCGGCATCCGAGGGTCACTGTTGAGCATTTTCTAATCGTGTTTTGTTTCTACCTGTGCAAGGATTTTTTTTTTTTACACGCATAACAAGCTGCCTGTACTGTGTTTTGGGTGTTGGTGCTTTGAGTTGGGGGGGGGGGTGATGCCACAGGTCACTCGCAATCGCAATAGATTTGTCGCACAAAAAGCGAGAGCAGGGAGAGAGAGTGTGAGGAGAAAGTTAATGGTGTTGTCGCTTCCATACAAATCACCCTGCTGCATTTAAACTTAATGACCTGAACAGACACATGACCAAAGTTGAGGCTGTTCCAATGTGAGTGCTCAGAGGTTCGGGCTTATTTTACCGATGCAAACACACCAGAGTCGGCTGAGCAGTCAACGCACGTCGTTCTGTAAGGCTACAAGGCGTATAACAATATTATAGCCTCTAAAGCTGTTCTTTGCTGTCGTTTCGACTAAGTTGCACATACGCGATTGATGCAAATAAACACAAAGAGGCTCATTAAGTCAAGCAAAGTATGTGTGCTTTTTTTTCAGGACTATGGAACCTGAAAGTGTTATTTAAATAAAGAGCAACAAATTGAAATTGTACTTAGGACTGCTGAGTTCCAGCGAGAGAGAGAGAGAGAGAGAGAGAGAGAGAGAGAGAGAGAGAGAGAGAGGTAAAGACAAGTTTACAATATAGAATTGTCAAATTTCATGAATTTATTTATTCATTGATAATTAAGATATTACTCCACACACACACACACACGCTCAGTCATCTCCCCAGTGACAGATGGGCTCGATGGGACTCAGTCATCTTGTTTGTCGATCATCACGACCTCAGCAACAGTGTCGCTGTCACATGCTTTCAGCCGCAATCCCCAGGTAGAAAACTTCGTTTCGATGTTAATTACCGGAGAATAACCAAAGATGACTTTGGGATTTCCATTTGCCGACAACACTTTGTCACGTTCACGCCACACAGAAATTATGAGAGGCCGTTTTTTTTGCTAGTTTCAGCATGATCGATACATATGCCATTAAAGCGCGTGCCTGCTCGACATCTTTTGACAGCGCACTGTGAATCGCTTCTCATGGATTTGCAAAACATATAACCGAGCAAAACCTTCGGGGAATTTTTAGTCCTTAGATCCGGTTAAGGGAATGGCGATAGTCTGGATCCAAACGTTTAAATGCTCGCCTGACCCTTTTTTCCGCCCCCCCCCCCCCCCCGAGAGAATCTCCTATTGACCGTACACATGGAAGACAGACCTGCATTAAGAGGCTTGTGACATTGCTCTGGAGCTCAAAACAAAGTAAAGAGACAATTGGATTACACCAACAAACCGAGTGCGTGCGTGTGACATCATTCTCTTGCTCAGCAGGCTGTCACTTCCTCAACCATTTTTTTTTTTTTTTTTTGCATTTAAACATCCACTATGGGCCTTCTGTTGGACATATGGAGGAAATGACATTTGGGTAAGTGCTCTTGCCAAAACAACATATTCTCATGTTCTTTTTCCACTGTGCAGTTCAGTGATTGTCGACCTCAGCAGGTTGAACGTTATTATTAGAATGATAGCTGTAAGTGGTGTTAAGAAGTAGTACTGCATGTAAAGCACAATGAATGATGATCATGGCCCCAAAAAGATTTGAGTTGAAATCTTTGACATGCATCTTTTATATTGACCGCCCGAAAAAATGTTGCTATTTGGCTGCGGAGTGTAAATTTTCCATCAACTGAGTTTGATGTAGATTCCCCGACTCGAGCAAGGTAAATAAAATAAATACTAAAATGATTTAGAGGAATGAAAACCAATTGAAACGACACTAAAAAAAAAAGCTGAAAATGTGCTTCGTTTTTGATTTTGGCAATTAATTTTTTATTTTAAAAGCATTTCCTTGGATATGCACTGCCGTTTCTCGGAAGAAGGTTGAACACTCAACTGAGAGTTTTAGTCCTCTTAATGTTTGTCGCACAGAAGCGACAACATTAAGCAGCAGCCAATAAAAAAGAGCCAGCAAAATGACGTTGTGTGAGGCGTTTTTAATATAAAAAAAATGTAAATGATATTTTTGTATGATTTTCATTGCGCAATAAAAAAATTAAAAAAATAATACTAAAACTAATAATAATAAAAAAACCTGCGCTGAAAACTAATTTGAAAAAAACTAATAGTAAAAATAAACTGAAACTAATAAAAACATAAAAACGCTGAAAACTAATTAAAATTATCTAAATAAAATCAAAACTAACTATAATTAAAATTCCAAAACTATAGTAACCCTGGACTCGAGACTCCGCACTGTCATCCCCCCTCTTGTATATTTCAAAAGCATATTAATGCAACAGTAAGAGTGTCTAGTCCATTTTTGTGGGTGCTGAAGCACCCCCGAAAAGGAATCCAAATTCGAGAGATCTTGAAATTTTATTTGTGTGTCCGATTTTTTTTTAACAAGTAGAAAAGTGTGAAAAACCACACAGTATACATAGTAATATAAGTTCTAGATGCAAAAAAAAAAAGTTAGATTATATATGAAAGAGCGCATTAACTGCGAGGGCAAGGGTATATTTTCTCATATGCCAGATGATTGTATATTACGACAGACAAACTCCAGCAATCATGACTAATAAAGTGAAAGCGAAGCCAACTCCGCACCGTGCGCAGCTCACACATTATCAAGGCACGACCGAATCGAAAAAGGCGCTCGAAGAATAAATTAGATACGGTGTGTTGTCAGTAACACACAATAAAATGTACCGTCAACTGTTCTGGGAAAAAAACAAAAGGAGGAAAAAAAACAAACTTTGGTTAGGTGAGTGAAAAGGCTATCAAACTGACAGCGATTGCATTACGGGCCTGACGGAGGCATGCAAGAAATGAAACAGCTCTGATTTGTGTCCAACAGACTGCACTCCAATTTTGCGTTTCTTCCAACTGGGAGGAAAAGCAAGGTTTAAAAAAAAAAAAAAAAAAAACTTTGAAATGTTGGTTGCGCTGCAGAGTCTCTGCACAAGGGCTCTTAAGCACAACGGCCAGGAAAGCAGCAGGAAACCTGAACATTATAACGTGTTGCGCAATAAATAGAACAGTTCCATTTCTTTTCCTGCAGTAGCCTCGGTGAGAGGATGGCTGTTCACATGGGATGGTTTCGAACAGAAAAATGAGATCGTTGTTTTTTTAAACGATGTCGGTTTAGCTTTGTTTTACTTAAAATATCCGTCCAGCCAAGATGGCCCATTTTTCACAAACAAGCTAGGTTTAAAAATTATTCGACTTTCATCCATTTATTTTGGAAAAATTAGGGAACCACTTGAAAAAGCCTACTTTTAATGAGAAATATGGCCACGCCCCCCCCATCGCTCGCTTCATGTTTTGTGAGATTCATTGAAGGGACCGATCGCAACGACCAATCATGGCTCGGCTTCAGACACAAGTGACAAAATGGCCGCTTCCCCGAGTTGGCTAAAAAACGGGTGGATTTTGCTGCTTAACTCACAATCCACAAATGTGATATTAATCAGAATGCCAGGTTCACATTTGAACATATTATTTGAGTTTTGTTGCGTTGACTTCCTCTTTAAATGATTTATGATTTCAATCCCATGTTTTTATATCCAAAAAAATCCTGGGGGGTGTAAACTTTTTATACACAGTAATTGAAATGGGAGGACTTGCGCATGAATGCGGCCACTCTCATTGGTGGCTTGTTTTCGAACGTGTGATCTTGATCCTTTCCTTGATTATTATTTTTTTTTCCTAACCTTGCATCTAAATTCAATGAGGAGCAAAACTCGATTAAGCTCTGCGGTCTCGCTCCATGGTGTAACGTCTCCGCCCACACGTCTTTAGGATAAGCACATCCGATGATAACGTTGGATTCCCGCCAAAAAAACGAGGAGGCTGAAGGCGTGACGAGTTGAGCCCAGAGCAGAGGTTAAGACCTTATTAAACATTGGTTAGGATCTCTCAAAACGAGGCAAATGGAAAATGATTCTGATTTTTTTTTTCGTGTTTTGCACAAATTGTCACGAAGCATAGGACGTATTTATTCATTCTAAGTTTGTTTTAAGTGCATGATACTAGCACAAATGTGTAATAACACATTTATTACCTTTGACGGCTACAGACGTCAAAAATCCATTTAACGCATTTACTACCATTGACGGATAAAGACGTCAAAGATCCTTTTTTTTTTTTTTTTTTTTTTTAACTCTGCTGGTAGTGAATAAGTTAAGTGTCTTGTGTTACATTTTGGTAAACGATGAAGTAAAACAGTTGGAGGTCAACGTTGTTTGCTACCAGAGGCCTTGAAGTGCGACCACAACAGGCTGTTTCTTCTCTTCGAGCATGTTTCCTTAGAAACAACACTCCCCTCCTTTACGTTAGCGAGGTTCTTATATTGCGGCGGGTTGTTATGGCAACAGGGAAGATGTGACATAATCCAATGAAGTGTTGTTTAATCAGGTCCCTGGCTCTTGGCCTTAAGCGCAATCTTTTTGTCTAATTGCGTCTTCGTCTTCACGAGAACGGCGCGTTGCGAATTCATCAGGCTGTCGCGTCGATAATTGCGAGAGAGAACTCGAGCATATTTGTTGTAACGCTGGTCAGCCTTTGTGGAAAAGGTCAAGCAAAGTAGTGAGAAGGCTCTTTTCATAAAAGCCACACTGCAAGAAACAGTCACTGGAATGCAAAAAAAAAAAAAATGAAAAGAGGTTTGAAACTTTTGCAGACTTGGTGACTTTGAATAACTTTCACTTCCTGTTTTTACAATTGATGCCAGCGCAAGAAAATCTGTTGTTGCGACAGGGTTGCTGTATCAACTGGGCCACATTCCAGAGCGGTCAGGTGACCATGGCTTGCTCAAGGGCACCTTGAGAAGTAAACCAGCATCGACTGCTTCCGATCTGGCCAATCCACAACAGGTCTTAAAGCGAGCCAACAGCCCTACCGGCCCGGCTCGTGCCGCTGCCAACTCTGTATTAATGCTAATCGGCTCTAGCTCTGAGTCATGCACACCGCCCACAGGAGGCACTGATGACACAGTTACATGAATATTCTTCATCGTAACCTCCGATCATGATAATGCTGTTAATTCCATATTGGTAGTGACAGAAAAGCCACTGCGTGTGACGGCACACGTTTTCAAAGCAACAAAAGTGAAATACGATATTTTCCGGGCTATAAGGGGCTACTTTTTCCCTAGATTTTGAACTGTGCGGCTAATACAAGAGTGTGGATTTTCTGCGGATTTTTTTTTCACCACTAGGGGCGCTCTATAGTTCAGAAAATATGCTAAATAAATCTTGATTTTTTTTTTCTCTTGGGTCTGTTCTGTTTTAATGAGCAAAGTTGTTGCCGTGTTCATTTTTTTTCAAAATTGTTATGTTTTGTTTTCCTTTTTCCCCAAAAAGAGGCTTATATTGAAAATGTGGTACTCTTTTGTACTTTGACATATGTCGTCAGAACAAATGTAAATTCTTGTTGTAAGATCTTACGTTGATAACGGATGTATTTTTTAAGCATTATCTAAACACATGGGGCTGTGCGATTAATCGAAATTCAATTATGATTATAGAATACTCAAATTGGCATTATCGTCAAAATGTATTTTATATATAGATAGACAAAGATAATTGTAATTAAATATTTTCAGACAAATAAAGTGACTGGACTGAATAATATTCTGTGGCACTTGAGATGACCTCTCACCTCACCCTCTGTTGGAAATGACCACTCTCAGCAATGCAGTCGTTTCACCTGCGAGTGTTCTTGCAGCGCTCAGATGTTTTTGTTCAAATCAAAGCCTGCCGCAGAGAAACTTTCACGATCTGATCAATAATCTCTTACCTCTCTTTCTCCGACCTCTTTTTTTTTTTTGTAGTTTCCCACATCTCAATGGGTGAGGCCCACTGATCTCGAACCCGCCCCCCCGAGCAAGCTCTTCATCCCTGACCCGCAGACTCCTTCCGTCAACGCTGGCTCCCCTCACGTCTTTCGACATGGCCTCCGCCAGCCGGCTGCTGGGTCTGGCCGAGCTGGGGCTGAAATGTGACCAGGAGATAGAGAAGAAATATGAAATTGTGCCGTCTGTGGTCTGCTCCATGAGTTGCCTATTTGGAATCATCTACTGCTTCTTTGGTATGTGATGCTACACGGTTATGCTCAGAGTTGAGAAAATTATCAAAATGCATTTTGACAAAATCATCATTCACTAGCAGCCGAGTAAAAAAAAAAAAAATGGATCTTTGACATCTTTAGCCGTCAAGGAGTTTAGGTGTTCTTATTCCAATAAACATTTAAACCATGTGTAAATGAAACGACGAGTAGATTTCTTTGATTCAGCTCAGAAAAAAAGTAAGACCAAAGATGTTGCGGCGGGACAAAAGGCCAGGACAAAAGCTGGAGAAATAAAAGGGCACAAGCTGACAGGAACAGATGGGATGGAGGGCTCGCTTTGCTCGAGGGACGTTAAGGGAAGGTGACGAGACAATGAGAGGGGCGTGGCTGCGAGACAAATACAATGTCTGCAAGCAGTCAAGAAAAGCCAGGGTTTATACATGTAACAATCTGAAATAACAATTC
Source organism: Idiotropiscis lumnitzeri (assembly GCF_059441095.1). Classification (NCBI taxonomy): domain Eukaryota; kingdom Metazoa; phylum Chordata; class Actinopteri; order Syngnathiformes; family Syngnathidae; genus Idiotropiscis; species Idiotropiscis lumnitzeri. The sequence continues at coordinate 13,983,607 of NC_142404.1, forward strand.
CGGTTCGCAAATTGCTTCGGGTGCTCCAAATGTAAAGCAAAACGAGTCGACGGTGGATAAGGAATTTCAAACGGTATGCTTCAACTGAATGAGCTTTGGCCACCGGAGCTTGGTCTTCCGTCTGGACACAAATATCATAAAATCCAATGTTGATTCCCCTTGAGTTGCGTCACACGTAGGAAATAAACTGGGACATTTTAATAAGCACAAACACAAAGCTTTTATGACAATGTAGCATCGTAAAATGATATCGTGAGAAGAACAAAGAAAAGAAATACTAAAGATGCCATGCGAGGTGACAAAGGAGACGGAAATTAGAAGGGCAGCCGAGTTCCTGTTGGCTAATGAATGTGCAGGTCCGTTTATTAGGACGTGACGATTAGCATATTTGGACACAACCGCTAACAATGTTATCGGATTTTCCACCATGTACTAATGAGCTCTTGTCTGTGTTTGAAAGGCAACGAGTGAAGGCCTCGCTAGTCGTTTCTGCTAGCTGTCTGTCCGACTAGTTCAAACAAAACTCCACAAAAGACTTGTCATGCAGTTTGCGCCCAAAAAAAAAAAAAAGCTGTGAATCATCGCTCTTGCGCCAACACCACATCATGCTGCTTTTGAAACGAAAAGGGCGTTTGTTTGATTTTTTTTTTTTTTTTTTTTAAGTAAAACTACTTGATGCTGGCTTAACTGGTCACATAACTAAACCAGTCCCGGACCAGGAATTTAAATTCTTGGAAATTCTAAACCACACTGTTTTGGGGAATGGAACTGACTTTTTAACTCCTTGTTTTAACACTGGGAAAAAAAAGTGTAATTCTGGCTCTGGCCACCGAGAGTGTCTGTCTTTCAGAGAAATAAGATTTATTAATCATGCTTTTTATAATGTTTCTCGCAACTGAGTGAAGAAATCATTTAGAGCAGGGGTCCCCAACCACCGGACCGTGGACTGGTATCGGGCCGCAGGCCAATTTGGACCGGGCCGTGCAAATGAAAGAAGAGAAAACTTACAGTACTTCCGGTTTGTTTATCATCCAAGGGCAGGATTGGGCAAAGTTTTCGATTGGTGGGCCACAATGGGTTCTAAAATTTGACAGAGTGGCCGGACCAGGAGCGGATGGATGGAGTGTTTTGGTAACCTCACCTCATCGGAGAAAATAAATATATTTAATTTTAAATGAAAGTGAACAAAAGCATTACAACAAAATGTATGTCTTTGAAAAACCACAGAATTTAGAAAATAAAACATTAACAAGGTTTATTCATTTAATTTTTTTCAAGTTCGGCGGGCCGGATTAAAACATTGAACGGGCCGCATGTGGCCCCCGGGCCATAGTTTTCCCACACCTGTCCGAGGGTGACATTTTCTTTTATTGTGGAAAGTGACCAGATTCTCTCTGTTACATCCGTCTAGATGACGGCCTTCATTTACGAGTGGCGGTTGCCGGTGTGACCCTCACATCTTCCTCTTCGCAGGCTACAGATGCTTCAAGGCCGTGCTGTTCCTCACAGGCCTCATGTTCGGCTCTGTGGTCATCTTCATGCTGTGCTACAAGGAGAGGGTGATGGACACTCAGCTCAGCATCGAGGCGTCAGTGGGCATCGGCCTCGGAATCGGGACTTTGTGCGGCCTGGTGACAATGTTGGTCCGCAGTGTCGGACTGTTCATGGTGGGCTTGCTGCTGGGCCTGTTGGTTGGAGTGGCTTCATTGGTGGTGAGGACACGAGTTCAGATGGAATGTTAACGAGTACAGTGGAACCGCTAAGTGTCGGTTGATGCGAGTTGACTTCGGAAGTCTAAAAGAAAAAAAATAAATGAGATGAAAGTCAGAAGAGAGGTGGGGTTTTGTAGGTTTACAATTACGCATTGTGTATTTCTAATATTGCAACGTTATCATATACGATGTTCCTATTTTCATTTCCTCATTCTTCTCTGGTTGCATCAAAAAAAAAAAAAAAAAAGCAGAGGTAAAAAAATTGCTCAAACCTCGGCAGCCCGTCATCACCAAAACAGTAAAAAATTAAATTTTAAATTATTTTGCACACAGTTATGGCAATTCTCGCTTCGTCATATCTGTCAGACCTCTTTATTCTTCCTCCTCCATTCACCTGACGTGCCCTCTGTTCACCTCAGCGTCATGAAGCGGAGCTTTCAGTCGCAAAACACACTTGTTGATTCATAAACTCCACTATTATTACTAAATATATCATCTAACATGATAATAAAGAATATTTATTTATTTATTCATTTATTTATTTATTAGTTTTGTTTAGCTTTTATCTAAAAAAGATTTTATTTTATATAATTATTTTATATTTTATTTTATATTTTATTTGGCTTTTTTTTTATTTTGTATGAGTATGTATAATCACCGGGAAAGGGGGGGGGGGGGCATCGAAGAATCTTGTCGATGACATCACATTGGCTCAGGACAGTCTTGTTCGTGGGTTACATAAAATGAAGTGGCGGGGCCAAATCTGGCCCCTGTGCCTTGAGTTTGACACCTGTGCTCTAAATTCTTCTGTTTGTAGGTCATACGACTTGATCGGTTCCGCTGTACATCCAAAATACATTCCAATATTTGCAGTTTGTGTTAAACCGCTTGGAAAAAATGTGGAAAGTTAAAAAGGCAATTCTCTGAATTTACTTTGCATTCTCTTTCAGGTCATGGAGGAATTTTACCACCCCAGGACCGTGTGGGTCCCGCTGGGAATTCTTCTGGGTTCCGGGACCCTGTTTGCTGTCCTCACTCTTCAATGGCAGCGTTGCTTCGTGACCTTTTCCACCGCCACCTTCGGTTCCGCCATCATCACCATCACGGTGGATTACTTCATCGAGCTTTTTGCCATGGTGCAATACGTCTACGAGAGACTCAAGGTGTTTCTTCACGTTTCTTTGTGCTTCTGGCTCAACTTTTAATTGCACACGCTGACAGAAATCCGATATCCGGCATTCAAGGTTTGGAGTAAATTGCTTGGCTCGGAACTAAATATAACACCCATACTTGGGTTGGAGCAATGCGGCTCGGCAAACTCCATTTTCAAATCTGTCAAGCAATGAGCATGATAGCGAAGCAGATAGGACGATGTGGAAAATGGCTATTTATCAACCACTTGCACATTGCATGCACAACAAACTCCTTGATGACTCATGTGCAGTCGAGCGTTTCATTTTTTCTTTTTTTCACTGGAGATGCAGTGAGACATATTTGCTGCGCTGAGGAAATACTGCAGTCGACCAAAGGGGTCATGCAGGCTTGCCGTCGTGAATCATCCAGTCTTGTACAAGACAGTCCAACTGCACTTTGTCCTGGAAATCGTCCGACTGCTCATCTGAGCCTGCTTTAAAGCTTCTTCCAGTCTATTGAGGTTGCTAATAAATTCTGACCACCAAATTTCATTTCAATACCACGTCAGCTTTTGTAGGCTTAGTACGGCAATTGTTCTTCAACTGCGTGCGTAATTGCTTTATTGATGAATTCATCAGCAAGTGTTTGCTCTGTTTGGTTTATGTATATTAATCATTTTCGACAACTCGTGAGCTCCTTTCGCGCCCTCACAATTAAGTGCTTAAGAAGCACTGCGGAATCGTTTTTTTTTTAATATCGTGCTACTCGTGCTGCATGGATGTTTAGTTTAGTGGTAAATACAAACGAGTTTGTCCAAGCTTCCCCATGAAAATTGCAAACCACAAAAATATTGTGGTTGTTTTCTGATAAATATAATTAAATGAAGCATTCAGATTATAATTGTCATTGTCGTCAATACAGGTGGCGCCCAAGAAGCCAGTCTGTTGGTTCACGTGGGTCATCATGGGGGTGTGGCCTGTCCTGGCACTGCTTGGAGTTCTGATTCAGTGGAAAGTCACAGCGGAGGGTTTTTCTCACACAGAGGGTGAGTACGCGACCACTCTGTTAGTGCGATTGGCAAACTCTGCATACTAATGCCAGGATGGTTGTGCTTGGTTTTAGGGATGCGGCGATTGAATATTTTGGTATTCGGATATCTGACTGAAAATGTTATTAAATAATTGAGTATTTGGATAAAATTTTAAAATATATATTTTTGCATGAATTTAATGTTGAATGAACAAATTATCTTAATTCTTTGATTTAAAAAAAAAAAAATTACTGAATTTTTTTTTTTTTTTTTCTTTGACGAAGTGACGTCAGAATCACAGAATGAATTTTTTCCGACTAAAACAGCACATTTGAGTGAGCCTGGTTTGTTCCAAAAAATGATCAGTAGAAACTGCAACAGAGTTATTATCGCCGATTAACATTCACTACCATTGACGGATATGGACGTCAAAAAGTAAATTTATTTTACCTGGGCTGGCGGCGAATGAGTTAAACCATATCATCACGTGCCGCTACGTGCTCCTTAAAAATAAAATTGCATTATTTGGTAAGCTAAGGTTTATTTAGGCCAAATGTTTTCAGTTGAAAATAAATAAACGGACATCAGTGTCCCAATACTATTGGAGAGAATTTATCAATAAAGCACATCATACCAAATATACTTACTAATGCGGTCATTAAAAACTGTATTAAGGATGAAATCAAAGACAAATTTCTGCGGCAAAGCAGTACAATACTTTTTTTTTTTATTTTTGTCTCTTTTATTTCCCCTTAATTTTCGTGGTTACAAACCAATTCTTGTACGTGGAATGACTACTTGTTAAGTATCAACATGAGGTCACCCCAAGCTGCTGCAACGTTATTCGGAGCTCTACATTTGTCACAAGTTCATCGAACGGTTTAATTGCTTTTGAAATTATAACCATAATGAGGGAACATAACGCGTGCTTATGTGTGCTTGTGTGTCATGAAGGCAAATTGCTTTTTATCTGTACTGTTAGCAATCACAACACAGATGGCAAGATGGCACCCGCAATTGGAACTCGCAATTGGAATACGCCAACACGCCGCTCACAGAGGCATGCATTCGCGCGCATTGACAGACATATACAAGGTCTCTCGCTCATTCATTCATTCAGCACTCACACGGCAACTGCGGATAAAACGATGCCACGCTTGGCCTTCAAAAAAACGGAATTAACAATGGACTGTAATAGCTTCCAGTCAGAGGGTGTGAGGGGGGGGGGGTGAAGCTTTGTCAGGCTATTTTGAAAAGTAGAAAAGTGCGAAGGGGAATAGACGGGGAAACTTTGTTGCAGTCAACGGTTCACAACAGAATCAGGGGGGGGGAACATGACTCCTTAATTGGAACAAGTAACTCCTTCCGCACTGATAAGCAAACACGTGCGAAGAAGTGATACATCATAATTTGGGGGCGGGGGGGGGGTTCATATCTGGCTACCACTTTGCATATTTTCTGTTTGTTTGCTCGTGTGCAGGAGATGGATAAGCAAAAATAAAAACGGCCTAGTCTGTCTTTGCGTTGCTATGACGACAGAAGGCGGAGCTAAGGGGATGGTTGCACTCGAGCCCACTATCTGACGACTCAAACAAAAAAAACTTTGGATAGTACTGACATTTTCAAATAATACCTCTCTGACAATGTGAATTAAAAGTGAGCATTTAATTTCATGAATCTCATTCAGTGGTTAAAATGTTAAAAAAAAAAAAAAAAGACAACAAAGGAAAGCTCAGGAAGTGATTGTATATAGTAAATTTTTGGTCATACTTCTGTCGTTGTTTTTTTTTTTCCATGTCATTTTAAATATTTCGAGACAGTTTGAATCCTTCCAAGCCTGTCAATTAATGGTAGAGAATAGGGGAGAAAATGGGGGGATGGTGAAAGGGGAGCAGGCGTGAGGAGGAGGGGGCGGGGCTCGCGGGGGTCTGAACTGGCGCATACTGGGTAAACGAGGCGCTCAAGTGGGCCAGTGAGAAAAATCACGTGGCCGCCATTGAATTGCGTGCCGCACACTACTGATCTGTTTGAACATAATTGGCTCCTCTTCACTTTGTTTTGTTTCTCCATACATACGAGGACCCTCGACGATATTATATTCTCGCATTAAGACACACACAGACACTAGAAGTGGCATTTGGCCAAAGGGGGGGGGGGGGGTCCAGGGCGGAAGAGCTGAGGAAAAGAAAATGGGGGGTGGGGGGTTCATTAAACAATCCGTTGGCAGATGGTGCCTCGTTATCCATGCGCTCACACAAAGAAAAGCAAAACAATGGACGACTAGAACACGCACCGAAATGGTGGCACGCTATTATTTTCATGCTCTTCGGGGAGGGGGGTGATTTTACGTTATTGCATCATCATTGCATTATTTTTAAGGTTACTTTTGAGATTTTTTTTTTTTTTTAATAAGAGTTAGAATTGCACTCACGTTCACGAGACTTTAAGCACAAAGCGGCAAAGAGGAGAAGTTTATTTCCTTTCCTCTCTGGGAACATAGTGAAGCTTCAAATTTGCTTCATGAACCAGTGGTTGTATTTTTGAGTCGTCTATATGGCACTGTTGGTTTAAATAAAGGGTTTAAAAAATGCCAAGTCAGTGTGCTTTCAGCCAAATGTTGAACAGAGAGTGCCATCTACAGGAGTCCAAAAATACTACAACTGGTTCATGAAGGAGATTTGAAGCTTCGTTTTCCCATCACTATTAACGGGTATAGAAGCTAAAAAGTCAATTAATTTTACCTGGGCTGGTAGTGAATGAGTTAACCATCTTTAAGATGAAATGATTTTAAAGAAGTGGTATTATTGTTTTCACGTGCTCTTCCTCAGGAAATTAATAACATCATTCTTCCTAATTATCTTCCGATGTCTCTCTCTAGTGGTTTTGAGTCGACAACAAAGGCGGGTGCAGCTCATGCGCATCCGGCAGCGAGAAGAGAGGCTCAAAAAGGAGAATGAGAACAAGAAGAAGAAAAAACAACAGAGCCAGAAGAGCGGCCAAAAGCAGAAGGGCAACAGCCATCACCATCAGCAGTACCACCACCCGGGGACATCTCACCCCCATCACCCATCCCGAAGCACGCAGCCCCCGAAAGTCCCTCCCCCTCAGACTGAGCCAGGCTTCCATCGCAAGCCCAACCCCAAAAAGCGCTTTGAAGGAGACGTGCTCTCACCGGTAAGAGCTTTATTTGCTGAGATGTGTCACGTCATCTGTCAAAAATAAATAAATAAATAAATCAATCAGTTTACACTTTTAGAACGGTGAGGTAATTGTTTGTTGTTTTCTCCTTGATGTTGCCAGGCAACCAAAATAGAAACGTTACCGTACTTCTGAAGCGGCTGCAAATTTCAATTGAGATTTTACAGCTCACTCCTTTTTACCCCGCACCTTGTGGATTTATTGTTGATCATTTTAAAGGTAAACAAAAAAATAATAATAAATGAAAATAAACCAAACTCAAAACAGATACAAACTTCATTAAAAAATAAAAAAAAGTCACCACAGGTTTAAAAAAAAAACATTTGAAATTCTTATACTTCACCATTGATGTGTTTTTTAATCACCAGCAATTCCGAATAAATCCAACAAGGTACCAACTGACGCCCTTTCTAATGATTTTGCTCTCCACTTTGAAAATAAGATTCCTGCTTTTAGATCTTTTTATCCCCGCCAAAAAAAAACACATTTTTAACAGTCCTGAATAGTCACTTTAACTCGTAAGTAAACCTTCATTTTACATCTGATCCCCATACTGCTTTTTTTAAACCATTTCTTGAATTCCTTGAGGAACGGAATCTGAACGTCGCTAATTGCTCTCTTCAAACGGATGTCTTCCTCACTGCCTTCAAAACGACAGCGGAAAGTCAACTTCTGAAGAAGAGTCCCAATGTTTTTTTAATCATTACCAGACTGTATCCATCGTACCATTTTAAGAAAAGTTTTTTAGAAACTGGTATGAACCAAATGGTTTTTTTTTTAAGTAGAATTTAATATTCATGAGAAACATCAATCTGGTTTAGGATGAAATTATAATGATGGTGAATGAACGATTTAGTTTCACATTCTTGGTGGTGCTTCTGTATCTTAACTCCGCCTTTGATCGAGTAGATCAAAAGCAGCCTTGGTGTTGCTTTCGGTGCTCTCTAGTTTTGGTGAAAAACCCCAGCGAGGACAGCGGGTATTAATACGCTCATATTTTGCATTGGTAGAAAGGTTTTCTAAGTGCTGTCAATTTGTTTTGTTTATCTCGTGTGACTTTTGTGTCCTCGCTCCGTATTTGTTTCCATCCACAGAGCTACATCCGCAGTTTCAGGGACAGGCAAACAGACAGACGAGCGTACTCCCACAGTCGAATGATGAGCCGCTCCCGGATGGCTGAACTTGACTATGACTGTGGCTCTCAAGTGCCCCTCACAGCGCCTTCTGGAGCGCCAGTTCGTATCTGATGCCTCCAAATGGACAGATCCTTCCCAAAAAAAACTCATATACAAAAAGATGTTGCGCCTGGTTTGGCACGCTAAAGGTTGTGTCCGTCAAATTGAAGCCGGAGGAAAAGGAGAACTACAGGAATGTAGATGCATGTCAAGTCGGCTTGTTTTCTACAGCAAACAAAATATCAGCAGAGACTGCAACATTATCAGAGATCCATTGAAAGCATGGTGGTTTCACGTGCAGATGATTTTATTTTATTTTTTTTATTTTGGCCGAAGGAATGACATTGAGTGATTTTTAGGGAAGCTGCCACCACCTTCAGATGTTGAGTTTTCGAATCTTCTACATTGTCATTCTCTCCTAAAATGCCACAGATTTGAATCCCAACTTCGTTTGAGTTTTAGATATGTCAGTGATACCATTACCTTTTTTTATAGACAGAAACCACTCCATCCTCTTTCCTCCTTTGATTAATTTAAATTGGAAACTAATGCATGTGGCCTCTCACCAGAAGTCAGTTGGTAACCTAATGTGACGAGCGCCGCAGAAAATGGATATGTGGTTTTTACGTGGGAATATATTCTCTTGCTCCTCTTATTTGATTTTATTCTTCAAAGGCCTCACAAGCACACTTGCGGCAATTGTTACAGCGGACCCCCCCAGGATGAAACTGACTGCTGACCGTGTCGTGTTGTCAAAGGCAGACAACACACAACAGTGAACATGTAATGAAATCATGTGCTACAGTGTTGGTGCGACACAAGCCTTTTGGGTCGATGTGATGGATTGTACCAAATATTGGCTCAAGTGAGGGGGGTGTTCTCTCCCAATGTTGGTAAACGTGTGGTAAATATGATGCTTTTTGTGGTTGTTTTTTTTTTTTTTTATTTTAGTAGGAAAACACCATTAAATACTATAATTCTTATAAATACCATGAATAACATCACGATGGTGGTGCAGACTTTCAAATGTGGTTCTTGATGAGCTGTCGATGGGCGCAATTGCAATGGCGCCCTCTATCGTTTACAACGAGAATCGCCTTCTATAGTTGAGTGATGGATATCCAGAAAGCAGCATTTTTACGGTCTTATTTGACTTTTTATTCACTTTTTAACTGTTCCTTTAATTGTTGGGCCATGAAACAAGCAGCCAGTGCTCAATTTTACATATATATGTATTTAAATGGCGCCAAAAGCAAAATCTTACCATTTTTTTGTTGTGTACATCTTGTAGATGTTTAAATAAGATTAAACAACGGATTGCAATGACTTCGATACTGAAGTGCCACAACATATGTTGTGGTTGTGTTAAACTTGGCAGGCCTTGCACTTGTTTGAGGGGTACACGTGCACTATTACCCCTTTCCTGCACGAGTGTCCTTGTTGAACTGTTTTGTGTTTTCATTGTGTCAGTGTGTCTGTGTGACATGTGTTGTCGTGACTGTTTAGAAGTAGAACACCCGATATTATTTTCAAAATGGACTGTTTTCACCAATCACAATAATGAAAAGTCCTGTCACAACACCCCGAAACAAATTCGTCTTACTGTTGACACGTGACATCCAATTTGATTTGTGGGTTCTCATCATCAAATGCATTTAAAACGACAGCGGGATGCGTACAATTTGTGACGTTGGCTTCATTGTCCTTCCCCATCCTTTGTATTTTGTCCTTCTGGTCTCCTCTTTGTGTTTTTATCGTCTCTGTTTAAACTGGGCAGGAAAAGGGCTTTAAAAAGGGATGACGTAATTCCATCCTTCCTCATGATAATGTTGCCACATCAGCCATTTAACATCGTTTTTTTTTTTGTTTTATAATGTAATGTCTTTACATAACAGCTAACAGATGAGTTGACATTATGTTGAATTTATGAACAAATTCGATTTGCTCCTGTGAAAAATCTGTCACTTTATCAGTCACTTTGCGCCCCCTGCAGGACATGTTCGAAGGAACACTTTGTATATATGATGTAAATACTTTTTAAATGTAATGAACGTTCGCTGTCGTCATGTTTACGCCATGGTCTTGTAGATTTTTCTTTCCCCTCCAGCGATTATTTTCCCGTGCAGTAGATATTTTTAAATTGTGTTTTTGTATGTTTAAGTGATTTGTTTTTATTTGCGAGACAGACATGCGCCTGTGAAGAGATACTGATTCACCTTATTGCCATCATTTCTATTATATTATTATTATTATTATGATTATTATTATTATTAAGCATGTTTTTAAATGGACCTATGATATGATTAAATGACATACATGTGATTCTACAATTACTGTTTGGTGTTTTATTAAGGGTGCGCGTCCCTCATGGTTGGGGTTGGGTTTGGATTTTTTTTTTAAAAGTCGCTCCATGTTCTCTCCTTATTTTTTATAAAATGCCTTTCAAATGTTTTCTGGGGTGGGGGGCATATTACATTAATCAATATATATTTGCTGACTGGAAATGTAATTGCGATGATCAAACAGGAAGTGGCACAAAGCTTCAACCAGCAACACGCAATGAAAGCTTTGAATTCATTCTCTCTCCGTTTCAGTAATTATCTCTCTCCCGTTATAACCTTTCCATTACAATGGAACTCTTTTTTTTGTCTTGCTCTCTGCTTTGCTGCATTCTGTGTTTTCCTCCCCTCCTTCCTCTCCTACTTATCTCTGCTCAACGTCAGATTCACGCTGCACAGTAGATCTCGCTCGAGCAAGGGCCCAGCTCATTAAACGAGCCATTGTTCACAGTCACCGTTTCTGATCATTTCAACCGAGCCCCCCCAAGAGTGAATTAAATGCGGAGCAAAATTGGTCCGCTTTGAGACAAAGCAATTGTTTTCGATGATAAATGTTGCTGTACGAGAGAGAGCCGTAATACATGAATTTCCAAGTTGCTGTTTGCCGGACTAAAATGAACCTTGAACAAGCTGTGATAACAAATGTCTTTTATTTTTGGCGGTTTTAGTCAGAGTGAAGCAGCTCCACATGGTTGCCCATGCACACACAATCACACGTCTTCGGCACAAGGCCAAGATCATAAAGTCACACATGACTTAGTTCCTTTCTCAGTACATGTTTCTTGACATTTTTTTTTTTAAACCACCATCTTCCCACTTTTTTTGCTCCAGCCGCTAACACTAACACAAGCCGTTCGTTCTCTATCCAGTTGCACAAATGCACATGTGCCGTCACAATTCGCTCTGACCATGTTTGATGCCTTGCGGCTTACACAGATTTGTCATAAACTATTACACAACAGTGGGAAGATGCCTACATTTTCTATTTTTATTCAGAGTTTTTTTTTTTTTTGTTATTGTAAATAATATTTTTCATGTCATCACTTCCTGTTCACATGATGTCTTGCTGGTGCTGTGTGGACTCACTGACAACCTGTGAAAGACAGCAGAGATATATTCATATTTTATTTTATTTTTTAACAGGTACATTTTTCTCATAAGAATTTGGTAGACAATTAACAATGCAAAATAAAATAGCGGTAATTTTATAATATTGCTTATTTTATCGCAAAATATCGCCTTTGTCATTTGAGATTATTCAAAGCATCAATTGAACGTCAGACGTATTTCCGAATTTTTTTTTTTTTTTTTTTAGTAAAGCATTTTCAAGGGGACATTCTAAACACTCAAGTTTGATTCTAGAATTCCCAATCAACCTTAAAAAACTGGCTAGTAGACAATTTTAAGATATGATAAAACTGTAGCAAACGTGATCGTTTTACTCAAATCTAGTCATTAACCTCCATCCATACGGTGGAAAAAAAAAAGGAAATGGAACTCTTGAACCTGTCTTCCACATTAGGCACTAGCTCCCTGGCTCACAGAAAACGTTATCAGGATATAAAATGAAGATGTCGCTGGTTCATTTGCAAATGACTTCTAATGGGAGTGCGTTCATGCACGTGTGTTGGCTCCAACCTCTCCATCGCGAGTCTCGATGGTCTTGATGAGAACGGTCTTCTTTGAGTGCATCTCGGAGGGACGCGGAGGCTGCGACTCAGGACTGGTCTCTAGATTGGGACACACACACAGGTACCGTATGGTTTGAATGATTTTGATTAATGACATTTATGACTCTCAGCCCACACACCCGTTATATGAATCAGAGCGCTCTGAGGGTTGGTTATACACACAGTGGGGAGTATGGGTCACTGGAGTTATGTAATGTCCTGAAAATAGCAACCCCCATGTTTGGTAGTGGGTTATAATTAGTCTTTTATCCCTTCCTCTCCAATTTATAATGGTTTTCCTACGGGTATGTTTGTGTGAAGGCTACACAGTTTCGCTTACCTCTAAATCCAATAGAGGAATAGGCACTTTGAAGAGGCATAGTGGTGGTAATCCTGGAAAATAAAACAACACAAAAAATATAATATGTGAGGAAATTATGAATATGAATTAATTATATATATATATATATATATATATATATATATATATATATAAATTATTTATATATATATATATATATATATATATATATATATATATAATTTATTTATTTATTAATTAATTTATTTATTTATTTATTTATTAATAAAACATTGTCAAAATTTGACAATGATGTCATTGACCAATCGGCAAATTATGACAACCAATAACCGATTTTGCATCAAATGCAAATTATCTGCCGATCCGATCCGGCCGATCAGATCCGTGTCGAGTCAAGTGGGGCTTGTACCCAAGTTTACATGAGAATAGCACACCTGCTTTCCTCTCCCTCCAGCAGCTTGCGGTAGGTGGCAATCTCAATATCCAGAGCCATTTTAACGTTGAGCAGGTCCTGGTACTCCCTCAGGTGACGGGCCATATCATCCTGGCAAACAAATGCTGTCGTCAAATAAACGCCTTCCCTACACATTCACGCACTGCGGCCATTACAAATAAAGCCATCTGTGACAAACAGCGGCAGGTGTTGAGTGCGCTGAGTATCACTCAGCAGGGCGCCGTTTTATCGGCGATCTGCAGTTCCCATTTATGCATCAGTTGGACGCTGTTTTATTTAGTTTGCAGATGCAATAAAAAAATACTGACCTTCATCTTGGCAATGTCCTCCTCCAGACCTGCGATAGTGTCCTGGTAACCAGAAGCCTCACGGCCCATGCGGTCCTCAATGTCTCTCATCTGACGCAGCAGAGACTCATTCTACAGGAGTGACGGAGATGTGAGGTTAGCGGCTTTCAATTCATGACAACATATTTTCTTTTAAAATGGAGAAGAGGTGGAGAACTTGAGCGAGGCAAAAATGCTTCGTTCCGTAAGAGAGTTTGATACTCACGGTGCCCTTGAGTGAGTCAATCTCACAAGTATAGGACTGGATCTGGTGTCGGTACTCCATGGTCTCTTGTTTGGCAGAGCGCAGGGCATCGTTGTTTTTATTCACTGCCTGGTTCAGATCGGACACCTTCGAAATGACGGTTGAGTTTTGAGCCAGAATGCCAGATGAAGAGGTTGGGCCACAGTCAAGTGGTGCTTCTCAACGGACTTTTGGTCCGTGATTGTCGTGTCCTACCTTAGACTTGTACCAATCCTCGGCCTCTGAGATATTCTTGGCAGCGATGGCCTCGTACTGCATGCGGATGTCTCTCAGAGCTGCGGTCAGGTCGGGTTTGGACATGTCCATCTGGATCTGCACCTGAGTGTCCTGCATCTGGCTCTGCAGCTCGCGGATTTCCTGTAGAGAAATTTGTTTTCAAAAAGAGGCATTGACAAGACAGTATCAATCCTATTTGGCAAACTGAAATGTTTAGTTTGAACTTATTTTTTAACTCATTTTAAGGCATAGAGTAGTGGTCCCCAACCGCTGGGTTGCGGCCCAATCGTGGTCCATGGGCCACTTTGGACCAGGCCGCGGCAAGCCACACAAAAAAACTTGCAGTACTTCCGATTTATTAATTAATCGAGGCTGAACAATATTTTATTTTCAACCGCCTTCTCGCCATTACATCGGCTTCTTGACGCATATCACGATGCTAATGATCTCAGTCGCATTACGCTAATATTAAACCCACAAGCTATGAATATGCGCAAAAAAACAGACCACGTCCACTTGCAGAGAACAGACAACGATATTAGGCTCATTTAATTAGGCCCAACTGGTACTTTTAAATTGGTAAGTCTTGGTGGCCTTCAGCTGCCCCGAGGACCAACCAAATGCTATAAATAGCTTTGCATCTGTTCACATATCCTACATACATTCCATTTTTTTCCCTCCCCTGCTTAGATATAGACAACAGCTGCTCTTCAAGCAGTCCACAGTTGAGAATTTCTCAAAGGTCAAAGTTGAGGCACCTCTCCATTTGCTTCTTCAAACTGCCCATAATCATGGCGTTCACTGAATGTGAGTTACTGCGAAGTGTAATAAATAGCCTTGGTGTTTATGTGAGACATGTTCCAGCCCCCTGAACTTCACAATGAGCCAGCATCTGATTTAGCCCGTTCACAGTATCTTGGACAGTGGTCAACGGCGACAAAACATAAATTGAGATCTCAGCAAACCTCTTCGTGGATCTTCTTGAGGAAGGCAATCTCCTCTTGCAGACTCTCGATGCGTCTCTCCAGGTCCAACCTGGCCAGAGTGGCATTGTCCACATCCTGAATATCAAATAGGAAGAGAGGGTAATTATAGTGTCGAAAGGGAAATTCAAGTTTGAGATTAGTGGGGGATATTGCAGTAGAATTGATGAACTTAAAAAGAACAAGACAGCAGAAAGAGGGAAAAATTGACATACAGCTCTAAAAGCGGATAGATTGTTCTCAGCTTCTTCCTTCTGGTGAACCTCCTCCTGTAGTCTGCAGTGGAAAGGAAGAAAAAAAACAATGAGACAGATTGATTTCTAGGTTTTTGCGCAACTGTCGACACTGGGTGGTGGGGGTTTCGTTCTTAATTGGTTCCAAATGAAAAAAAAAAATTCTTGTGCGCTCAAAAAAATGAGAGAACAGAAATTGACACATGGCAAGTTTTTATGCCTACGTTTTGTAATGAGTCAAAACCACTGCCCTTGATTCGTAATGTCACACTGAGGACCATCAAGGTTGCGTCGGGCCTTCAACCATCCTCTCACCTACCTGAGTTTCAGTTTCTGAAGGTCATCCGCCAGGTTATCTCTTTCCACCTCCACACGGGCACGTTGGTTGGACAGAGCTTCAATTTGCCTCCTCAGCTCCCTCATTTCATCTTCGTACATGTCAGCCACACGCCCGGGTCCCTCGCGGCCCTTCAGCTTTTCGATCTCCACGGTCAGAGCGGCGTTCTGCTGCTCCAGAAAACGAACTTTCTCAATGTAGCTGGCGAAGCGGTCGTTGAGATGCTGAAGCTCGGCCTTCTCGTTGGTCCTTGTGTTGAGGAAGTCCTGGTTCATGGCGTCGGCCAGGTTGAAGTCAAGTTTCTCGCCGTAGGTGCGCATGGCCGTGGAGGAGCCGAGCCCGGCGCCGCCGGAGGACATCCTGAAGCTGGAATACGAAGGAGCGCCGCTCTTCACCTCATACACTCGAGTCGTATGGGTTGAGGAGCTGCGGCCTCCTCCTCCATGAGTGGAGAAGAGAGAGGACATCGGGGATGAACTGACCCCAGAACCAAAAGTGCGACGGTACGAGGAGCCCGTCTGGGCCGAGGAGGAGTAGGACTTGCTCATGGCTGCTGGTTTGACTTATTCGGTGTGGTGAAGCTGCGTGAGAAGCCGAGACCCAACTGAAGCGCTGGGTTAACTGGAGAGGAACCAAGTGAAGAATCCCCCAGCAGCAAGCGTGGCTATTTGTAGCTTTGCCACACCCACCGTCACCCCGACACCTCCTCCATTTCCGCCCATGACCTCTTTTGTCTTGCTACCACCTGACTCCACCTTATTCAACATTTGGTTTTCTTAACTCGTTTAATCCCAGCCTTTTTCGCGAGAGGAAACACTTCAATCACGGCGCTTTTTTCTGGATTTTGACTGATTTTGCAAGGCCTACCGAATATTGTGTTCTAAAGATATAAAAACGTGGAGCTATGGCGCAAAAAAAAAAAAAAAAAAGGCTAAGACGTATAAATACGTCTTTGGGAGGCAGGGACTACAATTTTCAAAACGTATATGTACGTCTTATGGATTGAAATTAATCGCATTTTCCGAATTTCCAAACTTCAAACAATTTGCACAGCCGTTACACTTACCAGTCACAACATTCGGCACACTTCCATGGTACCAAAGATTTTCTAATTTTTCACCCATATCATGTAACAAAATACACTTTTGGTGAATTTTTAGAAACTTCCGATTGCTTACATACATACTCCAAAGGCCTACGCTGGACATTTCCTCCCCCCTCTGCAGCCATTCAGCTGTTCTACAGTGCCTTCCTACCCTCGAACCCTCCCAATAGCATCCTGTTGCCAGACACAGCTGTCCAGTGGGTCTGATTTCAAGCGTTTGTTGGCCAGTATAAGAGATGGATACTGTATATAATTGAGTGATACATTTGCGAGCAGACATTCCAAGAGCCCATAAAATTACGGTATGTTGAGTTGTATAGTATAGTATACATACATACAGTATGGATGTCAAAAAGCAAACATATGTAACATCCTCCATTGTTTTTTAAATAGACAATTATTAGAGTTGTGTCAATCAATCTAAAACCCAAATATATATATACATATATATATATATATATGTATATATATATATATATATATATATTTCTATATATATATATATTTTTTTTTTTGCGATACCAATTCTACATACCCAGTGTAAGTTGCCACCCAGTCAGTATCTATCGTTAAAGCAGGGTCATGCGTTGACCTCCGTTATGTAAGGAGTAGTTTGAGCTACTGCCAAAATGGTCACATCATTTTGGCATAGGCGGGGTCTCCACACTGTCATGTGACAGAGGTATGTGAGTGTTGTTGAATTAAACAGTGAAGCACAGACTTTGGCGTAGGTTGATTTGGTGAAGTGTCGCCATAAAAAAAAAGAAAAAAAAGGCATAGCTCAAGGGATGTCAAACTCAATTTTATGGATGGCCATATTGTTATGATTTCCCTCAGAAGGCCGTTAAGACTGTGAACCCCTATATGATCACAACAAATTGATTGTCAGCCAGAAGGTAATTGTTTCTTCAAAAAATCATCAATTTATTTTAAAAGGAGAGGAATGGTAACAAATAAATGACAATATCTCAATGTCGTTAAAAGTGAAGAAAATGGACCTGGGTCAGATCTGGCCCCCCGGGCCTTGAGTTTGACACCTGTGGTCTAGGGTCATAATTGTGTGTGGGTTTTTTTCAGCCACACTGGGGCAAGTGGCAGTTTCTGCAATTACCAAAATGTGCTCTGACAACGACCAGGTAGCAGATGACTTCATGTGGCCTTCATTGTGATGCACCCTGAAGAAAATCAGGTTAAAAAAAAAAAAAAAAAAGTCTTGTTCCTTTAACTTGCCTATCATTATGTCAACTGTCAGACCTTTCCATAAGATGTTTTAAGCGGATCCAGAAGGTCAATAATAATCAAGGCAGCTGTGGGTGAAAGCAACAGAAAGTGCGTCACTATATAGAATAAGGTTGACAAGCTCAAGGAACAGCCGGAGGGTCGTCGAAAAAAGTTTGCAGCTCCTCAGGAAAACAGAAGCACTGTGATTACAGTCGGTCGATAGACATTGCCGGAAAGAGTCAAAGGGATCAATAATAATCACAATAGCGAACCTCTCCATTCTTCTGCCAAGATTGTCTTTTTGCACAGCGCAGTCAATACCGGAGACACAAAGCAAAAAGGGGAATCAATCAGAAGCCACACGTGCACTCATTATCCGCCTATAGAATATCTGAAAGGAACATAACGGGGAAATATTTTAGACGGGTCCAAGTACAAGCGCAGGAAGGGGTTCAAAGGCCCCCCCCCCCCGTGTGTCGCCGTGACTGTCGTCGCGTTTCATGAGGCACATGTGTCAGCTGCCGGCAGTGTCACACTATTTTTAGCATTCCTGTTTGAACAATCTTGTCCAGCCCAAAGGATCATGGGACATGACAGCTACTACAGCAAATGGATTGATATTTAAAAAAAACGAAAAAAAACACTCTTATTTCTTTACAGTAACTCGTAAGATTGTAATTCGTCACCTTGTCGTGAAAGAGCCACATATTCTGATTTTAAATTGGGTTTGATGGCACTGCGATAAGGTTCCATCCCGATTGGTCCATCACTGTGTTGATATTCCAGGAGTGATGCACGCGCTCCTCAAGATATCGCAAAACAACGGAAATGATCCAATAGGAAATAAAAAGAATTGACTGCACTATCTGGTGACACGCTGTCGGGAACCGTATCGCATCAATTTCCTTCCGCGAGAGACTTCCAGCTGAATCACCAGCGCGGAACATAAAATGAGTAACCTCTGAGTTGACTAACGAGCTCAGATAAACGGATGAGCCATCGGGACCGTCAGCCAGAAAACAAACTTAAATTAGCTCTCAGGTCTCATCACGGCTCGGAGGAACACATGTTCCGAACAAGTTCGAGAATATTAACAGCTAAACCCTCCGCGCCAGGTCTCCGACTTGAGCATGATGTCAGTTATAAAATGAACCTATCTGCTCATTACTCGAAATGAACATGACGAAAAGAAAATCGCATCCATTGTGTGCATGACAGTGTACATCAGAAATTCAACATAATTGGAAGTATATTAAGCCACTAATCGTATTTTTGGGAAGAACTTTTGAACAAACTGTAATTGACTGGCAAAGAGTTCAGAGCGCACACCGCCTCTCACCCGCAGTCAACGGGAATTGACTGCAACCACCCTAATGAGGACAAGCGGTATAAAAAAAATGGATGGGTATTGAAATTAAAAAAAAATAAATAAAAAAATAGACAGAGGAAATTCAGATCATTATTGCAAACCTTTTGGAATAAAACGAAGCTAGCGAGAGGCTCGATGCTCTGTGACTAATAGTAAGATAGTAGTGAGGGACTAATTGGCAAACCAGATGAAAAGCTACAAAGCAATTTGGAAGAGTCTTTTTTTAAATTTTTTACTACGGCTTCTTTGTCCAGTTGCTTTGAATTTCACAGTATTTTATTTGTAGCTCTCCCATAAACGCACTTTCACAAAGTCATCAGAGTCAAATTGCAGCGGCCACCTCTTCTTTTCATCCTTATTTTCTGTACTAGTAGCAACAAAGTAAATGTAAACACCAATACTGCATCACTATCTCTTGCGATTAAATGCTGCGTCATGTCTAGACGTGTTGCCACTGAGCTGGACAGCCTGACGGTGAAAATCATGTTTAGAAGGACCCCCCCCCCCCCCTCCCCTCGATAGTGTGCCTGCACCGACGATAGCGTTCAGCTGGTGTAATCCATTATAAATGAGGGATGCATGTTGCCTAGCAACCAAACAAACACATATACACACATGCCAACATGGTGTGCTGCCAAGCAAGAGCAACGAGGACGATAAAATGAGGGTAAAGGCATGACTGCATGTGTGTGTTGGTGATTGCATACAAAAGTGTAACATGCAAAGCAGTTCCAGATCTATTTCAGTCTATCTGGGGGCCGCTGGCAGCTCAGCGGGACAAGAAAAGCAAGAGGTGGACTTTAAAACAAACCCTGTGATTCATGAGTCACACCATCTTAAAAGACCACATCCGACTTTATTGCAGCGTAATTGCAACATCACAATGCACAGAGCCCCATTAAAAAAAAAACGGTAAAATAGGCAACAGTCTGTACTGCTATGCATTTGTGCACCTTGACATGACCTTTGACTTTAAAAAATGAAAAAAACGTGGATTAATACACCCACTTTCACATATAGCTCATATTTATTTGGAAATCAAATTCCTCTTGCATGCATACAATTCAGTCAAGCCATATGGTGAGTAATATGGGACATTCATCGCATGCTGCCTCTGGCGACACGAGAATAGGACGCGTGTGTGAATTGCAGGCGCAACGCCAACAATCTGGTATTTGAAACTGCTTTTGTTGGTTTTGTACTGTTCTAAAATTAAAAATATAATGACAGGCTTTCAGGTTGTAATCTCTCTAATATAAGAAGTGAGTTGTGTGTAGGGCACACATATTGTTGTTGTATTATTGTGTTCCTTGACAACCACATGAATAATTAACATTATGTCATGTTTTAAAGTGTATGATGCCATTTTGTGTCTTCGACTTCGGCTGCTATAGTCAAAACATATTGCACTGTATTCAACTTCCTTTCGCCACTAGAGGGCACAAAAGGACAAGAGAAAAACCGAGCTGCAAAAACAAAAATAGCCTCAAACGCCGCATGCATATTTGTGAAGTCTGACACTGAGTGTAGGGTTGGTACGTTGTTTTAGCCCTGAAATGTGTGGGGTGAATGTGTGGCTGAGTGCGTTGTTTTGGTAAAATTATGGCAATTTACTTTTGATTTTTTTTTTTATCACTCGGATGGCGAAAGACTTTGCCTCACCGATTTGTAGTTGTTGAAAACTTGCTCTGATTGTCTCCTGATCAAATGTACCCACCACAAAATTGAAAAATGTCAATAAAACTATTCTACAAAAAATAGGCGGGTGGGATCATAATATTCGTCTTGGATAGTTATTCATGTTTTGTTTTTAAATAAAAAATTATAAATACAAAAATACAAGATACATAATAAATATCTACTTGGGTATTTAAGTATCACATGAAGGTTACTTCGTGACGTCCCACATAGAACACACAGATTAATCGCGTACCATGTCCCGTCTAAAATATGGTCTCCCCTTGCTATTTCAGCCAAAGATGACGCACCTGCAGCTTCGTTCATGCTTCATTTGATTTTACGCTATTTCCGCAATGGTGCTGCTGGCCCCGCCCCCTCGCCCTCATCACTTCCCGCCTTCCCTTCGGGTGAAATTTTTACTTTTTGCCACCAGCCAGTCGCTCAGTCTGCCTTTAGCCACCAGGCGTACAGATAATCGAAAAATACAATTCCAACCTGTTATAGTTTTATATTTGGCTGCCACAAGGGGGGATTGTGCTCTAAATGTGAGACACCCACTGGCTCCGCAGCCCTTTTTTGTACACAATGGGGATTTAAAGGAGAAAACAAACAGCATTTTTTTCTGCCGTGACACTTGAACGCACCATGCAGCATCTGAGGGGATTGAGAGCTGTGGTGCTCCTCACCATCATGTTTCGTACGGGGTTGTCAGACAGATACGGTAAGGTGATGGAGATGAGGGATAAACGCTGGAGTATTTTGGATTTCTTATTTTTCTTTAACTTGACTGTAAGGTGCAACTTCCGTAATCGACATCGCGCTTGTGTCTACGTGATTTATTTTGCTAAACAAACAGTAGATTATGATCTGTAACAGCGGCGGATGATTAGCTACAGGAAGCCAAGTGAGGAGTGATAAGGAGTGCATTTGCATTCTCTGTTAATGTATTTTTACAGATAGAGATAACCATATGGCCACTACTTTGCTGCTATTTATAAGAATACGTCTTGTTCAGGACCACCACACTAACAATAAAATACATGCATTGAAATAAAAACCTGAATAAATAAGATAACGATAAGATTAAGATGAATAGCCTTTAAGTTAATAAATAATTAATTGTGATCATTTCCCTACATCATTGAATAAAGTTATTTAATTCTTTTGACAAATGAACAAAATGCATCTTAACATAAAAACAAGATTGATTTATCTACAACAGTTGTATGCCCTTGGCTTTGAGTATAAATTACAAGATATACAAGTCATTTCTGCCTTGCAAATTCATAGCTGCTGATGATTGCCGTAGAGGAACCTTTCATTATATCAAAAACGTCATGTTCTGTATATTTATGGGGTTTAACGAGAGCATCTGTACTCATCTGAGTTTATTTTGCAATGATTGCTTTGAATGTGGGGATGTTAAGGATCCTTTTATTAATTCAACTACAGTCTTCATGATGAAATACATTTTTTCTTCCATCTCTGTTCCTTCAAACAAAAATCCAATCAGGCACGTGCAACCTAAATGTGGTTAAAAATATTTATAAGTGCATTGATAACATTGATCAAATGTATTTTGCTTCAATTTTAGAACCTCATACATGATTAAAACATAATGTTGAGAGTTTGAGATATCCATGTTTACAATAAATAGGGGAGCAAATAGTCAAAAATCATTTGTTTGCCATTTCGTTTCGTGCATCATTATGAGCGCCGTTTCAAATAATCTGGGTACGTTATTGAGTAACATGAAAGGGGCTCAACACCTCTTCTTTAAACTGTGATTATTTTTTTCACTTAAATTCTAACTACAGTCATACACATTGATCAATATTGTCAATCAAAGCAGAGTACATAATCTAGCGACCCATCCATGATGTGTCCGTCTTTAGAAAAACGCAAGCTTGGTGTTGACTTTAATGTGATTTTCATTTTGTCTCTTCCACACAAACAGAGAGCAAAGAGCTGCAAATCAGACGATAACCGCCCGTTACCTGAAGCGCCAGTTGCGTCCTATCTAACACCAAACACCTGCTCATTCACACAAAAGCAAAATCGTAATCCCTTGAAACCTGACGAGAAACAACAGAAGAGATTTCAAATAAAAAAAAAAAAACATGAATCAACAATTGTGCAATTGTGTCGTTTATGAAAAAAAACATTATAATAGTTGTATCAAGAAATTGTCATTTAAACTACACATGCAGCATTTGCTTCACAGTGTTCGAGTGGTTAGCGCCTCTTCTTCACATTTCTGAGATTGGGGGTTCTAATTCAGGCGCTGGTTTTGATCCCAGTGAGAAAGAGTGACACCAAAAATTGATGAATTTGGATTCATTGTGAATTCAAATCCACTTGGCTGAATGTTGTGATGTTGTTTTGTTTACATCTCAATGCGTTCGAGTGACGTCACCACTCTGGCGGACTTTGTTGAATTCAAACATTTTACCTGTGGGCATTCTTTATTTTTCTCTGCATCAGGTTGCCTGTTTGAGAGAAAACTGTGCTCGAGGGATCAGTTTTGCTCCGATGGTAAGACACACACACACACACACACACCCCCGCCCTCACACACACACGCACGCACACGCGCACACACCCCCCCACACGCACACGCAAACAAACACTCCTAGTATTCATTTATGATGTTCTGGTGTTTGCAATAAATACGCAGCAAAATCATGACAAATCAAGTCAAGGATTTTTTTTATTCATTTCATTTTTTTGTGTCTCACTCCCACTGTTACCTACCCATCTCTTTCATTAGCTTTATCAAAGCCCCACCTCCCTGCTCTCCTGTCTCCATGGCAACACTGACATCACGTCGAGGTCGACACCCCCTCAGTTGTGCTAATACAGTGATGAGTCACTGACTCGGTCTTACGCACATCTCGGTGGAAATTGCACTTACGTACATAGCATAACCGTAGCACACAATTCAAAAATGTGTCTGCACATGAAGTTCCGGAGCCAACTGAATTGGAACATTAGTTACCCAATGCTGTGAATCCATTAAATATTTATCATAATACAAACAACCACAAAGGAAATGTTCACATCTCTCTTGTTGCGCTGAAAAAAACTGATGCTGGCGTATAAATGCATTCAGATTCAGATTCTGCATGAGCACGCAGCCGAATAGAGAGAGAGAGCGAGATAGACAGACAGAAGGAAAGAGAGAGAGAGAGAGAGTAAGATCGCACACGTCTCACATTGACTAACAACTAATAAACGTAAACAGCTGCCAGATGGCATTTGGCCAAAGGGGAGGAGGGATCTATCTTGACTCAACAAAATGCATTCTATTATCTTTGTAAACAGCGAGCGGTTGTTGCATAAAATAGTGCACAGTTTGTTCTTAATTTCACATTTACAGAACAATTGCTAAGAGTCTGTCAAACGTTATCATTTTGGCCATCATTTTGGGTGCAGCCAACTGTGCAACATGTGCTTCACATAATTAAACAAACATTTTCGTCCACCCATTAACGTTTAAAAAGAAAATTAAAACACAGCACGGCCGAACCATAAACAATCAGTAATTGCCTAAAAGTGTCAATAACCGATGGGCATTCACACACTTTATGATTTTAGCAGCGTTGTTCTCATATTCTTTGACTGCTCTTGTAGATTTCTGTGACAGAGACTCTCCGGGCTTCACTTTTAACCCATTTTAAATATGAAATTATAAAAGTAGTTTAGTCGTATTGTAAAACGTGAAATAAATATTGTATCTATTGTAAATTTATTTATTGAAGCTTCATTTTCCCCATTACTAATGTTAATGCTCAGACAATTTCAGCAGCAAAGTAATTTTGTAATTGTATGCAGATTCATTTGTTTTGAAAAAAAAAAAAAACAACAAAAACTCAAAAAGAATCAAGCCCATAGACGCACTGTGTACTGGATTGTTTGATTAAGTTGTCCCGCATGCAATTGGACTGTAATATGCAAAAAGGGAAAAAAACTCATTATACAGCCAATGTATCTTTCTCGGGAAAAAAAAACGTTCTCTTTGATATATAAGTATATTTAGATGCTAAAAAAAAACACATTAATCCCCTTTAATCTGCTCATTGTCACAATTCACAGTGTCACCATAGCAGGCGGGTTTGTGTCAGATTTAGAGGGCGTACCGAAAGACTGCAGTGACTCATCGCTGCGCCAGAAAAATATCCTCTCACTTTTGGTCATTCTCTCACATTGCAGTCTGAAATTTCCTTTTTTTTCGTGATTGAATACTTTTTTTGCATTCTAACTCACTAGGATTCAAATTTAAATTTGAAGGATTAGGTCTGTTTAAATCATATCGATCGATGATCAAAACATAAGTCAGTCATTTTGCCATGAGGCTGCCCTTGCAGGTACGCAGAAAATGTTCACGAGGATGATTGGTGACAGTGAAAGGCCACTGTTGAGGGTAGCGTGGCACTTAGGATAAAATGTGTGGGCTGTTTTTCGATTGTATGAGTCAGTTAAGTGCTACTGCGGCCACACGGGATAGAAAGGTAGCATCGGGAAAGCTTTGCATATTTTATACTCCAAGAAAGTAGAAGGCAGTGTTCAGTTTCATTCAATATTGACAAAACAACATTTAATTTTTTTTTACACATATTGTGATACAGGCTGGTGTTTTTGCCAGCGTCCTGTAAGTTACAATGACTGTGCATGTCTTTGTGCTCACCAGATGGGCTGTTTGGTCAGTGTCGCAGTTCTAAGCAGGACCGGGTCCAGTACCAAGTGACAGTTCCTGTACTTAAGAGAATGCAGGAAGTTCTTAAACAGCTCATGCTACAAGGTACGGCTGTGACTCTTTAAAAATGTCGAGGGAGCCTTGGAATCAAATGGAGAAATCCGAGCCATTTTCACGATAGGAAACACCACAATCACAGCGTTTTTTTTATTTTTTCTTGATTTTGACGGATTTAGGCCTACATAATATTGTGTTCGAAAGATATAAAATCGTGGAGCTCTAACGCAAAAGGCTAAGACGTATAAATACGTCTTCGGGAGGCAGGGACTACCTTTTTCAAAACGTATATATACGTCTTATGGATTGAGTGCGTTAACGTGCGTCAAGAGTTCGTAATGGAGAGAAGCTGGTCACTTTTCAAAATAAAATATTTTTCAGCCTTGAATAATGTATAAACCAGAAGTACTGCAATTCTTTTTTTTTTTTTAATCATCTCGTCCCGCCGTTCGGGGACCACTGCTTGAGAAACAATACTTGAGTGGTCACTCTTTGTCTTTACTTCCTTTGTTGTAGGTCTTTCCTGGCAAGATGACATCACGCAGTATATTTTATCAAAGGAACTAAAGCGAGTTCCTCACATCACCCAATCATCCAAACCCAACGCTTCTTCGCATGCTTCGTAAGTTCTTTCCAGCTGCAGTCCTATCAATCCTCCCTCCGTTGCAGTTTCGCGAACCCAGCACTTAGCTGTAATCCGCCACTCCGTGTCCATCGTAATCCTTTTTTTTTTCTTGTTTCGGGCTGGGTTGCAAGGTCCAAACAACACGTCTCCAAGTCAGGGTCTGCAGCACCTGCTGGCAACTACATGATTGCTGAGCCTCCTCGGTCGCCAATGCAAATGCAGGGAGCCTCCATCAAGCCTTACACATATCAGCAGGTTCGACTCACACACACCTACACACACACACATATGCCACACCAATACTATGTAGCGCACACATAAAACCTGGATAGTCCGGCACTCTTCAGTGAACCACAAATCTAAATAAATAAACTGCCAAATATCTCCGGCAATCACAGCACCGGCACGAAGATGAAGCAGCAAGATCTCTCAATGGTGGGGGAGGAGGCTATCCACGCCCCGCCACGTGGATGCCGCCCAATCAGCGAGAGCGAGAGCGAGATAGGCAACTCCTTCAGCAGGCTTTGTCCGTCTATTTGGCTTCTGCGCCTTCCTCTTATCGCCACCGTGGGTCAACCTCCTTGCCTTCTGCAGGTAACGACATACAAACAAACGATTGTCACGCGTCTCGAAAATTGGTTTCATCTAATAACGCATTCTCAGGTCTGCCTTTTTATGATGACTTACCAATGGGGATGCCAATGGACTATGCCGAAGATTACGCTCTAGAGGAGACACTTGGATCGACAAACAGGCAACTACCGCTCCAAAATAAGGTCTCGCAGGTTTACAGAAGTCAGTCGGGAAGCAGTGGTGAGGAAACGGCAACGCACGCCAACCTTTGTGCACCGCTGTGAATGTGTTATTGTTTTATAAAGAGGAATCTATTTGCTGCGTTAGATGGCTTGCTGCAAAAAATGTCAGGCGTCCTACAACGATATGGAGTCGACCCCAAAGAGCTCAGCCAGGAGCAGCTCTACAAATTGGCCCTCATACTGCAACTGCTGCAAGCCCAAGACAAGACAGAAGGTATTAGATCAGGGGTGGGCAAACTTTTTGATACAAAAAATACATTTAATTTTAAATGAAAGTAAACAAAAGCATGACAACAAAATATATGTCTTTTGAAAAACCACAGCATTTAGAAGATAAAATATTAACAAGGTTTATTCATTGAATTTCTTTCAAGTTCGGCGATTGACGGGCCGCATGTGGCCCCCGGGCCGTATTTTGCCCACACCTGTATTAGATACTACTCGTGACCAAAGTGAATTCCTTTCTGAATACCAGGAAGAAAGAAATGCACTTGACAGAATTTCTGGCCCTTCGTTTTGGTTCATTTAAGTTGTACAGTAACAATACTGTAGCAGCTTTGACTCTTCAGGGAAGACTTTGCCCAAGATTTGAGAGTGTGACATTTGGCGGAATTAAAGTGTCTAGCACAAATCCCTGAGTTGACATATTTAGAGAAGATCCGTCAACTCAAATTCGAAGGCAATAAACTTTGTTTGCTTTGTGTCTCTTTTTTCTACGCAGATCCAAATGAGAAGGACCTTGTCACACTCAAGGAGGTACGTCTCTGTCCATTTCAAGTGGAAGTCAACCCCAAAATTTATTTGTGATAAAATGGTCCATGTGGCTTCACGCGTCCAAAACACGGCATTCTGATTAATATTACGTTTGTCGAATATGAGATAAGCAGTAAAATCCACACGTTTTAAGCCATTTAGCCATTTCAGGGGGCGGCCATTTTGTCACTTCTGTCCACTAAGATGACTTAGGAAATGACCAATCACAGCTCACCTGTCCCCCCGAAGATGAGCCATAATTGTTTTGCTTTTTTTAGCTGAGCCATGAGCAGCTGTGATGTCATTTCCAGTCGACAGTAAATGGCAAAATGGCCGCCCCCTGGGATTTATAAAAACGGTTGGATATTACTGCTTAACTCATATTCCACAAATGCAATATTAACCTGTTTAGACAAGTGGGATTGCATAAAACATATTTTTGTAAGAACATTTTTGGGTGGACTTCCCCTTTAACTCAATCAATACCAGCCGAGTAAAAAAAAAAATAAATAAATAATGGATCTTTGACGTCTTTAGCCGTCAATGGCAGTCAATGAGTTAATGTGATGATCACATGAGTCAAATCCAGGTCTAGAAAGTAAAGATTCTCAGTAAACTTTTAGTTGCTGGTTCCCTGAATTAGGACCAGAAATAGAACTGAAGCTCTCATAATCGATAAATTCACTTTGATTTGGTACTAAAGCATCATGTCCCGTTGCAAACGTCTCAGCCCTCGTGGCAGTCACCCTCGCCTCATGGAGTCTTTTTTTCCTAAATAGATGCAACTGTTAAAAACAGACACCATGCCTAAGAAGCCGGAGAAGCTTGCATCTGTCCCCATTGCACCTGATACCCCTCCGGAGCCCCAACCTGTGTCAGTTGTAACCACACCGACAACAAAGAGCACAGCGCCCCCTCTGTCTGCCTCCAAAACTCCACTGGTTGCTCCCGGAGAAGGAGCAGTTTGGGAGAATGAGGGAATACCGCAAGTTGAGGCTGCAGGGACCAAAGAGGAGTATGGCTACATTGTCACCAACAGGAGGTTGGTTGGAAAAACGACTTAAATAATGATTGCAAACAAACGTTAAATCAATTCTTTAAGATTAAATGCATAAATATATTGGCTTTACTTTAAAGTTCAACACAACTGAACAGGACTTTAAAATGTGTTGCAAAATAATGCCCGATTGCATTCCACTAGTCTTTATTGGAATTATTAAAAAAAAAATTATATTTGCAACATGTTCAGTTTTGTATATTGATTATTTTTGCTAGAGTCCAACATGGAAGAATATTATTTTTATTTTTATTTTTTTTTTACAATTGAAGGGATGAATTGTGAAAATCCACTATCATGCATTTTTTTTATTCGTTTATTTATTATTATTATTATTTCAAAATAAATGCTGTTATCTGTGGGTTGGCGGCAAACATTTCATCGGTGAAGTTCTCTTTTCCAGGCCTCTAAGTTTATATGACGCTGTGAAGCTTCTGGAGCTACTGGCCGAGAAAATACGTCTGACAACCAGCAGCTTCATCAATATAAGGTGTGACGATTATGATGTGTGTGACATGTGCAATGCATGCACGCTTATTTTACAGTCAACACAAACATCAAGCTCTGTTGACAGTTTGTTGTGTGTGCATGTTTTTTTTTTTTTTTTGCCACTAGCGTGGTGGGACCAGCACTGACATTTCGTCTGCGGCAGAATGAGCACAATATGACAGCTGCAGAGGTGGCAGCTAAAGCCGGTGAGACTAGAAAAACAAACATACACTTTGCACCCACGCAAGTTGTATTTTCTCACATTCAAACGGAATCTCATCTACAGTCGACGCTGACACACATATTTGTTTCCTACTGCAGTGTCTGAAAAGAACTTCTTGGAGTCTGAGACGAGCATGAAGATTGTACAGACTGGTGTGGGAGAGGTACGGGATTTACACGCGCATGCGTACAGTACTCAACAAATGGTGTGTATTGGGCCACTCCATCCATCATCATGATGTGATTTAATTCATTCTCTTGACAGTGATGGCGGTGATGGGAAAATGAAGCTTCAAGATGCTTCATGAACCATTTTTTTTTTTTACTCCTCTAAATGGCACTGTTGGTTTAAAGAAAAGAAATGACGAGCAGTCAAAAAAATACAACTGGTTCGTGAAGCATCTTGAAGTTTCATTTATTACTATATCACTAGGCTTTTCTGAGAAGTCTGAAATTAACCACGCATCATATTCAACCACTAAAACATTTTATTTTTAGTTCAGGAAGATAAATAAATCTTATTCAATAAGTAAAAATATGATTTGTCGTTACTTGTAAATTTTTGTGTGTTTTTTTCTCATAAAATAATACATACAACTAACTAATTTTATTTAGCATTAAAAATGTCTCCATCTACTTTTCGGCTTGTTCCATTAAAAAAAAAAAAATAAATAAAATTCTAAATACTAAAAACGATTTTTGTAATTACCAGCACTGTTAATTTAAGGCAGTAGCTAGAAAAAGTTTAATTTTGGTGAAGAGGAATTTATTTTCTGTCATTGCCCATTTTAAAACATTTTTTTTTTTTTTAAATTAAACAAAATATTAACGAACCCATCATTATGATTGAGAACACTGCTACAGCACGACAAACTACAACCACAATAATATTAAATTACATGACATTAATACCTCTAGTCTGTCAGTCAAACCATAGCAAAGGTAACGACGGAGGGGATGACCGCATTTAGAATTCAGATTACGTATCAGATCTCATTAGTCTTGATTTTTATGTCATTAAAACACATTGGACATTTTGGTCCATTTCCCCCCGCTGTGCTCGCCTGAATGTTCCTGAGTGAATAAATGACAACACCGCTTACAGAGCACCATTTCACTCGTTGCCATGGTGCTTTGTCTCCTCTCCCCCCAATGTGGCGCCCAGATCCGAGGTGCTATGACAACGGGTGTCATTAACCTATTCCCCTGTTCCCACTGACTGCATGCATGAGTCATCACCAGTGATTTTTTTTTTTTTTTTTTTCGTAAATAATGGCTTCTCAACAAACGGCCATTTTAAAGTGAATGTCAGGTTTGTGTGCAAGTACAAAAGTGTGGGGGGGCAGAGATGTTATAATTTTGCAGATATGTAACGCCAACTGTACATAAACAGAATTCATTTATTTGTGTGTGCCTTTTTTTCCAGAGGACAGATGCAAAGGGTGTCCCTCAGGTAACCAAGGTTTCCCAGGGCTCCAGTGGGACAGTCATCGCGGTCGTTTCCATGGCAGTGGTAGGAGGAGTGTTGATCGTGGCTGTGGCCATCGCTTGTCTCCGACACTACGCTCACCAAGTGGCCAATGGCAAACTCGGTCTCGGGCCAGAGGGAGGTGCCGAAACACACTTTGATTATCAGGTAGGGCATCATTGCTAATTTCTAATGAGTGCACTTCATCATTGTTAAAATCGTACTGATTTTACGACTTCTACTACGATAGTGATTTCATAAATTGTGCGTTCAATTGAAGTTGTTTATTTCAATGTTACGCCAGTTTTATGGTAAGAAGTGAAAGCAATAAATTGTTGATTTTTACAATGAAAACATACTGAAATTTAATCATTTAAACCTTTTTTTAATTATTTTATGATAAAATAAATTTAATTTATCTTAATAATGTTCCCCCCCAAAATAAATAATAATTGTTTGAATTGTATTATCCGGGCTATAAGGTGCACGTGCACATAAGCCGCGGCAACTCTTTTTTGATTTAAAAAAAAAAAAAAAAAAACATATACAAGCCGCACCAGACAGTTTTCTATGTTGAAAAAAATTACTTATTTACTGCATGTACAGAACGATTTTGTACTGTGAATGCACATAAAGATACATAAACGGATTGTTAAAACTGCCTTTTAACACGGCAACAACTTTTCTAATTAAAACAGGACAGACCACAACAGAGGAAAAAAATAAATTAAAAAAAATCAAGATTTATTTAGTATTTTCTGAACTATAGAGCGCCCCCTATTGGTGAAAGAAAAATCCACAGAAAAGCAGCACCGCTGTATTAGCCGCATGGTCCAAAATGTAGGAAAAAAGTTGTGGCTCATAATCCGGAAAATACGGAAATCGTAATTTCAATTATTACTATACTAATAATAATGAATATTTTATTCATAATGGAATGTGGTAGTAAGATACAAACATTCAACTTGAGGCTGAATTTCCAGAACAAATAGGATATCAAATAAATTCTGCACGTTGGTTTCCATCTCTCTCAGTATTGCAACAAGCGTTTTGTATCACTGGTCCACCTCTCCTTTGTCTCTATCGCACATTCAGGAGTTATGTCGACAGCACATGGCATCCAAATCATCTCTGTCCCGCCAGGATTGTGTGGGTGCCGCGAGCAGCGGCATGGCAGGTTCCAACGCCAGCGCCGGCGGTCGACGGGGAACGGATACGTCCCGCGTGAGCAGCGTTTCCTCCCAATTCAGCGATGGGCCGCAGCACAGCCCGTCCTCCACACACAGCTCCACTCCATCCTGGAGTGAGGAGCCCGCCCAGTCAAATATGGACATCTCCACCGGTCACATGATTCTGGTATGAAAACACACAATCGGAGGCAGCTGCAAACAGCCGTGAAAATCTTGAATTCATGTGTTGCATCTCTCCGTCAGGCCTATATGGAGGACCACCTTCGGAACAAGGACCGCCTTCAGAAAGAGTGGGAGGCGCTTTGTTCCTACCAGGCTGACCCCAGTTCGGTGGCCGCGGCTCAAACGCCAAGCAACATGGCCAAAAACAGACAAGCTGAATCTCTCCCATGTCAGTTCATTAATGTGTTGTTTTTTTTCTCCCCATCAACACGTTCGGTTTTATTCTTGATCAGTCTCCACTTTCTGTTCGCAGACGATCACTCACGTGTGAAGCTGAAAAGGGAGGTGAACTCCAGAAAGCAAGATTACATCAATGCCAGCTTTATTGTAAGTTTTTTGTTTTTTTTTATGGGTGGGGCAAACCAAGTTTATTAAAAGTAGCATATTTATGCTTCCTTCTCAATTGTTACGTGACACTTTTAATATAAAAATTGCATTTATGTGTGATTTATAATACGGTTGTTGGATTTTAGTCTCTTATCGGGGGGGGGGTAACCTGGTTTATGTTCAAATGCACTAACCCCGCCTTTTTAATTCAATTTTGAACAACAGTTTGATCACGACCCTCGCCAGCCAGCATATATCGCCACTCAAGGACCTCTGCCTCACACAGTGGCAGATTTTTGGCAGGTTAGTATATTGTTGTGTACACTTCACACAATATTTCATCTTGCATTCATATGAAATATCTGATGCCGATATTATGAGCCGGTAAAAAGTTTGAGAAGCACTGATGGATGTCAAGTGATGTCAAGTACTATACTTCAGATGGTTTGGGAGAATGGCTGCACAGTGATCGTGATGATGTCCGCTCTGGCGGAGGATGGACAGAAACAGAGCGAAAGATACTGGCCTGATGAGGGTTCGTCTCTCTACCACATCTATGAGGTAAGGTTTTGTTTGAGAATTAAGAAACCAAAACGTGCTGACATACTATGGTAGGAATTAATTAGGTGCACCTGTTTTTTTATTTTTAGAGAGATATTTTAAAGATATGATAATTATTGTGGTTGTAGTCCTTATGCGTGTTTGATTGAAACGGAATAATATTGGGGCTTGGTTTAAAAAAAAATAAAAAATTGATATATCGATTTTAATCGATTTTCTCTTTTCGTAGTCTGATGTGGATTCATAAAACCATATATCGATACTTTTAACTCATTCACCATCAGCCGAGTAAAAAAAAAAAACGTTTTGATTAGGTCATGTTAAACAAAACATACATGATTAATGTAACTGAATTGGTTTCAATTCTTAATGTAAATATTAATATTTGTACCAAGTGACAGCAATCAGTTTGTACTAATTGCTGCATTGGTTCTTCTGAGATGCCTTGTAAAATTTGTACTGCATAAAATCCTTAATTGAATCGAAAATCAATCAAAGTGAATCATGAATCGAATCGAATCTGGCCCTTGTGAATCGAATCGAATCCATTTTGGACAATTAAATCGATACCAGCTCTATATGATTACCGTCCGTCTCCACAACCCTCTCTAGGTGAACCTGGTGTCAGAACATATCTGGTGCAAAGACTTCCTGGTGCGTAGCTTCTACTTGAAGAATGTCCAGACGCAAGAGACCAGAACCCTAACGCAGTTTCATCTACTGAGCTGGCCGGCTGACGGAATCCCGACCTCAACACGGCCGCTGCTCGACTTCCGCAGGTGTGAAAGCACACAGACACAAATGCCTTTGATTTGCGTTTACGCAAAGCGGGACAAGACCAGTGGAGGAGTTATTTATTAACGCCTTTAGTTTTCATATTTGACTCTGCTTAGCTTCTTCCTTATTGCCATTTGCCATTTTATGTTGTGTCCGTTCACTGCTCCCTCTCTCTCTCTCCCTCTATCCCAATGCACATCTAGATGTGCAGGTTTGTACTCGAACATCTCCCAGTGTCATTTTTGCGGTTTGCAGCTAGTACTCTGGCTCCAGTTGCATAGTCACAAAAATGAGCATTGGCAGGTGTGACTGGCGACTGCACGAGGGACAGTGAATCCGGGGGCTTTCGACCATTTTACCACCTCCGCCATCTCATCGATCTCATCTTGTCATCCTCGACTGCATTATTCATTTCATTCTCCTTGTTGCTCGGCTTTCTAATTGCTTTTGATTCAAACCTCAAGCCACAACTGTGGCTACATAATCCCGCGAATGCAGTCATAAATTTCCTTCTCGAAACACTTGACTCTATTGCAATTTGTCCTGTGAAAGAGGTCAGTAATGCACTCCCCATGTGTCTGTCTTTTTTTGTCTATTTCCTTCTATTCTCTCTCTTGGATGCTTTTCAGGAAGGTGAATAAATGCTACAGAGGACGATCCTGTCCGATTATTGTTCACTGCAGGTAAAAAATTACATAAAATAATGAATGAATTACAACGCAACTGAGTTTTAAAGTTATAGTTCCATTTGTTTCTTGACCTCTATGGTCTTTGTTGTCAGTTACTCGATCATTGTTTAGTTAACAATTGTCACAACATCCGTTGGCAGGAAGTAGTGTAAAACGAATTGAGAGGAAAAAAAGGTGGTTGCTATGTGAACTCTGACCTTTCTTTTGCTGGTCGGCAACCAACAGTGATGGGACTGGACGGACTGGCACATACATCCTCATTGACATGGTGTTGAACCGCATGGCCAAAGGTGAGTCTGCTCGGCTTCCTTCCCTCACCTGCACACGTATTTTTTTTTTTATGGTGATTGGATCGCAGATTGGTGGAAAGAGAGAGTTTAAAATGGCAACTGGTAGAACAATGACTAAACTCAAGGGGGAAGTCAACACCCCAAAATTCTGTAAATTCAGTTTTTGTACATTTCAGAGGGCGGCCATTTTGTCCCTTCTGTTGACTGAAAATGACATCACAGCTGCTCAGGGCTCAAGTAACGATCAATCATGGCTCCCCTGATTTCTGAAGCTGAACCATGATTGGTCTTTATCTGAGCCCTGAGCAACTGTGATGTCATTTTCAGTCGATAACAGGTGGCAAAATGGCCGTCCCGAGTTGTACGAACTCTGCGATGTCAATCAGAATGTTGTGGTTTGACCGGTGGTGCTGCATAGAATGCATTCTTCTGAAGACATTTTTTGATTTGACTTCCCCTTTAATTTACTGAACAGCCCAAAGTTATTGGGTTCGATATGGGCTTCTCGTATTGTTGGTCCCCACGATAAGTTTCTTGTTGCACAACAATTTGGCTGATCCTGTGTTTAGGAGTGAAGGAGATTGACATTGCTGCCACACTGGAGCACGTCAGAGACCAGAGACCCGGCTTGGTCAGCACCAAGGTACCAATCTTGTGTAATCCATTTGCAAATAAATGTTTTTTTTCTCACCGATGCTTTTATTCGCGCTTCTCCCACTCAGGATCAGTTTGAATTTGCACTGACAGCCGTCGCTGAGGAGGTGAATGCCATCCTGAAAGCCTTGCCACAGTGAACGACGTCACCGACTGACAAACACCCACCCAAAAATATTGTAAGACCGCCACATCCGCCAGCGGATTCACTTGTAGTAAGAGTGCAGACTGAAAGAACTTCAAGCAACAGTATTTGATTTAATATTAAAATATTTTATAATAAAACCTTTTAATTCTGTTTAATTATTTTTTTTTTTTTTACATTTCGGCCATATGTTAATAGGAATAATTCTGGGCGGTTTTAAGACAGAAGAGTACATATACAGTGCCTGCGTGACTTCTGAATTTCTGTGGACCAGAATACTGTATGCTACCGTCTTTTTTTTTTGTGTCCGATGTTTTTATAGTGAGGCTTGGCTTTGCCTTCACAATGATTGTCTGAATTTATGTGTTTCTCTGTAACAAAGTACTTTAAAAAAAAAAAGAAAAAAGTGTTTCTCTCGGTCATCCTCAGTGTAAATTGTTTCATTTCTGTGCGGCTGTGTGATTAATGTAAATAATTCCCTCGGATGGCTAGATTTATTTCATGTAGCAGACAGATAAAAATATCTACAAAAATGTATTTTTGACTTAATAAATAAATAAATATGTGATGTGATGCAGCAAAAAAAAACGATTGTCTTTTTGAACACTAATGGATCTATTTTTTGTGCCCAGTGCAAGTCTTGGCGCGAGCTGCGGTGTAAATCTGCAAGGGACGGGTAGGACTAAATGTTGGTGTTTTCGCAGATCCATCCAAGCATGTACAGCGTGGCGCATTTTAAAAAACGGCGCCGTGCGCCATTGTGGGTGTGAACATAACCGACTTGTCATTTTTAAATGAGTGACTGGATTTTTTTTTTTTTTGCACTGATTCACAGGGTTTGATCCATTCTGTTGGCATATTAAGATATGAAATTCGATCACATCCACGGAGTTCAGAATCATTCATTTTTATAAGAGACTCAACATCAGAAGGAAAGACTTTATTTCCTTGCTTAACACAACACCTTATGACCTATTGAAGCATTTTTTTTCTTTCTTCATTAAGTATCCGTTTCAAATTGCTGGGAAAATTGTTCTCTTAGCTTGACTGTACAATCCTGTACATTACTGTTCTTCTGAAAATGAGTCACAACTCAGCACAAACGAAACAGATGAATCCAGAGACGATTAAAGCTAATTTCCAGTCATTTTCACCCAGTATGGGGTTTGCTCATTCATAGTCAAGACATACAAAGCACACTTCAATAACAGTGCAAGAGTCATTCGTCATGTAGAAGCCTTGTTGTGGAGAGAGACAAGTGCGTCACGGGATATTGAACTTTGACCTGTAAAAGCACACATGAAATGTGTGATTTGTGAATTGAAACGAAGAAGACATAGGATGTGTTGTGAGCTACATGAAGCGTCAGTATGGAATGCACACTTTACCGGCAGATGTGGGCGTGGTCACGGCACAGCGAGAGGCAATCGGGTTAGCTGGTGAAGGCCTTAAAGTCTGAGTCTGCAACAGCAATAAGACATTTCAAAAACAATATTCCAATAATGTATTTGCGTTCTATTAAAATGTCAAATATGTTTGTTGTTTCAAATGCAACATGCTCAATATGAAACTGGATCAATACGGTTGGTCATAGTGTGACATCGAAGCAAATATTCCCACACAAAACGACAACTCAAATATTCCAACTCCTCTTTTGGCTCAAACCTTTATTTGTGATTGCATTTTGAACAATCTGTTGAATGAAGGACAAGAAAGCAAAAAAAAACTAAAAAATAACTATTAATGTCTTTGCTCCATTCCGTTGCAACAAAATAATAGAGCAAGCAATAAATACAATAAATACTTCTTGCGTATTGAACGCACTTTAGGGGGAAATTCTCATATTTGGAATGAAGCTTATAACACTTGGGTGTCTTTGTCTGGGTTTTTTTTTTTTGTTTTTTTTACCCCAGAGGTTTTGGCACATTTTCAAGGTTAGGTTCATTTTGTGCATGCAATAATAATAATAATTATTATTATTATTGTTGTTGTTATGAATATTATTATTATTAATATCATATTCTTTATTATGAATATTATTATTATTGTGAATATAATAATAATTATTATTATTACTATTATTATTGTTATGAATATTATTATTATTATTATTATTATTAATATCATATTGTTTATTATGAATATTATTATTATTATTAATATAATAATAATAATTATTATTATTATTATGCCATGCAAAGGCACTAATAGGACACCAATGACCTTTCTATCCCAATTGGGGATTACATTCAGTTTAGTTATCGATGTATCAAAAACTGTCTTTCTTTTGCTTAAACTAAGCATGTAGAATGTGATTCAAATGCTACTTGGAGTTGATGACTTAACTGTTTTTAAACCACACATGCATTAACAGACAATGTTCTGTGGTCCAATTTTGGATTATGATGCTAAGCGCAAGGCCGGGCTCGGTATATCACCGCTCTGATATGTTGCCTTTGAAAATGACTTTGAATGACGTAAACACTATGGCAGGCTCTCAACTGACCAAAAAACGCACATCAAAAAAAGGGATTAGCACGTAACGTCACTCACTCGGGAACTGATCTCAAAGAAAAATCCTGTTATCGAGTATCTTGAGTCGCGTTAAATATTTGGCACATATTCATACAAAATCCTTAATGTTTGTCTAAATGTAACACCGCAACTCAGTTCAATTAACACCCCTGCTGAATTAACACACCACGCACACCCACTTCTTTTTCTTCTTCATACAGCCGTGCACGACAGGCTCTTGCGGCACATCACCAGGCCCGGTATCATCTCTAAGCGCGCCCCCTTTTTCAACCGGAGCTACATTGTCACTAGCGGCTGCGTTTGGATGTTTTGCCTCAACAACCCCGCTGTGCTCACCACTACTGTCAATCACAGCTCTAACCCCGCCCCCGGCACCTGATATGAAGTCGGGAGCAGCTGCTCTCTGCTGGGCTTCCATTTCTGACAAGCTGCACGCCAACGCCATCTGCAGATCTTCATCGTCCTCCTCTTGCTCGCTTCCAGTAACCTCCCCGTAATGGTAGAAAGGCGCGGCACTGAACGAGCGATGTGTGCCTGCCGAATACGGGCTGGACCAGGTTCTCCCAGATTCGTGACGTAATCTGTTTTGGATTGAGGCATTCGGAGGTGGTCGGTGAGGTTGTCCCTCTCGTCGACTCAGCTCTAGTGCGAGAGCCATTTCATCCTGCACACCTAGTGGAGTTGGGGGGGTACAAAACAACAAAGCACGGTAAATTTTCGACATACTATCGATGACCGTATTCATCAACAAAACATGAACGATTATCATACCGTTAATAAGCACCGTCTTTAACACGCCATCTTCTTCAATCTCTGTTCTTTCCTGCCCGTTCTCTTTAATCCTAAAATAGAAATAAAGGTTATAAAAATAATAAATAAAATATAATAAAATTAAATAAAATAAAATAAAATAATACAAAACAAAACTAAATTAAATTAAATAATAAATAAAATATAATAAAATTAAATTAAATAAAAAAAAATAATAAATAAAAGAATACAAAACTAAACTAAATTAAATTAAATTAAGCTTTCAGTACTTCTGGTTTATTATTCAAGGCTGAAATAATCACATAGGAAAACTAAAAATAATAGCCAAAACAAGGGCATAAACAAACTTGAAGTTATTGTACTAATAAATAAATTTTATAAAAACTGACAACACAAAAAAAAGATTGCAAAATGGGTGTGGGAGGTGGGGTGTGGGGATCACAGCGATAAAAAAAAAGGAAGGCGCTTACTTCTTGGTGGTTGTGCGTTTGCCATTTATGACACGAGTGGATGTAGACACCGATTTGAAATTGCCACCTCCTCCCATGCTTCCCATGTCATGAAAACCACCCATGGATGAAAAAGATGTAAATTCGGCTGTAGACGAGTAAAAGCAAAAGACGTATTCATTTTTAAAATTTACACATTCGCAATTCAATATGTATCATAGTATTTGTCAAGAGTTTACCTCCAGCTGAAGGGAATGAGAAAAACCGGCTCGGCCCCAGGCGGGAGGATGAACCCCCGAATGATGAGAAGTCATCTAATGGAAAGGAGAGAAACAAATTGACAGGGTTGTGTGGGGGTTTTTTTGGGGGTTTTTTTACAGACAAGTAGGTTGGTTGTTTCTGTGAAAGAACACTATATAACTTCATTTTTAAAATTTAACAGAATTTAATCATTGATAAATGTAAACCGTGTAAAATACACCGTTCCATTTGGTTTAACTTTCTTCAAATCATTGAAGTCGAGCCGCATACATCGACTTCATAAATGTTTTCAAATATCAGCAAAGGTTTCAGGATGTTTTTAAGATTTCCTTTTTTATACTGTACTGATCCAAATCATCCACTTAGAAAAAAGGGAAGTTCCAGATTCATATAAAAAAAAAAAAAATCCAATGCACTTATTTGTAATGAAACACATTTTTGGCCAACCTGGAAGCAATCAGTAATTTTATTACGCATGATTTACCAAAGAAGCTGGCAAAAGGATCCTGGCCACCAAAAAACTCCTTAAAAACCTCATCAGGGCTGCGGAATGTGAAGGTGAATCCTGGAAAATCTGAGGAAAAGTCTGCGTTGGAAAAGCCTGGCAGAAAATAAAAAACATGGGAGTGGAGTGAAAAAATAAACAAGAAAAAAAAAAAAAATCAGATGGTGGAAGGTCTAAAATCTATACCTGAATGTCTCAATCCATCACTTCCATATCTGTCATAGGTATCCCGTTTACTCTCTGGACAAAACAACATCAGTGAACACTTCACTCAATCAAACGTTGCCGGTCACAGATGAGTGCCATGACATGTCAGCATGTGCCAAGACTCACGGTCAGAGAGGACTTCATATGCCTCAGCAAGTTCTTTAAACTTCTTCTCTGCTTCCTCTTTGTTGTCTGGATTTTTGTCAGGATGCCATTTTAGCGCCAATTTCCGGTAGCTGAGTTCACAATATAACCATATTATAATAAAACACATCTCACCATTGCGGGGCGTCACGGCTATACTACGAACCAAATAATGAACATTAATGAGAATTTTGACGCTACTGTAACATTTGGGAGGACAGCATTACTCACGCCTTCTTGATGTCATCTTGGGAGGCGGTTTTGGATACTCCCAAGATGTTGTAGTAATCCACCATGATGCCTCCTGTCACCCCTCTCCACCACTCTACTGGGAAGAAAAAAGGACAGTCTTTTTTTTTTTTTTTTTTCTTTTTTTTTATAATAATATTCCCTTTATTAGTCCCGCAATGGGGAAATTTGAGATTCGAACCCAGGCCTCCTGGGGAGACTGGGTCCTGAACGCGGCGCCTTAGACCACTCGGCCATCCTGGCAGCAAAAGGACAGTCTTATGTCGATAGAATCGGATCAACGTTGATAGGCCGAACATTCAAAGGGGATCGTAGATAAAGAGTGAACAATTTAAAGGGGACGACAACCTCAAAAATATTCTAACAAGAATACGATCTATGCAGGCTCACTAGTTGAACCACCGCGTTCAGATTCTGATCTGCTGAGTTAAGCAGTAAAATCCACCTGTTTTTGTCCAGCTCACGGGGCGGCCATTTTGCCACTTACTGTGAAATAAAAATGACATCAGAGTTGCTTATGGCTCACATAGCGACCAATCATGGCTCAGCTTCAGAAAACGGGTGAGTCGTGATTGGTCGTTACCTAAGCCCTGAGCAACTATGATGTCATTTTCAGTCGACAGAATGTGACAAAATGGCAGCCCCTTGTGATGACTACAAATTGTGGATTTTGCTGATTAACTCATATTCCACAAATGCAACATCAATCATAATGTCATGTTTAGACTAGTGAAGGCACATCGAACATAGTATTGCAACTATTTTTGGGGGGTTGATTTCCCCTTTAATACATAGGTTACATTGTGTGTTTGGAACTACATGCCATTTGTATTAGGATTATGTTCGATAGATTACATTTTTTATCGCAAAACACAAATTCTGTCCTCATTTAGCAATATGATCATGAATAAATGGGCAAATGAGCTTGAGATATTTTAGGTAGAAGGAAAAGAAAGCACCTTTAGGCATTCCTCCGAATGATGCAAAATAAAATGGTGGCATCGGGGCCTCCCACAAAAACAAAACAACAATTAGGTGAATTTTCAAATGCAGTAGGAAAATAGTCAGGGATTCACTTGTTTGTTATTATTATTATTATTATTATTATTATTATTATTATTATTATTATTATTAT
This sequence comes from Idiotropiscis lumnitzeri, assembly GCF_059441095.1. Lineage (NCBI taxonomy): Eukaryota > Metazoa > Chordata > Actinopteri > Syngnathiformes > Syngnathidae > Idiotropiscis > Idiotropiscis lumnitzeri. The sequence goes on from NC_142404.1 coordinate 14,025,669, forward strand.
GTAAGCGAGGTACAAGAACCACTATCATTTTTTTTTAGTCAACGTAATGGATATACACATCCGAATGAAAATACATATGAACGCAAAATCTTGAATACATTGGAAGTTGAGCTATCATTTGACTATTTTAGCCCTCATGCCATCTTACTGCACTGCCACAAGTGTCAGCACTGAGGAAGGGTTTGGGGGGGGTTTCCAATTTGATGCAAAAGCCCTCTAGCAACCGTGAGGCCCCCTGGGAGTAGCATTAAGTATATTTCGAGAGCATTGGCATCCCACTCACACTTCCCTATACATTTTGCCTACTTTAGCTTCGAGTTTTAATGCCCGATGTGTGTTTGGTGGCCCACATGGACGAGAGTGAAAGACAAAATAGTAGTCTGATCGTGTAACCTGACCTACCTTGCGAGTCTGACAGATGATGAAGCGGTTGTTGACGGAGATAGCCGTGTTTCTAGAACAGTCTCTCCTTCCCGGTGTCTCTCTCCGCCCTTCTCTCGCCGCAGCGGAGAGCCGTCGCCTCTGCGATCCACTCCGCGGGTGTCAAAATTTGCGGTTCTCCTGCCCAGTTAGCCTCGTTGTTGTGAATATTACGTCACAATCAGCTGAGAGAAGAAATAGAGCGTCGAGAACATGCCGGAGTTGGGAGACGTCATTAGACACGCCCCTAAACGCTGTGTTCACTTTCCCTTGTAAATCTTAATCTCCAGCTGCCAAAGGAAAGACAATGTCAAGGAACGCAGTGATATTATGTTTATACAAATGTTGGTCGAATAAAAGGTGAAGAAAATAAAAATATGAAATAACTACATTCTAATTGTTTGTTCGGACAAATAAAAAAGTAATCACAATCAGGCCTCTCAACGCAGTTCCTAAAATATCCCACTTTTGAATTGCCCTCAATGCAACATAAGTCTTAATGGCTGCCTGTTGCTGCGTGATAGAATTGACCTCAAGCCTCAAAGAAAACTGACAGAAGGTAAAAGATGTCTTAGTAAATTTAATAAATAAAGAAACTAAATAAATACAACAAAACTCAATTTACATCCCTAAATTGTAGCTAAGTTCAGTGGCATCACTCTTCATGAGGGCATCCTAACCCAGCCAATGGTAACTCATAAAAAGGTGGTTGAATTGCAGAAAATGATAAAACAGCAATAAGACTAAACTATGTGCTTTGCCACCAAGATGATGTCAGTTCCGTATTGTTTCAGGAGGTGGCGCCATTTTTCCACTGAAGAAAACTACACTGGAAGATGGTTCGGTACATGTCCTTGCTATTAAGGCTTCTCGGATGTATCCCAAGGACCTGCCTCCACAGTCCACAGACTAATGTGAGGGGTGTAAAAAACATGTGTAAAGACAGTCTTGGTAAGTCAAAAAAAAAAAAAAAAGAATTAAAGGGAACCAACATATTAACTTAAGCCTGCATCTAAACCAAAAAGATCTTCAACATTCCCTTCTGCCACTCAAAATCACAGATACATCAAAGCAGTTTGGATGTGTTTATGAACACGAATCAATCACCACCACAGGCAGAACATGTCATATTATCACTGATAACTTCTTTAGTTAAGCCTGGGCAATCATACCCCTCAGTACTCTTCGCCATCTTCATTCTCATCCCCAGTGCAGTCAGTACCAACCTCCTCATAATCTTTCTCCAGGACTGCCATATCCTCTCTGGCCTCCGAGAACTCGCCTTCCTCCATTCCTTCGCCAAGATACCAATGCACAAAGGCCCTCTTGGCATACATGAGATCAAATTTGTGATCCAGGCGGGCCCAGGCCTCAGCGAAGGCTGTTGTGTTGCTCAGCATGCACACAGCCCTCTGCACCTTAGCCAGATCTCCTCCAGGAACCACTGTCGGAGGCTGGTAGTTGATGCCCACTTTGAAGCCAGTGGGACACCAGTCCACAAACTGAATGGTGCGTTTGGTCTTGAGTGCAGCGATGGCGGAGTTGACATCTTTAGGTCCTACATCACCAACAAATAACAAAAAACAGCAGGCCATGTATTTACCATGTCGAGGATCACATTTGACCATTTGGTTTTCTGGCTCAAAGCAGGCGTTGGTGATGTCGGCCACAGACAGACGTTCATGGTAGGCCTTCTCAGGAGAAATGAACGGGGCATATGTGGCCAAAGGGAAGTGAATACGAGGGTAGGGCACCAAGTTGGTCTGGAACTCCATCAGGTCAATATTCAGGGTGCTGTCAAAGCGAAGAGAGGCTGTGATAGATGAGACAATCTGACCGATCAATCTATTCAAGTTAGTGTAGGTTGGCCTTTCAATGTCAAGGTTCCGTCGACAAATGTCATAGATGGCTTCATTGTCCACCATGAAGGCGCAGTCAAAGTGCTCAAGGGTGCTATGTGTGGTCAGAATGGAATTGTAGGGCTCTACCACCGCTGTGGACACCTGGGGGGCCGGGTAAACGGCAAATTGAAGTTTGAATTTCTTCCCAAAATCAACCAGCAGTCTCTCCATGAGCAGCGAGGTGAAACCAGAGCCGGTGCCACCACCAAAGGAATGAAAGATAAGGAATCCTTGCAAGCCAGTGCATTGATCAGCCTGAAAAAGACAGCAGTACACTTTAATCAGTCACTTTGACAACAAACTGCATGTCTACATGTAATTGTGTATTTTAAACTCAACATTTCCAACTCTCTCACCAGCTTGCGAGTTCTGTCCAGGACCTGATCTATGATCTCCTTGCCAACAGTGTAGTGACCTCGGGCGTAGTTATTGGCAGCATCCTCATTCCCTGTGATCATCTGTTCCGGGTGGAACAGCTGCCGATAGGTACCTGTACGAACCTCATCTGTGGATGTGGATGTGTTTTAAGATTGAAGCTCCAAGTAGCCCTCATTTCAAGTCAAACTAGCAATAGCTTGGGGAAATCAGAGGTTACTGACCGATGACAGTGGGCTCCAGATCAACAAAGATGGCCCTCGGATAATGCTTCCCAGTTCCAATCTCACTGAAGAAAGTGTTGAACGAGTCATCTCTTCCAATAGTCTTGTCGGGCGGTATTCGTCCATCTGGCTGGATACCATGTTCAAGGCAGTAAAGCTCCCAGCATGCATTGCCCATATGAACTCCAGCTTGGCCGATGTGCATAGAGATACATTCACGCTGGATGGAAGAGAGGGTGTAAATAGAACATGTTGAATTTGTCACATAATATGCATTCGAGTGTGCTTTAAATTTAGACATTTAATTCTACAAGTATTTGGTTATCCTGTAACTGAGTGCAATATAGTTGCAGATGTGGGCCTCATTTTTTGTAAAATTCATTACATGGACCCCAATAATATATATATATATATATATATATATATACACACATATATTATAAAATAATCTGCACAATGATACTTTTAAGCCTCTTCCTGCTTAAATCGACCCCAACTGTACTATCAAAAAAATAAAAATAAACAGGTTTTCTGTTAAAGAGGCTCCAACCAACAGAACAGCTTTGGTTAAGTGCAGCTATTTTTGTCATTTGTCTCAGCTTGCTGCATTATTTTACACACAAACATAATGTTACACAGCTACAATAGGTAGTTAAACACAGGTGCAATTTCATATTTCTACATTTATACCGCATTGCATCTTTGTTTAAATGAGTGCTTAAAAACGTTGAAAATCAATGTCTACGTCAATTTTATCGATATTTTTTTTTTTTGCATGTTTGTTCACTGGGTGCTTGCCCCACCTCGTCCATAAAATATAGGTACGCCTCTGCTAGGGACACTTTCTCTGAACGTTCGCACACATTTTTAATAATCAAACGAAGACTGCCACCTGATGGATTAACGACGCACAAGCAAAAGGCCTTGTTAGCATGTCACCGGCGTTATCTTAGTTTGCTAAGCTCTAGGGAACTGGGGAGTGCCACACACGCACATAAACACGCACGCGAAGCTTGCAGATGACGTCATCGAGGAATGCGGTCGCTCACCATTTCGTCAGTTTGCCCTTTCGAAGGAAATGCGGGACTGTACAGGATTCAGAAAACGAAAGAGTGCCGAGGATGGAGTCGGAACCATCCGCAGGAAATTTCAGGCAGCATCTGCAATGCTGAGGGGGGGGGACAACTGTAGGAAAAACAGATGCCACGCAAGGTTGATATTTTTTGCTTGGGTTTATTTATTTATTTTTTTTAAGCATGATTTCCCACTTAATGCGACTGCTATGCAAATTATAGCTGCAGTATTTAGCTTGCAATTTAACATTTCCCCAACGCTTGTGATTAGTATTTGTGACTCAAAGTCCAGAAATAGGTCTAATAAGTCTAACACTTGCAGTCAAGTTGTTTGTTAGCCAATGTTTAATTGGTGGGGTTGTTTTCCCAAACCAGGCAGGCATTCTCGCAGGAGCAAGTAGTCCCACTTGCCTACAGCAGGTGGCACAATTTGAAAGCAAAGGCACCATGAAAATCCTGACAAGTTAGTGTAATAAGTGAATTTTAAATTGATGTACAATATTGTAGTAATCAGCTAAGAAATTTGGTCACCAAATTCGTTTAGAGTCACATGAGGAACTCTAATCAATACATTACACATGCCTGTCATTTGGCGACATGGACGTCAGGGTTTCATTTTGTTTTTTGGACACAAGTCATAATTAAAAGTCTGGCTAAGGCCCAAGCTAAAGGGAGTGGTTTGCAATAAATTGTCATCAAAAGATGAAAATAAATCCAACACAGTGGTTTGCAACTCTTTATTGACTGAGCAATAACAGCCAAAAGGATGATAATCAGGAAGATGTCATGACCGACTTTAGGAACGTTTAACTGGGCGATATGACTCAGTACTCCTCTCCCTCTTCATCGTCGTCACCAACGCTGTCGGTACCAACTTCTTCATAATCCTTCTCCAGGGCTGCCATATCCTCCCGGGCCTCTGAGAACTCTCCTTCCTCCATTCCTTCTCCTACATACCAATGCACAAAGGCCCTCTTGGCATACATGAGATCAAATTTGTGATCCAGGCGAGCCCAGGCCTCAGCAATGGCTGTGGTGTTGCTTAGCATGCACACAGCCCTCTGCACCTTAGCCAGATCTCCTCCAGGAACCACTGTTGGAGGCTGGTAGTTGATGCCCACTTTGAAGCCAGTGGGACACCAGTCCACAAACTGAATGGTGCGTTTGGTCTTGATGGCAGCAATGGCGGAGTTGACATCTTTGGGTACCACATCACCACGATACAACAGACAGCAGGCCATGTATTTACCGTGACGAGGATCACATTTGACCATCTGGTTGGCCGGCTCAAAGCAGGCGTTGGTGATGTCGGCAACCGAGAGTTGTTCATGGTAGGCCTTCTCCGCAGAGATGACAGGGGCATATGTGGCCAGAGGGAAGTGGATACGAGGGTAGGGCACCAAGTTGGTCTGGAACTCAGTCAGGTCAACATTCAGGGCGCCGTCAAAGCGAAGAGAGGCTGTGATAGATGACACAATCTGACCGATCAATCTATTCAAGTTAGTGTAGGTTGGCCTTTCAATGTCGAGGTTCCTGCGGCAGATGTCATAGATGGCTTCATTGTCCACCATGAAGGCGCAGTCGGAGTGCTCAAGGGTGGTGTGTGTGGTCAGAATGGAATTGTAGGGCTCTACCACTGCAGTGGAGACCTGAGGGGCCGGGTAAACGGCAAACTCAAGTTTGGACTTCTTCCCATAATCAACTGAAAGTCTCTCCATGAGGAGGGAGGTGAAACCAGATCCAGTGCCACCCCCAAAGGAATGAAAGATGAGGAATCCTTGCAAGCCAGTGCATTGATCAGCCTGAAATATGAATTATTTTTTAAATTACATTACACCCACAAATTAATTTTTTTTTCTCATTTCAATAAATAAAATGACTCATGGACATACTAGCTTGCGAGTTCTATCCAGAACCAGATCAATGATCTCCTTGCCAATGGTGTAGTGGCCACGGGCATAGTTGTTGGCGGCATCCTCCTTCCCGGTGATTAATTGTTCAGGGTGGAACAGCTGACGATAGGTACCTGTACGAACCTCATCTGCAAAAAACAAAGTTGACATTTTGAGATATTCAACTTATTGATCGAAGAGCATAAAAACAATTGACAATGATGGAGTCAGTGGTGACTCACCAATGACAGTGGGCTCCAGATCAACAAAAATTGCCCTCGGCACATGTTTCCCAGCTCCTGTCTCACTGAAGAAGGTATTGAACGAGTCATCGCCTCCTCCAATAGTCTTGTCAGAGGGCATCTGGCCATCTGGCTGGATGCCATGTTCCAGGCAGTAAAGCTCCCAGCAGGCATTGCCCATTTGGGCTCCGGCTTGGCCGACATGCATAGAGATACATTCACGCTGGATGGGAGAGAAGATACAAAACAGTTAAGCAAGTCTTCATGTGGATAAATACGCAGCTGTACAAATATGATTTTTTTTAAAACTGCTGGAGAGCACCAACACAAGTTCTGCAAAAAATGGGGGTGGGGTGCTTGTGGAAAAACGGTCAAGCATCAATGTGGGACGTTTTACCCACGTCACTGCCTCCCACCCCTTTTTGTGGCCTCTCCCTTCCCCCACTCTTTCCAGCTGTATAGTGCTGTGTAATGCTGGGGATGTGCCCCTCCCCTCCCTCTGTCCGTTCCACAAGAAAAAACCGCCCAAAGGCTGAAAAATGGCGGCCAAAATGGAAAGAAAAAGCCTCATGACTACAGACCACGCCTTTCCCCCCTTTTATCGACGATAACCTCTCTGTATATTTTACGTGATTTCCACTAAATTTCTAATGATTTTTAACACGGTTATCACGTGGGGAAAAACGTCAAATAATTGAGAAATTAACTTAGTTAGTTTGACCAGGTTTACAACACAATTAGGAGTTTTAAGAAAGTTATTTGAACATCATGAATTTATCATTTCTGAACGTTTATACACATTTTATGAAAGTTCTCATACATTTACAAGAACGTTAGCCGCATAGAGGAACGCTATTTTTTTGGCCCGTTAATCTCACGGACTGAAACCTCGCGAGGGTGACGCAGAACCGTATTAGCTCAGGTCGCTCATCTCGATGGCGACAAAAGGGTGGAAGGGAGGCAATCGAGCTCAAATGAGACCTCGGAAAGCCACGCGGTTACTCACCATTTTGTCTGCTTGTCCTTCGAACGACGTAGAGGAGTCAGAGACAAGGCAAAGTAAGGAGGATGGAGGGGGTCGGCGTTTATATAGGGAGGGGAAGTGGGGGCGGGCCGTCCGCAGGAAACTTCAACCAGCAGCTCCAATGCTCATTGGTGGAAGAGGGGCAAATGGTTAAAAAAAAAAAAAGAAAGAAAGAAAGAACAGGATGTCACTAAGTTCCACGTTATCCACTGGAACTTTAGTTTTCATTTTAGGGCAGATTTTTGACCAAAATAATTTTACGTGATTGTATGACTCATTATTTTTTACAAGCACAGAAATACAAATACGTATATTTTGGGGCTTTATTTTTTATTTATTTATTTGTTTATTTTGCTTGTTCCAGTTTACAGCTTTTTTGTGTTTTTTTTATTGAATACTTTTTAATTAAATTTTTATTTTTTGAAACATTTGTATCTGTTTTGGGATTTTTTAAATGTTTTGTAGGGGATTTTCCCCCCTGTCTTTTTAGACTCCCCCCCTGTTTTTCCTGAACAATTCATTACCCTGCAAAAATATTAAGAAAAACGACACACCATATGACTACCATGAATTCTAATAATAATTCTAATAAATAAGTTCTTTGTCAGATGTAATACATACAGTGATAATGCAAGAAAATCGGTCACGCTTCAGGATAGTTAGTTTGTTACTGATAGTTATGTTAAAGAATTCTTAGCTTGAAGCATGGAAGACTTGCTTCAAGAACTACTCCTTCAATATATGCTGCCATCAGAAAAATGCACTTTGACCCAGATATAAATAGTGAACACACAAACACACACAGTGAACCGACACAGTGGGGCAGTTCACAGCTGCTTGAGGGCATTTGGTTGTAAGAGGAGAGGGAAGCATTGTTTTTTTTTTTTAACTTTATTTGAGTCCTTTCAATGGCTGATGGCGCTCATATAACGCCCGTTGCTTATTATTCATCCCTCATGTGAATCTTTTACTGGTTTAGTATCAACTTGGTGGGTGAGTACAGTAAGCAATATCATTTTCTGTGAAAAAAAACCCGTCACCAACGTTTACATTTTAAGCTTAAAAAAAATCTGGTTCATTGCAATCACATTGAAAAACGTCTTGTTCAGTTTTTCACTCATTCAAAGTTGTTCAACTATTTCCTTAACACAGCGTGTGTACTGATAGAGGATAACATTTGTGGAATTCCGTTGTTACAGTTGGGTTGCGTCTGAGTATGAACTACACACAAACAACAGACAGTAAATCAGTCGGTCATCCTCTCACTCCGACACTCACAGGCACAGCTCAATGGTATATAGAAACTGACATTGGAGCTCTTTCATAATTTACATTCCTCATGTGAGGGAATAAGTGTGGGGGTGGTGCGCAAGATACGGCACAAAGAAAGGATCTCTGTGGAAGTTCCAAACAAGAAATCTTGACTAATACACGGTCACACGGTAAGCATGACTTTTCAAGGCTAAATGACGAATAACAAAACAAAAACATTAAAATTGTGTGTCTTCTTCTGTCTTTGAGTCAATATTCCTCTCCTTCATCCTCCTCCCCTATGTTGTCGGTACCAACTTCTTCATAATCTTTCTCCAAGGCTGCCATATCCTCTCTGGCCTCAGAGAACTCTCCTTCCTCCATTCCTTCTCCTACATACCAATGCACAAAGGCCCTCTTGGCATACATGAGATCAAATTTGTGATCCAGGCGGGCCCAGGCCTCAGCGATGGCTGTGGTGTTGCTTAGCATGCACACAGCCCTCTGCACCTTAGCCAGATCTCCTCCAGGAACCACTGTTGGAGGCTGGTAGTTGATGCCCACTTTGAAGCCAGTGGGACACCAGTCCACAAACTGAATGGTGCGTTTGGTCTTGATGGCAGCAATGGCGGAGTTGACATCTTTGGGTACCACATCACCACGATACAACAGACAGCAGGCCATGTATTTACCGTGACGAGGATCACATTTGACCATCTGGTTGGCCGGCTCAAAGCAGGCGTTGGTGATGTCGGCAACCGAGAGTTGTTCATGGTAGGCCTTCTCCGCAGAGATGACAGGGGCATATGTGGCCAGAGGGAAGTGGATACGAGGGTAGGGCACCAAGTTGGTCTGGAACTCAGTCAGGTCAACATTCAGGGCGCCGTCAAAGCGAAGAGAGGCTGTGATAGATGACACAATCTGACCGATCAATCTATTCAAGTTAGTGTAGGTTGGCCTTTCAATGTCGAGGTTCCTGCGGCAGATGTCATAGATGGCTTCATTGTCCACCATGAAGGCGCAGTCGGAGTGCTCAAGGGTGGTGTGTGTGGTCAGAATGGAATTGTAGGGCTCTACCACTGCAGTGGAGACCTGAGGGGCCGGGTAAACGGCAAACTCAAGTTTGGACTTCTTCCCATAATCAACTGAAAGTCTCTCCATGAGGAGGGAGGTGAAACCAGATCCAGTGCCACCCCCAAAGGAATGAAAGATGAGGAATCCTTGCAAGCCAGTGCATTGATCAGCCTGAAATATGAATTATTTTTTAAATTACATTACACCCACAAATTAATTTTTTTTTCTCATTTCAATAAATAAAATGACTCATGGACATACTAGCTTGCGAGTTCTATCCAGAACCAGATCAATGATCTCCTTGCCAATGGTGTAGTGGCCACGGGCATAGTTGTTGGCGGCATCCTCCTTCCCGGTGATTAATTGTTCAGGGTGGAACAGCTGACGATAGGTACCTGTACGAACCTCATCTGCAAAAAACAAAGTTGACATTTTGAGATATTCAACTTATTGATCGAAGAGCATAAAAACAATTGACAATGATGGAGTCAGTGGTGACTCACCAATGACAGTGGGCTCCAGATCAACAAAAATTGCCCTCGGCACATGTTTCCCAGCTCCTGTCTCACTGAAGAAGGTATTGAACGAGTCATCGCCTCCTCCAATAGTCTTGTCAGAGGGCATCTGGCCATCTGGCTGGATGCCATGTTCCAGGCAGTAAAGCTCCCAGCAGGCATTGCCCATTTGGGCTCCGGCTTGGCCGACATGCATAGAGATACATTCACGCTGGATGGGAGAGAAGATACAAAACAGTTAAGCAAGTCTTCATGTGGATAAATACGCAGCTGTACAAATATGATTTTTTTTAAAACTGCTGGAGAGCACCAACACAAGTTCTGCAAAAAATGGGGGTGGGGTGCTTGTGGAAAAACGGTCAAGCATCAATGTGGGACGTTTTACCCACGTCACTGCCTCCCACCCCTTTTTGTGGCCTCTCCCTTCCCCCACTCTTTCCAGCTGTATAGTGCTGTGTAATGCTGGGGATGTGCCCCTCCCCTCCCTCTGTCCGTTCCACAAGAAAAAACCGCCCAAAGGCTGAAAAATGGCGGCCAAAATGGAAAGAAAAAGCCTCATGACTACAGACCACGCCTTTCCCCCCTTTTATCGACGATAACCTCTCTGTATATTTTACGTGATTTCCACTAAATTTCTAATGATTTTTAACACGGTTATCACGTGGGGAAAAACGTCAAATAATTGAGAAATTAACTTAGTTAGTTTGACCAGGTTTACAACACAATTAGGAGTTTTAAGAAAGTTATTTGAACATCATGAATTTATCATTTCTGAACGTTTATACACATTTTATGAAAGTTCTCATACATTTACAAGAACGTTAGCCGCATAGAGGAACGCTATTTTTTTGGCCCGTTAATCTCACGGACTGAAACCTCGCGAGGGTGACGCAGAACCGTATTAGCTCAGGTCGCTCATCTCGATGGCGACAAAAGGGTGGAAGGGAGGCAATCGAGCTCAAATGAGACCTCGGAAAGCCACGCGGTTACTCACCATTTTGTCTGCTTGTCCTTCGAACGACGTAGAGGAGTCAGAGACAAGGCAAAGTAAGGAGGATGGAGGGGGTCGGCGTTTATATAGGGAGGGGAAGTGGGGGCGGGCCGTCCGCAGGAAACTTCAACCAGCAGCTCCAATGCTCATTGGTGGAAGAGGGGCAAATGGTTAAAAAAAAAAAAAGAAAGAAAGAAAGAACAGGATGTCACTAAGTTCCACGTTATCCACTGGAACTTTAGTTTTCATTTTAGGGCAGATTTTTGACCAAAATAATTTTACGTGATTGTATGACTCATTATTTTTTACAAGCACAGAAATACAAATACGTATATTTTGGGGCTTTATTTTTTATTTATTTATTTGTTTATTTTGCTTGTTCCAGTTTACAGCTTTTTTGTGTTTTTTTTATTGAATACTTTTTAATTAAATTTTTATTTTTTGAAACATTTGTATCTGTTTTGGGATTTTTTAAATGTTTTGTAGGGGATTTTCCCCCCTGTCTTTTTAGACTCCCCCCCTGTTTTTCCTGAATAATTCATTACCCTGCAAAAATATTAAGAAAAACGACACACCATATGACTACCATGAATTCTAATAATAATTCTAATAAATAAGTTCTTTGTCAGATGTAATACATACAGTGATAATGCAAGAAAATCGGTCACGCTTCAGGATAGTTAGTTTGTTACTGATAGTTATGTTAAAGAATTCTTAGCTTGAAGCATGGAAGACTTGCTTCAAGAACTACTCCTTCAATATATGCTGCCATCAGAAAAATGCACTTTGACCCAGATATAAATAGTGAACACACAAACACACACAGTGAACCGACACAGTGGGGCAGTTCACAGCTGCTTGAGGGCATTTGGTTGTAAGAGGAGAGGGAAGCATTGTTTTTTTTTTTTAACTTTATTTGAGTCCTTTCAATGGCTGATGGCGCTCATATAACGCCCGTTGCTTATTATTCATCCCTCATGTGAATCTTTTACTGGTTTAGTATCAACTTGGTGGGTGAGTACAGTAAGCAATATCATTTTCTGTGAAAAAAAACCCGTCACCAACGTTTACATTTTAAGCTTAAAAAAAATCTGGTTCATTGCAATCACATTGAAAAACGTCTTGTTCAGTTTTTCACTCATTCAAAGTTGTTCAACTATTTCCTTAACACAGCGTGTGTACTGATAGAGGATAACATTTGTGGAATTCCGTTGTTACAGTTGGGTTGCGTCTGAGTATGAACTACACACAAACAACAGACAGTAAATCAGTCGGTCATCCTCTCACTCCGACACTCACAGGCACAGCTCAATGGTATATAGAAACTGACATTGGAGCTCTTTCATAATTTACATTCCTCATGTGAGGGAATAAGTGTGGGGGTGGTGCGCAAGATACGGCACAAAGAAAGGATCTCTGTGGAAGTTCCAAACAAGAAATCTTGACTAATACACGGTCACACGGTAAGCATGACTTTTCAAGGCTAAATGACGAATAACAAAACAAAAACATTAAAATTGTGTGTCTTCTTCTGTCTTTGAGTCAATATTCCTCTCCTTCATCCTCCTCCCCTATGTTGTCGGTACCAACTTCTTCATAATCTTTCTCCAAGGCTGCCATATCCTCTCTGGCCTCAGAGAACTCTCCTTCCTCCATTCCTTCTCCTACATACCAATGCACAAAGGCCCTCTTGGCATACATGAGATCAAATTTGTGATCCAGGCGGGCCCAGGCCTCAGCGATGGCTGTGGTGTTGCTTAGCATGCACACAGCCCTCTGCACCTTAGCCAGATCTCCTCCAGGAACCACTGTTGGAGGCTGGTAGTTGATGCCCACTTTGAAGCCAGTGGGACACCAGTCCACAAACTGAATGGTGCGTTTGGTCTTGATGGCAGCAATGGCGGAGTTGACATCTTTGGGTACCACATCACCACGATACAACAGACAGCAGGCCATGTATTTACCGTGACGAGGATCACATTTGACCATCTGGTTGGCCGGCTCAAAGCAGGCGTTGGTGATGTCGGCAACCGAGAGTTGTTCATGGTAGGCCTTCTCCGCAGAGATGACAGGGGCATATGTGGCCAGAGGGAAGTGGATACGAGGGTAGGGCACCAAGTTGGTCTGGAACTCAGTCAGGTCAACATTCAGGGCGCCGTCAAAGCGAAGAGAGGCTGTGATAGATGAGACAATCTGACCGATCAATCTATTCAAGTTAGTGTAGGTTGGCCTTTCAATGTCGAGGTTCCTGCGGCAGATGTCATAGATGGCTTCGTTGTCCACCATGAAGGCGCAGTCGGAGTGCTCCAGGGTGGTGTGAGTGGTCAGAATGGAATTGTAGGGCTCGACCACTGCTGTGGACACCTGAGGGGCCGGGTAGATTGCAAATTCAAGCTTGGACTTTTTTCCGTAATCAACTGACAGCCTCTCCATGAGGAGGGAGGTGAAACCAGAGCCGGTGCCGCCACCAAAGGAGTGGAAGATGAGGAACCCTTGCAAGCCAGTGCATTGATCAGCCTGAAAATGTAACATCACACCAGAAGATGAACAATCCATCCAGATTAATTAACCTGGCACGTATATTTTTGGAACCAAACAAAATCTTAGCAAGCATGGAAATAGCATGCTAGCTACACAGAGAAAGGTCCAAGCAAGGATTTAAACACAGAACTTCTGACTGTGAGATATATTTTCTAATCTTATGTTTGAAGAATTCATTTGATAATTTTTCGTTGAATTAAATTGTGTAAGAGACTCTCACCAATTTGCGAGTCCTGTCCAGAACAAGATCGATGATTTCCTTGCCAATGGTGTAATGACCTCGGGCATAGTTGTTAGCCGCATCTTCCTTCCCTGTGATTAACTGTTCTGGATGGAACAGATGACGGTAGGCACCTGTACGCACCTCATCTGGACACAAAAACAAAACTAAATTGTTTTCACAATGACTTCCATGTGTTCTCTTCAAAACAATATCCAGTTCATCTCTGACCAATGACAGTAGGCTCCAGATCGACAAAGATGGCTCTCGGGACATGTTTTCCAGCTCCCGTCTCGCTGAAAAAAGTGTTGAAGGAGTCATCACCGCCACCGATTGTTTTATCAGACGGCATCTGACCGTCTGGCTGAATTCCATGTTCCAGACAGTACAGCTCCCAACACGCATTACCAATCTGAGCCCCAGCTTGGCCCACATGGATGGAGATGCATTCACGCTGTGAAAGGAGAATAACACATCATTTATATTGTGGTTTTTTTGGATTCAAGTGCTAAGCACGATAGTGTTTCTCATCTTACCATCGTTGATCTCTTTTTTCCAACGTTCAGGTGTTAGTAAGAAGATGTAAGTCTCGCGCCGCAAGTGTTGCCTCGACTTTATATACCTACGCTTTGAGGTGAGCCGTGATTTGATATGAGTTGTAATCAGAGAACCTGCTGAGGGGACAATGATATGTTCATCCGCTCAATAGACAACACAATGCAGAAGGATGTCACCACCCAAGGCTTTGTGTGGCTTATTGAGTACGTGTATGAGAATCGGAGTGTGTTATTGCATCTATTATTTTGGGAGCGAGAGGACGATAATCTAACAGTTTCACATAGCTCGTTTCAGAAGTTGTAGTAGTCGTTGGATTTCTGCAGTTGTATAACCTGAGATAAGAAGATGAAGTCACACAGCGCAACATAAATGGGTGTGTTATTAATTTACAGAATGCTCACATGGAACATAAATTGAAACCAAGTTAGAAGTGAGTGAATTCCAGGTTTAGCATTTGCATAATCTATTACTCACGGGGCAATTGTGAAATAAATCACTCAAGAATGACATTTGTCTTGTGTTTTGTGTTTGTTATGCATTGTTTAACATGCAAAACACTTTCCCACACGGTTCCATCCATCCAGTACAAGGTGGTTTATTCACGATTCACCTCATATGGAGAGTACTGAATGGCGCACAGAGTAACTAAGGATTAGTTGTGTAAACACAAATGTCAGCAGAAATGTAGTCCATTAACAATGTTCACGAGGTGGTCTAAACTCATTGTTACTAAAGTGTACATTACTGTTAGAATTTCGTGAAGTTTTCATTTGATAGGTTTTGCATGATTTAAAAAAAAACATCCTGTTTTCTGGGCTTCATTTGGCTTCCACTGGAGTCACTGCCTGTTCAGCTGACTGAGATAAATCAAACTGTTGATACGGTGCATAACTGCGAGGCAGAAAACTCAACTAACATCAGGGACATTTAAAAAAAGACAAACTTTTATTTTTTCAGTCAAGAGGCATTCAACAATGTGGAGTTTTTTTTTCCAAATCACTACAGATTTGGGAGTAATATTTAGGTCTTATACGCCACGAATCATGGCTGGATACAAACAAATATTTAGTCAAGAATAACATCCCTTATTGCAATTCTGCTTTCATATCCGTATCCATGTCGACTAATGAGTTAGACGCTGTGTGATGATCAAACTACAGTCGTTTTTCCATTTATTTTGTATATAGTGACAAATAATACTAGAAAGTACATTGCCCACTGTTGCCACAAAGCCATGACCCACTTCTGTTATTTGAGTACTCAACTGCCAACGCCCAAACTCTCAAAATCAAGACGCATTCGCTGTTTTAAGGAGTCAATAGATGAGCGCATGTAATGAATGAGAATGCAGTGAGTCATGCAAAAGCAGGCAGTTTGATCAAGAAACAAATTGTTGGACTTTTTTTTTTTTTTTTTTACTTTTTTGTCTCTCATGCTACAAAAAAAGAAAAAAAAACTCTTCCGTTAGCTTGTCACATGTGCCGTGTCACAAATAGATAATTATTGTGCAGCAACTATGCCCCCTGGCGGCCAATGAGTGTAAGGGCATCTGAAACTGTAAAATTGCAGTCAGTACATACTTAGACATAAAGCTATGGAAAAAAATACGAGATCGCCCTATTTTTGATAATATCTTGCTAATTTTAATGTATGGTATTACTAAAAGTGAAAAGAATGACTAACTGACACAAAAGAAAACATGAAACGACCAAAAGCATCTTTTTTGCCAGTAAATGACATAGTTGTTTGTGTGAGAACTTGTAAAGTGCAGTGGCGGACCGTCAAGACCTTCAAGGCCTTCTGTGCTGGCCTAACATAATCAAGAAAAAAATATATTCTTCACAGCCTTCTCGCTGGTTTTACACTGGAGGTGGTGAACGCGTCTTGTGATTGGATACTCACTTGTGAGTGGGCGGCGCTATGCGGAATCAACACACCCGAGAGTCGTAACTGGCGACCGTTCGAAAATGTAAAATATATTCTTGCTTTTTTAAAGCACAACGGCCAAAGGAGGGAAAAGTGTGTATTGATAGAAGATACACTTGTGAAGCCATTTTCAAGACGGACCTTTCAACAGAAGCTAGGTCGTCCAACACTCACTCAGTACTGTGTAAGTGTGTTTTTATATTATTTGTCCAGCCGTGGTGTCATAAATGATGGCAATGTGAGATCAATATGAGGGGGATTTATTCAAGCAGGACGAAGTAGGAGTTCACTGAAGGCCCAAGTATGGAATGCACGGCCCGCCACTGGTAATGGGCTTGAGTTATTATGAAGACAACCTTTGGAAAAGTCTCGAAATGACGCCCAGCAGCTGTTTTTGCCGTCAGTGAAAAATGAACAAAGTAAGTGGTCCGGATGGATGGTTCTTCCATGATCAATTTACTGTTGTGACTTTTGGGCTCCCTCTAGTGGTTGCGGTGCGGTAAAACTAACCAGTGCATTTGCAGATTAATAACAGATGTCTTTTACAAGCCAGACTATTTATTCTAACAAAAGTGTTCATTACGAGGATTTAGTTCAAGATACAATGCACCGTGTTTTGGATTTGTCTTTTTCACACATCTGTGGTATTAAACAAAAAACATTAACTGGCAGCATTTCTGGATTGAAGGTTTTACCGGATTTGTGAACAATAATTAGCCCTCCAAATTTGTCACATACATGTCATTTGCCATGTACATTTTTAAGACTAAAATCACAAATTTAGTCATTGCAAATCTCATTGGTTGACTTATTTGTACACTTGTAAGGGAAATTAAAATAGTATAAATCGTATAATAAATATTGCACATGTGGGCAAAAAATAACAAATGCAAAATATTAAATGGGGAAAACATTTTCCAAACTTGTGCAAGAGGCAATTCAACCTATATGTTAGAATGAATAGTGTTGGACCGGAGAGGTTCCACTGCGTTCTAATTTGCACGTTGTCTCTCCCATCCGTATGGAAACTTCTAACATCTGACTTGAGTAAAATGAGTCACTTTTGTATTGCTGGAGTCACTGGGTAGCCCTGTGTACAGTAGGACAAGAAAAGATTTCTGGTTAAACATAGGACAAAATAAACTTAGAGCCAGAAGAACAATGGAATTTCTCCCAACAAAGCAACAAAGAAAGTTAATTTTATAATTTAATATGAGCAAAAAGCAATTTTAGAGAAAGCATTATATCTGGTTTATCCATATAATAAAAACAGGATAATATGTTTTTCAAAAATGATTTTAATGCTATGCAGTATTTTTCTGGGGTTAAAAATAGTTTCTTAAGAAACTCTGACTTCTTCCCATATTCCAAAAACATGCACTCTAAAATGTGCCTAGATGTGGTTGCGAATGTGAATGATTGTCTGTCTCTGTGTGCCCTGCCATTGGCTGGCAACCAATTCAGGGTGTACCCCGCCTAACTGCCCGAAGACAGCTGGGATCGGCTCCAGCACGCCCGCGTTTTGGAGTACACCACCAGAATATTTTGCTTCTTTTTTGCACGATTGGGAATTTTATTTCCGGTTTGCGCACTGAAACGAGCCAATTACCGGTTGAACTTGTTACTCTTCCCCTTTGTTAAAACATTTGAATAGATAAACCATGGCAAGAATTTGACCCTCTGGCAGTAGTAACATCGACTATAGTTTTCACTGACAATCTACATTCATCTCAGTTTTTTTTTTTTTGATGACACGTGAAGAGGTCTTACTTAACATGTTTCATTAAATAATGCGCGAATATTTCATCTGTCATACTTATTCGCACCAGTCGACCATAAATCATAATGCGCTCACAGCAACTGATTCCAAGCAAATTCCATTGTTTGCAAACACTAGAAAGTTGGAGGTCTTTGCTTGCCATTAATGAAAGTTTCCACTTCTACTGTAAGATCAGTTTACTGTGTGAAGAAATATATTGGCAGCACCCCGCGGTCGTGCAAACAGTCCGCACGCTCACAGTTCCTGTCAAGGAGACAGGTGGGAGTGGTTTGAAGTTGAATATAGCTTGTCGTCTCTGTGCATCTGGCAGTTAAACTCACTCAGACCACATTGAGGACTGCCGTGAGAAGCACCGCAGAAATAAAGTCAAACCCAGATTGCGGAGAGGAACCTCAATTTAGCAGGCAAAATGGTAAGTATGTTTTTTTACGACATTGTGTTTTTTGTCAAACGCGCTGATGATTTCTCGCCGAGGAGAGCTTTAGACTATCATCACCTGCTCATTCAGGTCAGCAGCCAAATTCAGCTCAGCTTTTTCCGTCAATCACCGGGACAATGATCTATTTCTGACACGAGCTGTCAAAGTTCCATTTAACGTGGCCTAATTTTAAATTTCTGTGAGACGTTGAGTGAGTGTTAAAATAAAAAGAAATGAGTGACAAATACAACTTTAGAGTACAGTGGAGCTGTCTTTTATTCGATTGTATTGTTTGATTATATTTTAAAGCTGTTAATGTTCACATTTCGAACACACGGTCGTTGGTTTTGCTGTCTCGGTGTGTGACAGAGAGAACATGACAGCCAAAAATGTAGGTGTGTCGTAAAACATGCAGGCAGCAACAAGTCAGGTCAGATCCAGACAAAGCGAGTACAGTAAAGTATTTCTACCTAGAGAGGACATTTTGAACTTATTGATGTTCAACAAAATTTGACTTTGACTTTGCCTTCAGCCAAACGCTTTTGGGGAAAAAAAAAAAAAGGTTTAGCATTTTTTACGATATTGTAGTTCATGACGAGGTTATAACGCAGTTAATGCTATTCCCGCGGAAAAACACTGAATGCAGACTTGTTTGCACAGTGTTGTGCAAACACAGTTTGTGAGCAATGCTACTAATGCTGATAAAACCATTGAACAGCAGGACACCCACCCTGCTCAAATAGAGCTTTTAACATTCAAATGGCTAAGAGAATTAAAAAAAAAAAAATCAAACATAATCACTCTTGAAACGAAGCTGAGTGACATAATAGGGTCAGAAACAAGACACTAATTGTAAATTATTTCAGGAGGTCCATAAAATGTTAAAGTCTTATTTTGCACTTTCCTTTTTCTTTCTGACTGTGAGGTCCCTTCTTTTTTTTTTTTTTTTTTTTAATGACAGGGACTATTTCTGTGGCTGCCTGTCAGTGTTTACGTAAACATTCACTCCCACATTGCTACTGGGTGTCATCTCACAAAATGAGCACCCTAAAATAGCTGCTGCGCACTGACCTGCATACCTGGAAACTGAGATGATGTCACATTAGCTGCGCTCACTAAAGAGGACACGGGCGGGTTGAACTGATCTCAACATGGATTTAATGAGCTCTAACACACTTTGAAATGAAAGATGTTGAGGCCCTAAATCTCTCCAACGGCCACTGTCCTTTCCATAGTAGCACAATGTCATTGACCTCTGAGAAGGGGAAACTTGGGCGAGAGAGAGAGAGAAAATACAATATTATATTTGGTTAGCAACTGGGAAAATCTGAATTTTTTTTCAAGATTTGATAGGAATATATTATTTATTTGTGAAGTAAAGCGGAAGTCAAACCCTCCGAAAATTATTTGCAAAAAAATGTTCTATGCGCCTTCACTAGTCTAAACATAGCATTAATATTGCGTAACATCCATGTGTTTTTAGTTTCCTCAGGGCGTGGCCATTTGTCACTTCTGTTGACTGAAGATGACATCACAGTTGCTCAGGGTTCAGGAAACGACCAATCACGGCTCACATGTTTTCTGAAGCTGTGCTATGATTGTTTTTTATCTGAGCCCTGAGTTACTGTGTTGTCATTTTCAGTCGACAGTAGTCACAAAATGGCCGCCACCTGACATGGGTAAAAACGGGTGGATTTTACTGTTTAACTCATATTCCTCAAACGCAATATTAATCAGAATGCCGTGTTTCCACTTGTGGGCCTGCATAGAACATATTCTTGTGAAGAACATTTTTGGCTTTACTTCCCCTTTAATGTCAAGGAAACCTAGTTAAAACAATCTGATTAAATGCTAATCTTTCTGTATTTGTAACCTTCACGTTATACCCAACTTCCTTTAAGGTGTCAGGGAATATACGGAATTTCTTAAATAATGTGCTATTCACTAATAAACGAGTAGATTAAAATACTCCAAAATGTATAATACAGTACTTAATAGCATATCCAATTTAAAATGTATTACGTAAAAAATTCTAATCTCAGATAATCTCCAGATATGAGCCTTAATTTTATCCAGGTGCCACAATAAAAATGTCTACAAATTATCCCCAAAAATATCTATATTTTTCAGATCATTGTCGTTAAGAAGCAAGATTCATAAGGTCATACATTAGCGTTAGCCGCATTGGGAAGGTTAAGCAATGAAGGTGTTTCTCCCGCTAATCGAGTCCAACAAGTTGATGACAATCTAGCACGAGGAAGTTTTATCTGAGGGCGTGCTGTGGATTATGTCACAAAACAGGTGCGTCAACTGTCAACCATGACACAAGAGAGGAAGCACAAATGAGCTCTTCCCTGTTTTGTTGTCTGTAAATTTGATACATTTTAAATATCGGTTATCTCAAAGCAAGTTGTAATAAGATTGCGTTAAATAATTTGTGTTGTAATGATGGACTTGGATGAAAACTTCCTGCCTCATACTTACTAGACAACAAACTTTACCCTAATGACCTCTTTCTTCTTCTTCTTCCTCTCTTCAAGCGTGAATGCATCTCTGTCCACGTGGGCCAGGCTGGTGTCCAAATGGGGAACACCTGTTGGGAGCTCTACTGTTTGGAACATGACATTCAGCCAGATGGCCAGATGCCCGGCCAAAAATCCATTGGCGGCCATGACGACTCCTTCACCACCTTCTTCAGCGAGACCGGCACTGGGAAATATGTCCCAAGGGCAGTCTTTGTTGACCTGGAACCCACGGTTGTTGGTCAGTGCTAACGGAGGCATTATGAAATGAAATGACACAAAAGACCAAGACTGACACTAAGTGGTTATTCTCCTCAACTGTTTCTTTTGTCCTTCTAGACGAAGTGCGTACAGGTTCATATCGCCAACTCTTTCACCCCGAGCAGCTGATCTCAGGAAAAGAAGATGCGGCCAACAACTATGCCCGTGGACACTACACCATCGGCAGAGAGATAATTGACCAAGTTCTCGACAGGATCCGCAAACTGGTGAGGGTGGTTTCTTCTTAGCCATTTCATCACAGCAGTATTTAAGAGTAATATTTTTTTTTAATGGAGCATAGCCTTTAAACATCTTTGGAATTAAAACTATATACTTGTGTCTGTATCTGCAGTCGGACCAGTGCACTGGTCTTCAAGGCTTTTTGGTCTTCCACTCCTTTGGTGGCGGCACCGGCTCTGGTTTCACCTCCCTCCTCATGGAGCGACTTTCTGTTGATTATGGGAAGAAATCCAAACTTGAGTTTGCAATCTACCCAGCCCCTCAAGTTTCTACCGCAGTGGTAGAGCCCTACAATTCCATTCTGACCACTCACACCACCCTGGAGCACTCCGACTGCGCCTTCATGGTGGACAACGAAGCCATCTATGACATTTGCCGCAGGAACCTCGACATTGAACGTCCATCTTACACCAACCTCAACCGCCTTATCAGTCAGATTGTGTCATCAATCACAGCCTCTCTTCGCTTTGACGGCGCCCTGAATGTTGACCTGACAGAGTTCCAGACCAATTTGGTGCCCTACCCTCGTATCCACTTCCCTCTGGCCACATATGCCCCTGTCATCTCTGCGGAGAAGGCTTATCACGAGCAGCTTTCTGTCGCCGAAATCACCAACGCTTGCTTTGAGCCAGCCAACCAGATGGTCAAATGTGATCCACGTCACGGTAAATACATGGCCTGCTGTCTGTTGTATCGTGGTGATGTAGTGCCCAAAGACGTTAACGTTGCCATCGCTGGTATCAAGACCAAACGCACCATTCAATTTGTGGACTGGTGTCCCACTGGCTTCAAAGTGGGCATCAACTACCAGCCTCCAACAGTGGTTCCTGGAGGAGATCTGGCTAAGGTGCAGAGGGCTGTGTGCATGCTAAGCAACACCACAGCCATTGCTGAGGCCTGGGCCCGCCTGGATCACAAATTTGATCTCATGTATGCCAAGAGGGCCTTTGTGCATTGGTATGTAGGAGAAGGAATGGAGGAAGGAGAGTTCTCGGAGGCCAGAGAGGATATGGCAGCCCTGGAGAAGGATTATGAAGAGGTCGGAATTGACTCCTATGAAGACGATGAGGAGGGAGAAGAATACTAGACACATTTGGCTATTTATGAAATAGTTAGCAATTAAAAGTACAGGTGTCAACTTTGATTCATTATCGGGTCTATTTTTTTTCTACCCATTAAATATTTCAACATAATATTTTGTCTGTGGTCTGTTTGGTGTGACTTTGTTTGCCATAAATGTTGAACTTTGAATAAATACATGAGCGAAATACATACTTCAAAATTTCTTCTAATTGTATGAATAATTGTAGCAATTGGTGCCCTTTTTTCAGTGGCATGTGAAAACATACAAACTCCAAACAGGAAGGCTGAAGCGGCAATTTGAACCCAAAACCAAGACAACAGTGCTTGACTCACTCAATTTCCATCTGGACACGTCTTGTATTGAGGCGCCCTCTAGTGGCCAATGAACTATATGGTACCTGAAAGGACCAGAGTGCAAAGCCATAAAAATTACTTTTTGAAAACTAATGACAAGAAAATAATAATAACTATAAATAAAAACACTCACACGAGACTCATATGCCATAACATTAGGTACACTTTAGGCGCACTTTCCCAATTCAAACTCGACCGCCATTAGACAACATTCCTCTCGCGAGATAACCTGATATCGCGATGGTTAGGGCATGCCTCTGCGCTTGCTGGATGTGGATGGTTGCCCCGGCAACTCCTCAAACGCGTTTTCGACTTCCGGAAGTGCGTGGTTATGAGGGAATATGGCGATCAGAGACACGCGATTATCGTTTGCTGCTATAGATCCAACGTGCTGTCTTAGAGTTTTGTCTTTTTCTATTTTGATTACTTTCGCAGGCTTCGAAAGGGTAAATAGCCAGGACGTGTTTAGTGCAAGCAACACGGCGACTGTACCCATCGCCGCCGCTAGAGACCTACGGTGAGTATAGTGGCACGTCCGTTATGCTAGCTGCTCATGGCTAACGTAAAATTGGTTGCAGTGATTAATTTTGAAAGTTTATAAAAGTTTGCGTGGGGTGGCCACTTGTAGTCGTTACGCGTTTGAGGGATCCAAACCACACCTGTTGTCACACTGAAAACATTCTGCTATCACGACGCACCGTTCGAAAAGTTGAATGTTAACTGATTTATTTAACAACTGAGCCACGTAGCATCTGTTGAACAGCATTTATACACAAGTCCTCAATAGCGCTGCCTGTTACTTGTATTCGGCGCCATAGTGGTGAATTATGGAACATTTTAATGCGATGTAATCGTTTCTATTGAAGTGACTGTGCCTCAGTAATGTGTCTGAAGCTGCTATGTTAGCCGCCATAAACACTTTAACAGAACTATGACATACTGTACTATACTGAGGTAAACGGTATATCGCCCGATTATCTCATTTCAAGTAAATTTGGAATGTAGCATAACATTCTTGCTACCTACATTGAAAGTGGGTTCACTGTTGCCTAAATTCCAAATGTTCAGGCTCGGTGAATAAGAAGACACACACACTCCCTTTTTGTTTTGCTGTATCCAAGATACCTTCTCTACGACGTGAACCCTCCAGAGGGTTTCAACCTGCGGCGAGATGTTTATATACGCATAGCATCGCTGGTAAAATCTCTGAGGAAGAATGGTGATGACTGGGTCCTCGTGCTCCCCCCCTGGGGTCGCTTGTATCACTGGCAGAGCCCCAACCTCCATCAGATCCGCATCCCTTGGGGAGAGTTCTTCAGCCTCACCAGTTTACAGGCCAACGTTCCTGTGATCGAGTATGAGGAATTCATTGCCGGTGAGATTTGTTCCTCAAACCAAACTAGTGTATATTTTGTGCAATTTTTTTTTTAATTATCACACAATCTTGATGAGTCTCTTGCAACCAACATCTGTCAAATCTCTGCACTTTTTTTCTTCTTTTGGTTCTAGAAAATGGAGGTCCATTCATTGATCAGGTTGTCGTCCTGCAAAATTACGCAGAGGGATGGACTGATGGGAAATGGGAGGAAAAAGTTGATGAGCGCCCATGCATTGAGAAATCGATGTACAACAAGGATAAACAGGGCTACTACAGGTAACGCAAAGCTCTCACAACATTATTTAAAATGTAAATTAAAACGACCAAAAAGGCATGTGGGTCATTAACAAACAAATCTTTGCACAGTTATAGAATGCACAGCTATCCATGATAACAACTGTATAACAATTCACAAATTTAACTTTAATGTGAAAGCCGTCGATTTGGTGCTGACAGCTAATTGTTAGTAACATCCATTTCCATATCCATATTTTTCCTCTTTGTTCATCATCATATTTCTTCTCTCTTGTTTTTTGCCGACTTCCAAGGGGCTGGTTTTGGGGCTTCGAAGAGACGAGAGCTCGAAACGTAACTTGTCTGTCAGCACAAGGTCATGCCTCCATCATGGTCCCGGTTCTTCAAAAGAGTATTACAGTGACGTGAGTCCACTGAGAACGAAAATAGCACTCACGATTATAGATGTATATTTTTATCAACCCACCTGTCACAACTTTATGTACATTTACTCCAATGAGATTTCATTGAGTACAAAAGTCCCACCTTTACATAAGAAATTGTCAGATTTTGTGCAGTTCAATGCGTTGTGGCAATTAAAAGTAGTATTTGTAAATTAGGAATGTTTGGCCATAATGTTTATAACATCTAACTGGACTGTGCATTGCAAAAAAAAAAAGTGAGCACTAGATATATGTTGCTGTTGTGGAATTATTTTTTGAAAAATCTAACATGTACTTATTGATGAATTTCATTGTAGATTAATTCTTTAGAGTTGTTTTTTTTAAATCATTAAATCTATTCTCTAAAAGTCCCAGTGTACTCATAAGCGAGCAATCATTATTAATCTTGGTGTGTAATTTGGGTCATTGACAGTACAGGTGGCAGTCGTAAACCATCAAACTTCTTTTTTTTCCCCCCCTCATTTGCAGCTCAGTCATGCTCGACCGTGCAGAGACACTTCTCCATGATCACTACGCTGGGAAGGATTACTGGAATGTAAGTCAAACACGTGTTTAACAACACACAAGCGTGACAAATGCTGCAAGCTGTTTTAATTCAGATTTAAAAAAAACAAACATTTTTTTTATTGCTGTTGTCCCTGAAATTTCCAGGTGCACAAGTGCTGTCAGATGCTAGTTTTACCTCAGTGGATTTTCTCTGCCGTCCACTTGGTGTTGCTTTGCAAATGCATCAGGATGATTTTCGTAAATGATATCGACTGCATTCCCTCTTTAACATAGAGCCGCCGCAGTATGGTGTTTGCCAAGCACCTGCGTCTCATTGGAGATGAGTTCCGAGCAAAGTACCTCAACTCGACAGATGATGGCGATCAAACCGCTTACAATGAAGACTGGACTCGCATGAAGGTGAGTCAGCATCTTTGCTGTGACTGCAGGCGATGTTAAAGGAACAACTTCATATATCCCATGACGCTATCATTGATATCTTCAGATATGAAACACAATTTCTAATTTCTAATTATATCAGAATATTTTTGTTCTAGAGTGAAAACGGTCGTCATCATAAAATAACGTTTTCTGTAAGATTTATTTTTTTTTTTACTTGCAGGTTATTACCAGTTCTAAAATTAATATTTTAAAGACAACAAAACTCAACACAAATTTAGGTTTAATGGCATATGAATCGTCTCACAAGTGTAAAAAAAAAAAAATAATGTACAGGAACAAAATACAGTATGACACGCTCCTTTTTGTGCAGTCATGCTGGAATAGAAAAGTGGTGAAGAACTCAAAAGTGGCATCTCTTAAAATCTTTGTCTTAATGGTGTACTACTGATGAATCAAATCAGATTGTGGAACAAAGCCGCAGTATTTGGAGAAAGCCTGGGGAATAATGTTCCGATTCCCTCCTCAGGCCAAGCTGGGCTCTGCCAAAGGGGGTCCATACCTTGGGGTCCACTTGCGGCGAAAGGATTTCATCTGGGGTCACAGAGAGGACGTACCTAGCTTGAAGAGAGCGGTCAAAAAAATCCGAAGCCTGATGAAGAAGCACAACTTGGATAAAGTGTTTGTCGCAACTGATGCAGATGAGGAAGGTGATGATATCACAGCATATTCAGCCTCATCTTAAAACCAACTGGAATGTCCAGTATTTTAAAATGGGACCCATTTCAAATTAAATTGTGTCAGAGCAAACATTGCTGAGGAAGTATGATATTGAAAAAGACATCTGTATCTCGTCATATTCGCCATCCAACAGAAGTGAAGGAGCTAAAGAAGTTGTTGCCTGAGATGGTGCGATTTGAACCGTCCACAGAGGACCTGGAGCTTCTTAAAGATGGAGGCGTGGCAATCATTGATCAGTGGATTTGTGCCCATGCAAGGTAAATTTGGCGATAGGGTAGTTAGGTTACGCCGTCAATCTTGTGTTCTTCCACACACTTTGTGTATTTCAGTCGGATGGAACGGGGGACGATCCCCTTCCCTTGCTTTGAAACTGTTTTTTTTTTTAATTACACTCGCTAGTCACTTTTATGAAAAATAGTCTCTAGAATCCACCAAAAAAATCATTGTAAAAAAAAAAAAAAACATGCTGACTGAGCGCTGTGCATTCCGATGACTGTTTTTTTTTTTGTGTGTGGCAAGGCAGAAGAATTTTTAGGTAGATCACAACCCCTGCCAACAGCAACACATAATTCATCCCTTTCTATTTGGGAAATGTATAAATCATAAACCTGCTTCAGAAAACAAGTGAAACCAGCTCATCTCAACAATGCTGTTAACTAATCATTATTTTTGTTTCTATTGCTTCATCTAGATTCTTCATTGGAACATCGGTGTCGACCTTTTCCTTCCGTATCCACGAAGAGCGTGAAATACTTGGTTTTAATCCAAAAACTACTTACAACCGTTTCTGCGGGGATACTGAGAAAGAGTGTGAACAACCCACACACTGGAAAATTGTTTACTGATGTCACCTTTGACTTCTCCTGCTATACACAAGTGCCAAAAGCAGTGTTATTACATGACACAGTCGAGTATTTGACCTGTTACTTTTTGCAACGGGTATTACCGGTACTTTTTATGTAGATCTGAAGTGACACACGGAACTGATTTAAATGCCAAACTTTTACAATTGTATTATTTTTTTTCATTGTAAAATGTTGTGAGATTGTTTTCAGTCAGTCTGGCATTTTCCATGTTATTTATTACTCTGACCGTCGGCTTGGGTGGAAAAAAATATGCATATGTGTCGCGTTTTTATTTATTTTTTTTTTTTTAAAGATTTGCTTCAGTGTTTTTAAACCTGTACTTTGACGTTGTCAATATTTCTGTGGTGACCATTGAGTACATTTCAGTTGCAGTCATAAAAGAAGAAGGAAGTATGTCAAGCGTGATCCACTATCTTCTATTGTTTTTCCAGTTGAATACATTCTCGTTAATAGGAAGAAAACTTTCTTGTTCCTCATTCTTGCTGACTAACCTTTCACTTGGGTTTATATTACTGATGCCAGAAATATTTTCTGTTACATGGATGGGACAATGCTGTGACTGTCGTGCGCCACAAGTGCTAACTATTTAAGTGTATTAATTTGCCTTTTTACTTTTTTCCTCAATGAAAAACTTATGATTTTTTTATTTTTACAGGTGCCATTTACCTCTTGTATACTTTTTTTGTTTTGCTCAATTGAGAAGTTTCTTTTGCTCTTATTTTTTTGGGTGAGGGTTCTTGCTAAAGATTGTAATGTGATGAGAATGATAGGGTTTGGGTTGGTTGATAATGGGTGATGTTTAAGGGGGAAGTCAAGTAAAAAATGTTCTTTACAATATGTTCGATGCGCCCCGAATCATCTTAACACGACATTGTGATTAATATTGCATTCATGAAATATGAATGAATCGTCAAAATCCATGTTTTTATCCATCTTGGGGCATTTTACAACTTGCTGTTGACAGATAAGTGCCAATCACGACTCAGCTTCTTTCTTTGTTGAATCATGTGACGTTCTGAAGCTGAGCTGCAGATGAGCGGTTGCACACTTCACGGCTATATACCCTCCGGGACTACGCAAGTAAATTTCACATCAAAGTGTGTGTTTTCCAAATTGATTTGAATGGAATTTACAAGTCTCATGAAATAGACTGTAGAGCTACTAAAAAAAAAATGTGTCTGGATAATCACAGCCGTGATGGCCAAGAATGGTCCGGATATACACCGGCCATTCGGGAACATTCAAATATATTCCCAATGGCCACCCTGACGCCGGAGATGGTGCAAAAAATTTACAAGTGATGTGTAGAAGTGTTCTGTTGTTTTGGTTTGTTTGTTTGTTTCATGAGTCCATGATCATGGTGGGGGGGGGGGGGGGGGTTAAGTTTCGCTCTCGAGCGATATGTTCTTCTTGTTGTTTTTTTTTTTGCTTGACAATATGTGCCAGTTGCACTGAGTTGAACTTTTTTGGTTCATATCAATTTGCATCAATAAAATAGTAAGTTTTCTTCGTTGGTAGGGGCGCTGCCAGGGATTTTGGGCTCCATAAAAATAAATGTAACACTTACTGTTGCCACGAATGTATTTTAAATGAAATATATGGGTAATTGTGCGTTTATTACTTAGTGTGATATTATTTTGCCAGGATTATAATTTCATTAAGAGTCCTTCGATCATGGGCACCTACAATTCCTTCTCCCATTTTTCCGCCCCTGCATGTATGTCTCATATGAAAATTGTATTCCTATTCAATATAATAAGAACATATGTGGCCCACTAGAGTGAGTTATCATTAATTTGTGTGTATGTGTTTTGGGGGACGGGGTGGGAATGTTTGAGGCGGGTCGTCAGCCATTTTCACGGTATTTTCTACATTTGAACCTTAAATAAAACTGGACTTTCGTGTGATGGATGCAACTGAAGTCTTGCAATGACTTACCTGTACTCGGAAAGAGTGCGCGCTCGCGACAGTTCGACTGCAATGCTGGAGACGCGCGTGCGTGTGTGCTTAGAGTGCAGGTGTGAGATCTTTTCCCGCCCCTCCGACAGTCAAATACACGGGTGGTGAGCAAGCCGAATCTAAACCACCTTCATTTTGTCGTACTTTGTGTTAGAGGAACTTCCCCAAACCAGCGTGGTTGGCCGTGAAGAAAAGAGGTTCGTGCGCGACGTCTACAAGTTGTCGTCTGTGTCTTTTTTTCGCGCAACGAGTGGACTGAAGAAAAAAAAAAGAAGCTCACTGGGAGAACAAACGAGCAGGTGAGTCGCCTTATCATGACATACGTTCATTTATGACATCGACGTTTCCTATCAAATGAAATGGCATCGTCAGCTTCTTATAATAATGGCCAAAGTCGTTTTTTAATTCATCGGCAGCCTGGCAACCTCTACTAAAATTGGCTACATTCATGCAACTGTATTAAGGCTTGTCAACTTTATTAATAACGGCTATTAATACATTTGCGTATTATCGGTGCTTTTGTGACTCTATACATCACCACTGTGCATAAATTGGAAGATTTCATTTGTGTCCCGAACTTCACTGAGCCGAAGCCCCCCCCAAAAAACCCTTACCGCTCACCAACAAAAGTACCAAAAGATTAAAATAACGATTCGCTTATCTCTATTAACTCACAAAGGCTCTTATTCCGTGTGTTGTCCCATTTATTTGAACACAAAGCGACTATTCAGTCGTTTGAATGGCAACAGGTAGATACACACTTTAATTGTACCTTGTCATGTATCGGAAGAGCTTTTAATCGTTCAACCTGTCACTATTTGTAACCGGCGCAGATAGGTGAACAAAGATAAATTATTTGAAGTACAAACATGATTATTTTCAGACAATGCAACTGAGATTGGATACTGAAAAAACAACAACCTTGCAGTGACTTGGAATCACTGATTTAGGTACACATAAGTACAAGCCGACAGTACAGAAAGAAATAACAATGACCGTGTCCATCAAAAAGGAACATTTGGCCTTTTATGTCTCTAAACTAAGTTTGTAGAGACCATTTTCTATATAGTTCAATTATTCATTATAATTCAAAGTGTTTATGATATGGGGAGTAGACAAAAATCCCCCAGTGGCCTCAATTCAACATCAATGTGACGTTGAAATAATTTAATTGATGTCCTATTGATGTTGAATTGACATCAGATGCTCACTGGGGCTTCACCTGTTCAGTGAAATTCTTACTTTGCTGTCCAAATGACTGCCAACATATAAAATATGGAAAGATAAATTATAAATAATGTACACCAAGCTGTCAACCTATGTAGTTGTACAATTAATGAATTAAGCGAACATGATAGAACAGAAATGAAACCCCAACATAGTAGCAATATTAGAAATGAGTGACACGTTCTCCCAAATATAGAAAACTAACTCAAAACTTGTTTAACTGACATAAACATGTTCACATACGTACATGAACATAACATTTTTATACAGTTTGTCTCCCTTCGAGCCTCATCCGAAGATGAGCTTCTTCCAGCAAGTCAAGCTTCTTCTTTGGAAAAATGGGCTGAATATCGTCAGAACGCCAGTGAGTCGAACACCAATTGATAATGGTAGCCATTGATGGCACATTATGGAACTGAACTGGTGTGTTCTAGGTCTGGTCGCTAACCCTGATCATCTGGCCTCTGATCATCTTTATTATTGTTGCTGTGACCCGTGAAAAATACCCGCCAATGCTTCATGATCCATGTAAGTGAAATGATACATTTCTTCCATCTACTTTTGTTTACATATTTACTCAACAGTCCGCGTGACACACAATCACTCAGACGCACCGCACAAACAAAATATGTACTTGGAGATAACAGAGCAGTCAAGCTCACAAAATAATACAAAGCGCTTGAATAAGTAATGTGAACTCTTGCCTAATGCGCTGGTCGAACCTGTCTGGTCGTGACTACTCTGTCTATTAATACTAAACTCAATAAAAACATACTGACATGAAACAAAAAAAAAAGACTTTAAATCAAATGTTTTTCATAAACATAAACAACAAGAATCTAATTAAAATGTCACATTTTTTTTCAGGTTTTCAAACTAACACAAAATTTACATGAAATATAATTTTCCACGCAATTGAATTTTTCTTTATTCTAAATGTTAACAAAAATGTAATTAAAATGACCTTTTTTTTTTAATTTATCCTGATGTTGTTAACAGCCTTACAATTTGGAGCATTTCACAATGAGAGTAAATAAAAGGTGATTTACTCAAACATAAGAACACACCTTTGAACGTAGTTTTTTTCCTCCGATTCATCAAGTCAACTGTCTAAATGTCAACAAAGGTGGAAGGTGCTCAGGGAGAGTGCCTGTAAGTGCAATCTTAATCTTTTACTTAATAACTTTATAAGACTGAATAGTGCAGAACATGACCTGACTCGTTTATTTAAAAAGAATAAGGAATAAAAAAAAAAAATGAAGCTTTCAGTTTAACATTTACTACCATTGACGGCTAAAGACGTCAAAGATCCATTTTTATTTACTCGGCTGGTAGTGAATGAGTAATGAATTCAACATATAACATTTTAACTTGTTGCCATCTGGAAGCTAACTCAACTCTCTTAGCCACAACAGTTTATTGTTGCAACGAGGCAGAGCTTCTTAGGTAATGTAATTTAATCTAGAGGCTCTAATCAGTCTCAAACACGTCTTTGCTTTAATCAGCAATGAGCTTTTGTTTATGTATGTAAAGGCATTGAATCATCTTCTTTCAGTGGGATGGTTTAAATAATCAGTTCCTGGATTACATTTTTGTTGGGTGATATTCAACGTTACACCCTAATTGTGCATTTTTTTTTTTTGGAGGGGGGGGGTGAGTTTGTCACTGTACACTGTTCAGTACACTGAGGACATTTTGTACCCGGAAACCCTTGAAAAGCATTGTATACACACGACTGTTTCAATCAAAAACAGTCTTTTCGCCGCTTGTTTTGTTGGCCGATCGGCTGCATAGGAACGAGGATGCATTGTGATGTTAAAAACTAGAAACTGTCTCTTTGCTGCTTGTTTCATCTGGATCTGTCTGGGTGTCAAACTTGTTTTCGCCGAGGCTCACTTCCTGCTTCTACAGTGGTGAAAGTCAAACCGCAAAAATGTCTTAATTGCTCAGGGTGGAACTGTACAACAAATATAGCTTCAAGCTGTTTATTTGTCATTACAAATTATCATTTACTGTAAAACTGACATACATCAAACAATTGGCATCGAAACGTTCGACCGTACCACAAGAGATTAGAAATCCATACAACATAAGTCCTCAAGCTCGGTTTTTCCCAACCTATTTTGAGCTAAGGCATTTTACGTCATTAAAATGTCACAGCACACCGCTTAGCAAATTGACTCAAAAAAAGTAAGTCACTTAGAGAAGCAAAGCAACATTTT
The DNA here is from genome assembly GCF_059441095.1 of Idiotropiscis lumnitzeri. Lineage (NCBI taxonomy): Eukaryota > Metazoa > Chordata > Actinopteri > Syngnathiformes > Syngnathidae > Idiotropiscis > Idiotropiscis lumnitzeri. Next base: position 14,058,530 of record NC_142404.1, read on the forward strand.
GTATGAAGGTAAAATAAAAAACTAATTTAAAAAAATCAGTTCCAGTGTATTGTGGAGAGCTGCAGCATCACACGAGCGCACCGAGACAAGCGTGGCAGCGATCTGACAAAAATCCAATCGAAAGATCATTTGCTTGTTCTACCTGTTGCTATACATTGTTGACATAGATAAATTAATAGAAAATATCATTTGTACACCACACCCGTGCAAAAGTATCCGAGCCGTCTACTGTCTCTTATTCTTTGACGTGAAGCACTTTGAGTTACATGTTACAAGTATGAAAAGCGCTCTACAAATGAAGATTGATTGGTTGATTGATGGAGGAAGTTGGCGCCACATGCGCACGGTTGAGTTCAACTGAACTGCGAAAGGAGTGGATCACTTCTTGAAGTAATTGCATTCATTCAAATGATTTATTGCTTTGAAACTCCCATTTGTGAATGAAACACCAAAAGCTCCACCTCTGTTCCCCCCCCAAAAATTAAGAAATAAAATGACCTGTCCCAAAGGCCTTGAGTTAACTCCCTGCGATCAACATGTGAATGGGGATTGTTTGAGATGTCAAAAATAAATAAATACAAAAATTCCGGCATATAATTCGGCAGCGCCAATCACATGACTAACAAATATGACTAATTTTGTTTTTGAATGGTCATTAAGCCAGTTTACCTGCATTGTTTTAACTTTTTATGGGCTGTATTTGAACTTCATCGAAACATTTGTCTGGTCTGTCTGTTTTTCTAGGCTACGTGTCACCCCGGAACCTGCCCAGCGCCGGCTTGTTCCCTTTTTTGCAGACCCTCATGTGCAACTCAGACAGCAAATGTCACAACGTGTCGCACCTGGTGAACCCATCAAAGTTTACTAAAAGATCCACCGATGATACGAGGTAACTTGGGCTAGGGACTGACCGGCAAAAAAAGGGTCAAGTGCCCACATGTGAAAAAAATGTTAGTTACACAAAAAGCCAAAATGGTTCAAACGAAAAGACTCATTTGCTTCATGTTTGGCTTTTCCAGGTCAACACAACCGTTGGCGGGTTCTCTCTTGGCAAAGCTGATTCAAGGTGGTGACTTTTACAGTCACACATTTCCAAACGACTCCAGTCAGGAACTAACCTTCGACTTGAAAAAAATATTGCGTAAGTTCATGTTTGAGACACGATAACATTTTACGTTCTTTGTTGATGTTTTCACATTTCTGTGACCACTCTGGATTATACTTCTTACAAAGCATGGAATCATCATAATATTTATCACTAATCACAGGTGGTTTGCTTTTTTTTATTACAGGGTCAACTAATCAAGAAAATCACAAGAAAAGCTCTGCTATCCACGGAAAGAATACAACCGTTGTTAACGATCAGGTATCTGGAACGTAACTTGAGCTCGGAAACGTGTCACACACATCAGTCTGAACCTTCACCGACAACATTTTTTGTCCTCAGATGGTTAAAAAAGCAAAAGCAGTGCTGCTAATATTCTGTGTCTGACTTTGAAAGTGAAATTTCCACCCACCAGGAGGCCTTGTACAAAATGATGGAAGCAATGAACGTGTTGAAGCGGCCCATCTGTGCCATAACTCTGACGGCCGTCAACGCAACCTCACCCGGCACCTTCGGCAATGCGGCGCTCAACTTTTGCAGCTCCAACCGTACCGTCTTGGAGATCCTTCTGTTGACACTCAACGAGGTGTGTACGCGAGTCTTTGTGGATGGAAAGTGAAGTTTTCCTTGGGCATTGTTTTGTATGAAATCACCTAAACAATCGACAGCATTTTCAAAATTATTACGACGATGACCACTGCGGCGCTTTTTTGAATAGTAATGTTCACAGAAGTTCAATTTTAGTTCCCAATCCTTGGCAGAGCAATTTCTTTCCTTTCTCAGTGGATCCACACAACAAAAAAATTACAAACCCAAATAATTCTTCAGAAAACACTGATAAAAATTATTTATATGTTCCCAATTGGGGATGGGGGGTGTGTGGAAAAAAATTCCCTGAAAAAGTGGAGGGGCAGTTATTTATTTTTTCTGAAAAATAACACCGTGTCTAACCCCGCACAATGCAGTTTTGTTTCCATCAAATGCCAGCAAGTTGGTTAATATCATGAACAAAGTGATTTTTTTTTATGCTGTATGATGCACAGATCGTGAAAGAGGAAATGCTGACAAAACCCGAAGAGATGGTGAAGGTCATCGGGGCCGTGATGCTCGTATTGGAAGAGATGCAGAACGAGACGTCGTTGTGGGAGAGCCTTCTCGATATTCCCCGGCTCGCCTCTGGCGGATCGTTTGAAGAAATGTTGGACACTGCTGCGGGCCTCCTCACCAACATACAGCGGTAAGATGCTTCTTGTGATAAAATTACAGGAATGTGACGTGAGGATCAGAAAAATATGTGTTGCAAGGTGTGGGAAGTTGGAACACACAAACTGGCTACAATACTCCAGTACAAAAATGTGCATATTTATAATTAGCTACATTGTGATATCTTATGTGATATATATATATATATATTTCTAATTATAGTTTATATTTTTGATATATAGAATAGAAAGTTAATTTTCAAACAACCCATTTGCTTAGCTTTTTTGATGAGGTGATTGTTTTTCTTTTTTAATATAGGAAATGAAAAAATCTGTCATGCTCTTTGGACTTAAAAGCTTGTATTGGCTGTTTGGCGCAGTTGCCTTATTATTGTTTTTCTCTTTATCTTTTTATAGAATCATGCATGTTATCCAGAGCAATTATTCGGAAACTGCTGAGTCAATCTCCGCGCTGCATCCACTCCTTGCTGGAGGCATCAACATTATCCACTATATTGAAAAATGGCCTGGCAATGGTAACTATGCATCACCACCTGGATCAAACAATAGCCTTGGATGTTAGCATATTGAAGTTGCCGTACCATACCATTCCATTCAAGCGTAATAAATCTTTTGTTTACTTTTGCTTAGATATTTCCATCTCCCTTGGCGACATTGTGATGCTGAACAATGACTCATTCAGTCAAATTGCTGAACGGGTTTTACAAAATGTCCAAATACCACTTGCACAGGTTTGTGAGAGCTTATCATACTGTTTCCTTGTTTTAAGTCAAAGCTAAGGAGAGTGCGTTAAACGGATTTTCTCTTAATTAGAACCAGAAAACCAAATGTTACGTGACCATTGTCTTTGGCTTGTGCTGGATTTTCTATTACCGGATTACGCAATCAGGCATTGTCTTGAACAAAGCCGACCCAACCCATAATAAAAAACAAAATGTTAGCAAGCTTGTGTTAACATTCTCTCCCCAATTCAGCGCCATGCATCCAGTCTGACAATTTTCCTCTTCCTCAGGTTTTGTTTTTGACATTAGATAGAGACCTTCTGCATTCCTACATTTGTGACAACACTAGTAACCCCTTGTGGCTCACAACAATATGCATGACCGGTACAGTGGACGCCATTCTACACACTATCAGCCCCAACAAGGTCGCCCAGCAGGTAAGCTCCAGCCCATCGGAATAGTGTCCACCCCTCTTCTGTCGAAAGCACTCCTGTTGATTTTATGTTCCCATCCCTCCGCATTTGCATTCTCAAGTAGCAATTACACAAGCAGAGTGTCGCAAATAATGAGCCTTCAGCTGCACAAAAGCGGTTGACCATGGCAACAAGTGGCTGCAACTCCCAAGTCGTCCTTTCAAAGCAGAAATGTCAAACACGCCCATTTAGCTCTGTCATTGCGGCGTCTTCTCAGTCAAAGTCAAATAGACGATCACATTTAAGGGTTGCTGTATGGCAATTAGTTATATGGCTCGTACAAGTTACAAGTTCAGGAGGGGGTTAAGTTGGAATATAGAGTTGAGCACACTGATAGGATACTATTATCATTGTGGTCAGAAATGTAAAAAAAAAAATGACATCATAATGTGCAGCACTTTCAGAAATGTTAAAAAAAAAAAAAAAAAAAAAACTGGCTTGAGCTAATTTTTTATTTTTCTTGTCTCCCGACCTTTTTCCTCCCAGGCTTTACTGACTTGGAGTAAGCATGTTGCTCCCCATGATGTTTCATTTTTCAAAGGGCTGCTCCACAGTCTCTTGGGGGGAGGCTTCCCAGGGGGTATTGGAGGCTCCAACATCTCGAGGTCCTGGCCGAATGGAGGCGCACAACCGCAAAGCATTGAGGAGGAGCTGTATGTATCATCATTTTTCTACATACAAACTTTAACACACTATTTGTAAGACTGGCTCTATTTCGAGAGGTCCGTCTTTCCCAGACAAGATTCTCAGGATTCTTTATGCTTGGCAGATATTTGACAGTCGGTGAAGTGGTGCTGAAACTGAGTGAAATTCACCCTGACGTTGACATGATTGTTCAGCACATCCTCGGCCTTGGTTTTCACTCTATGGAAATTGCAACGCTCTCGATTGCTACTGTTGAAGGTAAAACACGAGCAAACAGTGATCCTGTCATGTCTGTAATCAGATTTAAAAACACTTTGAGTTATGATCTCCTTTTTATTTAACATTTGGGTTGGAGAAATAACAAAGGGAAGAATTGCATTAGAAAGTATTGAGAAAAAAAAAGTCCAACCTTAGTTTTTTTAAACTTTCAACCGATTGTACCATTTCGTTTTTTACATTTTTCGTACATGGTGCTCTCAAGCGATCACATTCCAAACGAATTAGTCACAAAAATGTCTGTAATTAATTGCGATTAATCAAATTAGCTTGTAACAGATATTTACTTGAATAATATTTTGGAATTAATGTAAACTCATCAAATATGACGTACATTTTAATTAAAAAATTGTTCTAATAGCTTTCTTTGACCCTTGAATAAAATCTAAATGGAGTCATCTTTACTTTTCTGCAAACGTATGCAGTACCTGCGTCAAATCTTTTTTCAATTAATCTTCAGAGTTAACGCTTCAATGTTGACAGCCCTGATTTTTATATTTGTTATATATAAAATATCGACAAATACTAAAATTTGATATTTAAAAAAAATAAATAAAAAATTCACAAGACGCGAGTCTAAAGTCCAAAGAAAGTGAGCCACACAAGGCCTCAGCCACTATTTTTCGCTCTATTGAAGTAGAAGTTGTGTTTAATTCGAAGGTAAATGGAGCCTGTTCACGCCCTTTCTCTGGGGACTGCTGTCTGAGTTCTTAGTGACGAGCCACTTGAAGGGCTTGCATGAGAGAACTCAATACGCCCTCACAAAGAAAACGTCCCACATTGAGCTACTTTACAAAAGACATAAGTGGGTGTGGTGCAATGGTTGGAATTATTGTTAGAAGTATTGTTTTGTAACCTGACATCACGATATAGTTTAAATCGAAACATTTCCTGTCTGTCATATTTTTTCAAATTTGTATTATTATTATTATTATTTTTTTCAGAAATGATGGACAACATCTTGACGGATTCTGTTCAACTCCAAAACATTTATCTCACCTTGCTTACAAATCAAAGTGAGGCAAGTGTTTGGATCAGCCAGATCCTAGTCAGCGTCACTGAAGTAATATTGAAGGTCGGTAATAAATCTAATTGGTTTGAAACAACAGTTTACTCTCATGTTCTTGTAGTGCAGGACTTCTGAGACACATTATATGTTTGTTTTTTTGGTCAGGAACAACTCGAGCTTCAGTTTGTTTCCTAATTGACTGTCTTTCAGTTTCACCTCACAATTACGTTGTCTGTGACCTCTCGAATAGAATCGCCTTTGTCATGGTTGTGCACAATGGAAATGGAATACTAGTCCTTGGTGCGATTCAAACGGAGAGAATGGAAACACAAATAAGGATCATGAGCAAATGAAAATAATAAAATGTACAGTAGAAGCAATTAAAAGGGGAAATGGTAACACTTTATGCTCTCCGCTTGTGTGTTGTTTATATTTGATCATATTCTCCCATTCACACTTTTTTTGTGCCTGGACCTCATATAGGGTGATTTGATATCTGACTCCATTTTCTATAGAAGTATTAATATCAGAATTGACACAATGTACCACGATTAAACTTTGCTGCACATTTGCGAAATTGCAAGTGACTTTACACAGGAACTTGTAATTGAATAAAACAGAAAACAAAAACTGTTATGTAAAAAAAATAAATAAATAAATTGACCATACTCTTCATTCTTTTGCTTGAACAGAGTGTGACATCATCGCATGTTACGTGTGAGGATGCCCTGAGCCCCTTCGAGTGGCTGTTATCTGCTGAGACCATTCCATTTGAAATGTGGAAAGCTATTATTTGCGACAACTCCACAACGCTTGAGAATCTCCTTCTGGTGCCGTGGAGGCCATTGATTGAAAAAGTACTTCATAATTTTGGAAACATTTAGTCATTTCAACTCAGGCAACAGTGGAGATATATTTTTATGATGCTGTTCATAGGGAGAAGAGCTCTACAGCGCCTTTGGTGAGGGAGGAAAAGACTTCAATGTCACTCTTCCTATGATTCTCTCCGAGTGGCATCGGTTGTGGAACAGCTCCCTGGAATTCGAAGTTTTTTTGCACAGATTGTCCTCAGAGCTGGGCGCAGATTATTGGTGGAATTGGTTGCCGGGTAACAGCTCAGCGGATCTGAATGAGACTCTTCTACAAAGGTTTGGCGAAAAGCTATCTATTGAGTAACACTTCATACTGCTTAAATGAAAAGCATCACATCATTCCTTTCTTTGCTTTTTTTTTTTTTTTTTTTAGTGTTTTTTATTTTTTCATGGTCAATTTGGGAGAAAAGGTTGAGGCCAGTCCACTGTGGCCTGAGATGAAAAGCTATTTCCACATGGTTTACTGGGTTTTGAATTACACACCTGGTGTCACAACTCAGCCGGCAAACTGTGAGTCTCTTTCCTCTCAATACAGTTCCATCATTTTGCTTTTCAATTTAATCTAAATATGAAAAAAAATTCTATTTAGGTTCTCTTGACGTGGACACCCTCAGCATTTATTGTGATACGAGTTTGAATTGGTACACATTTGTTGAAGATCTCAATGAGGCCGTGGTGTCACCAAGCCAAGAGGTTCTGACAAAGTAAGTGGCAAAATTTGTGGATGAGCGAGAAACAATATTTGGTGATTGAAGTACGTCTACATAGGTGTCACTATTCACCAAACAGTAGTGTGTAACTTCCCTGCCAAATGATGTTCTTATACAACTTTTATTTTTAAAAGTCCCAATAGTTAAGGTATGATTTATTATTTATTATTTTTTTGGTGTGGGTGTTTCATGTGGATTCTAATAATAATAATTACACTCATTGTTATTGTGACTTTATAAGGTTGTATAATTAAACTTAAAGGGGAAGTCAACCCCCAAAATTTTCGTTACAAGAATATGTTCTATGTAGGCCTTTTAGTCCAAACATGGCATTCTGATTAATATTGTGTTTGCGCAATATGAGTTAAGCGGGATAATCCACCCGTTTTAGCCTATCAGGGGTCGGCCATTTTGTCACTTCTGTCAACTGAAAATAACATCGCACTGGCTCAGGGCTCAGGTTCAGAAAACAGGTTATAGAAATTATATTTTGGGGATGACTTCTCCATTATATTTGTTATGTTCCCATTGATTATTCCAAAATCCCGCAAAATTGAATGACTTCTTTTCATCTATTTAAAAAAAAAACTCACTTAAGTGGTGACACAAGTTGTAGAAATATATGTATGTACTATAGTTACGGACCTTTTGTTCACCTTGTTGTTGCTTAATCACATTTCTGACTCCATATGTCTAACTGTATATCTCTCTTTTTTTATTTTAGTGCTCTGAAAGCGACCGTCAATCTATTACAATATGTGTATGGGGACTTCATTAAGAATATGACGACTTCACATTTAACACAAGAACTTAAAGGTGGAGATGCACTCTCTGCCTACCTGATCAACTTAATGAACACACTGGACGGCTTTGTTTGGAACATCTCCACGCTCTCGGATGGAAACATCTCAAATGTCGACGTCATGCTTCCCATCATAAGTGAACTGTTTGAGTCTACAGGTCTGTCCCCACTGCTGCATCTGCTTTTAAACAACGGTTCGATCAACGCCTCCAATATTCTCGATGCAGCTGTGAAGCTTGGTCGAGACAACCAGCACATTTTTACCTTCAATGAGACGGACCCAACAATGCCCGAATTGGAGCGGTTAATAATGCAGTTCCTTTCCTCTGAGGGTAACCTCACAATGTCTCTGTCCTATGTAATGGGGGGCACCCTCCTTACCTATTCAAACTACTTTGATCAAGAGGAAGTGGCTCGTCTTAAAGAGGCCTTAAAGCCTTTCACCAACCAAACCTCATCAGGCGTTGTAGAAGCCATCCTTAGTGCTATGGAGCTTCTCCAGGAAGTGGTTGATTCACCGAACCCGATGAACATAATTCTTTCATATATTCGTCAACTTCAAGAAAGTGTGGCGTCCTTGTATAAGGTGCGACGAATCCAGCAAATCTTGTTGCCGAACGGGCAAATGAGCACAGCTCAAGTCACTGACCTCTACCAAGTTTCCGCTGACTTTCTCAACCTCCTCACACCCGAGAGCCTCAACAACCTCACTCAGATCGGCCCTGAAGCCGCCCTCGATCTGGTGATACAAAAATTTCTCGCATTCTTACCACCGGAGTTCCAAGAGAAAGCTGCTTTGTATTATCAAGATTTGAAAGCATTGCAGTATCATTTGTCTTTATGTGCGTCACAACACGACTGTTCATCCGGGATCTCGGAATTCTTCGCATTTTTGGATGAAATTGTCAACTTGACGCTCTCAGCAAATGCCAATGTCACCATCAACATCACCAGCAGGCTTGGGGAGTATGACTACGAAGATGTCGCATCCGCTTTCTTTGCACTCTTTTTGTCTCCGAATGATACTGCCTATGTCAGTGTGTTCAATCAGACGCTTCATTTCATCCGACTGATTGTCCCATTGCCAAATATTACGCTCTCTCAAATCCAGAATGCTCTGAAACAATCCAACGTCACCCTTGAAGAAGTCGACTACATTGCTCACCTTGCGGGAGCTGCCGATGTTAATGAGCTGTTAGTCAATATAATGGAGATAGCCAATGTTCCAAAATGTTTTGAATTACAGCAAAACACATCAGTGACAGCCCAGTGCGTTATGGGATTAATAGACAAGGCCAGCAAATTCCTGGAAAACATACCTGCTCTGCATAATCAAGCAGCCATCATCTCCCTTATCCCGTTGATTGTCAATAAAACCACAACCGATCTCATCCAGGTCAATTTTAACGGCAATCCACAAATGCCCGTCATACACGTTCTTAACGACACCCTGAACAATATTAAAATGAACCTCCAGATGAATAATCTCAGTACTCCCGAGATCATGAATGAAATCAGTGTGATGGAAGGTCTGTTGAAAGTAGCCGCTAATCCTGAACCCTTGAACCGCATCCTCGATGCCATGTCGATGCCGTACTCCGAGGAAGTTCGGATTAAATATTTGCAAGTCATGCAGTGGTATTTGCACCGGTTGGAAAACGTGACAAGCGCCAGCTTCGTGTCAGAGCTCCTCTACCCCTTTCTACGCCTCACGCAATTGCAAGTGACGCTGCAACTTGCGCAGACAAATCTGACGTTGTTTATTGACGACCAGATTGAGCACTTTCAGAACGTAACGGATGGCGCAGGGGTGACTCAAATCGGCAGAGCGACGATTGAGATTCTGCAGCAAATTCTGAATTATATCGTGGTCAACATCGAAGCTCAGGATGAGACTTATCAAAACTTCGGTTCGATGCCATTCCTCAACACCAGCATGCTACGTGAAATTGAGCAACAAATTCAGATCTATCTCGATCTCATACATGTGTGGATGACGGAACCCAATGTCTCGGCAGTCTTCACCAGTATGCTCCACTGGGGAAACCCTTCCATGAATATTTCCACGCCTGTCAAAGACCTTCACCTCCTGTTGCAGACGATGGTTCACTATCTCACCGCTGAACAACGGGATTACCTCTTCATCATCAGCAACATCACCCAGTCCCTGAGCGACGCGATTATGCTGTTAGAGCAACCAGGCGACCAACAGTTTGACCGCCTCTTTGCCGCCATCATGGAAGCCGTCCAAAGTTTCGTGCAAATTCTAACCCAAGACGCAGCCCCACTGCCGCAGTCTGCGCAGGAAAACATCCAAGAAATTGTTCGCAGTTCATTGGTCCTCTTTGTCGAACAGAACTTGACTTTTTCCACATCACTCAACCTCACCCTCGACATCCTCAATAGAACCCAAATGGTTGTTGGGCTGCTGGTGCCAGACGAGTTTGCTGTCTATCTGCTCTCTGGCCTCGAAGTAGTCACCACTTATTTTGAGACGATCACCATCGCGAATGGACCAGATAACTGGAACGTCATGTGAGTACTTTAGGATCAATCACTCAGTAAAAAGAGTTGCTGGAAAATTCTTATCCAGCTAAATTTGTTTTTAGTACATGCAGTCCTATCGTCAGTGGCGGGCCGTGCATTTCACACGTAGGCCTTCAGTGAAGTCCGACTTAGTCTGACTTGAATAAATACCCTCATAATACCATCATTTATGACACGCACACACCTGGAGAAGTAAGGAAGAGACACACACGTATGCATTACTGGATGTTGGACCACCTCAGCTCACAAGAACTAGCTTCTCCTGAAAAGTCCGTCTTGAAAGTAGCCTTGCAAGTATATCTTCAGTCAAATCCACACTTTTCCCTCCTTCGGCCATTGTGGGTTAAAAAAGCAAAAATATATTTGAGATTTTCTAACGGTCGCCGGATGAGACTGTCTGGTGTGGATTTGTTCATTCCGCACAGCGCTCCACTCTCACACGCGATTATTGAATCACAAAATGCGTTTGCACCTTCATCGTGAGTCCTACGACCAACTCGTGATCTAATTGGCTATCGCAACTGTCTACCAACTCTAAGAGCCCATAGCACAAAATCCCGCATGGTTCTTTCTGAACGCGTACGATCAAATCTGCCTGGCAACACAAGCTAGCTGAATTCTGATGGGATAAGAACTCGATTATTATTATTTATTTCATTTAATATAAAAAAACTTTTATCATAAATATGATCATTATTTCTCGATTATGTTAGGCCAGCAGGGAAGGCCTTGAAGTCCACCACTGCCTACTGTCTCTGACCAATGAAAATATGCGACTTGCAATAATTTTCTTTACAATGCTCTGATATGAAAATGCTTTTTATTTTTTTTTTAAAGCATTGTGAACCAATTGAAGACAATTCAGAGTCTCCTGCCACAAAACAGCACTGCTCAGGACTATGTTTCTGTTGCCATCGACATCATTCGTGGCATCTTGGACTCCAGCCAAGGTAAATCAGCTTCAAGTTTCTTAATTAACTCTGATAGTTGCACTCATTCTTTAAAAACTGTTACGTTGTAGCAGTGTTTCTTCAATTTTTATCAGCTCTGCTATTTGTGCTTGCATGACAGCAAAGTGAACTTTTTTTTTGTGGTTTCAGGCAACACAAGTCTAGAAAATGCCACGACAGAAATTCTGACAGGTATTTTGAGCCAGGTAAGACTTCAGATGGAGCGCCATGCTTGCCTGCCAGACAGGTTTGATGTTAGATCAACAAGTACTGAAAAGGAGATCACAAATTGCAATATACTGATACAATCTGTATGTCATATTTGTTGTGCTTACATGACCACCCCTATCTGAACCACACCTAACTGCAACAATTCTGAAATGTAACTGATCATCACAGGGAGTCGAACTGATAACTGTAAATAACGTGCTTGAAAGTGAACAAATTCAATAAATATCAATAATCACCCGTTTGCTCATTTTTGAACAGGTATGGCCGATTTTTATGAATGGTCCAGGCTTAGGAAATATGACTCCATCTGTGGAGGCCTTATCCCATCTCGGTCCGGTTCTTCAACAGATTTTGACTGGGCAGGCTGACCAAGAGACGTGGCACAAGTAAATTTAATCAAGGCCAATAATCAGAATCAGAATAATTAAATGAATGTGCGTCTGCTCTTTAATCATAATTTTTTTTTTGCTTTGGCGCAGGCTTAAAAAGATGTTGGAGGCTGTTCTGTCAACAATCAGTGAAATGCAGCCATGGGACAATGTCACGGCTGTTATCCCCTATTTTGAAAAAATCATAGCATGTATGGTAAACACAGGGCAAGCAGAGAACAGTGAGTATTCGTCTTAGCGTTAAGCTAATGAGAGACACACGCAACAAAAGTAACAAGTTATGCAAATATGATAAATCATTTGGATGATTTGCAGGTTGCATGTTGAATAAATACCACAACATACTTGTCATGTTTCACAATTTTCTCTGGGTAAGAAGTCGTTTTTGAAGAGTGTGATTAGTCAAGCTTTTTTTTTTATGTTGTCTTTTTCACAGCGATGATACTGAGCCTCGGTGAGCCCGTGGTGACCCTGATGAAAGAAATTGCACAGTCCGTGAACACCAGTCATTTTAACTTGTCGGAGATCTCGGAAAGAATTCAGCCTGCTATACAACAAACGTTGCTGGCTGCTGAGCAGGTAAAAGGCAACCTTTGTCGACGGGAGGACAATGAACTTTGCTGAGTCACTGTCTTTGGCTGTAAGAGTCTTAACAATTTAGTACATCATCAACATAGTGTCTTCTATTCATCTAATTGCTGCACCTAATTTGTAAAGCCAAAATCAGGAAAATCGAGCTTTTTTTTTCCTGCTTTCAAATATTGTGGATGAAGCCACCCTGGTTGAAAAAAAAATGGATGCTATGTTGTTTAGCAACTTCCTTATGCTTACAAGAGCTCCACATGTTTGAGCTGCAAAATACAGTATGCCCTTTTAAAACCTCTGGTGGCCGTAATTTATCCAGTTGGCTTGATGTGGGGATTTTTCACGCCTCGACAATGAAACACTCGATCCAAAGCAGCCACACGAGTGGATTATCTGAAGGGAAGAAACATTTTCAGGGTGTAGCTAGCTAGCTAGCTAACAGCATGTCGTAATTGCAGCAGCTAACCACTAATGCAAATAAAGGTGCTCAATTTGTAATGGCGGCGGGGCGACTCATGCCAAATTTGTCACTGGGCTGCGTTTTAGCCACACCCAAAATAGAAGGAAAAGTAAAATGGTGAAAATAAAAAATTTTGTGCTTCATCACCACGTTTTGAGTACCACATCGTTTTGCAGTCTTTGCACGTGTTTTGACATTATGGCATTATATAAAGCTTTGGAGAGACACGCCTGTCATGAGAACCTTTCGTATTCATTCTCTGCGTGGGTGTCCAGTGATAAGAAGCGGTGATACCTGTGTGAGCCTTGTGCCATTTACATTGTGTAGATGCACGAAGCGAGATTATCGGGTGTCCTGTGCCTTCTTGTGCTTTGTTGTGTTCGTCACAGTCTCGCGAACTGAACTGGTTTCCTCAAAGGAATGTGATAAAAAGAAAACAACATGCAACAAAAGATGTGATTGACATGTTGTTTTGTTTCCATTTCTTTTAGGCAAATGGAACACTGGAGTGCAGTGAAGCTGTGAAAGCATGGGAGCCAATCAGGGTTGCGGCTGGTTTAAGTCACGGTGTCATCGAAATGTGGTGTAACATCAGTCTGCAGCCCATTTTGGACGCCTATGCTGCTTTCGATTATATCTGCCCCCACCTCAACATGAGTGTGAGTACAGCAAACAGAAATGGATTAGCCACAATCGGGAACTTAGATCAAGTCCTAGGTATTCACATAAGAGGAATAATTGGAGATTCGGGGTGGATTTTGATTTTCCTTTTAGGTTAGGATGCTCCCCACCTTTCCAAGTCATGCATATTAATAAAAACAAATGAACGGATCAGACGAGGAGAGTTTCAATCACATGTTGCCATAATATCACAAACTTAAATGTGCTGCTCACCGTTTTACCATTTGGGGGCAATGTTGACACACAGAACACTTTGCTGTGATTTCAGCACATGGATTCGGAACCAATCACTGTCGGTGATGCTGCGGCCCGGATTGTCAACGCTACAAAATCTCTGTATCAAGTCAACATACACGAATCGCTTGTGATGGAGCAGATCTTCACAAATGTCTCCAGCCAGTTCTTGGAGTTGCTGGGCCAGCCGCTAAGCCACAGTGCTCAGCTGCACTGGTACGAGCAACTCCAAGACTTGCAGCTGCAAAACAGGTGACTGCACTCACAATATGTCAGAGGTTGTAAAAGTAGCCACACTCAGTATTTAAAATGAAGGACAGATACTTAAAAAAATACTTTGGTGTCAATAGAAGTACTGATGCAGGTCCTATTCTGAAGTAAAATTTAAATAAGACTGCAAAAGTACTTTATACAGTTCCTCTTTTGACAATTTGGCATAATGACAGAAAACGTCTGAAGATTAAACAGTCCCTTTTTTTTAGTGCTTGTAATGCGACGAAAAAATTTCTTGAGATATGTCACATGCTATTGTTGTTGTTTTAATCAAGACAATCATAACAACGTGTTCCTCTTATAAGTCAGAAAAATTGCGATCTTATCTGGTGCGAACTAAAACACAAAAAAAAAAAACATTACTTGCGTGTGCTTTTTTCAGATTAGACAGAAAATCTTTTAGGCTGCCACAAAACCGCGCATTGGCCACGAATCGTTATTGTAACCGACAACATAAAACACTTCTCTGCGGTAAGGCCACAAATGGGAAATATCTTGATTCTCCGAATCTGTTGCCATTATCGTTACTGCTCAATATTTTACCTTCCTCCGCGTTGCTGCTGTCCTTGGTTGTTTCTGCCCCTCAATCAATCAAGATTTCCACCACAATTGACCTATGCTCATTTTTCTCTCATTAGCTTAAGCTGAAATAAATGAATTGGTTTTTTTTTTAACACTGTTTTCAAAAAATGTGAAAAAAATTCTTATCCATATAATAGAATGATATTTTGATCTGTAGCAGAAATATGAATATGGTACATTTTCTCTATTTCATATGTCCAAAATGTAATAATAAAAATGTTCTCATCGAGATAAAGATCAAGGATCAGAGTTGAAATATTCTTCTTTAATAACCGGGACAGGAATGGGGAAACTTGCAACTCTATGAATATTCATGACAGAGGAACGATTACTTTGGCTAACACGGAAAGCACACTAATAATCTTTGAAATTAAAAAGAAATCTCATGCCCTACAAAAGAATCCTCATATGTCCATACAAGCGCTTCCTCACAGACATTTCCATGCTTTTCCCTAGCCTTTCTTCTGAGTCCCCCCAATTTTTTTTTTCTCCTCCTCAGTTTGTCCACTGTTACAGTGTTATCAGATGAGTTGCTCCAAGTGGCACCCATGCTCGAGCCATGCATTGAGGCGATGGAGGATGCACTACGCCACATCCTGAGCCAATACCACCTCATTCAAGGCATCAACTCGTCTAAGCTTGTCTTCAACGAGGCAGCGGCGATCGTCCTGTCTTGTGTGAACATCACCTTAGAAGATGTCATCTCAATAGCGGGAGGCGACTTATCTGGGATCAGTCACGGATCTTTCCTTGACGTGGTATGTGATGCTGTTCAAGCCATAATCCACCTGAAGCTATTCGGGGATGACCCGAAGCTTTACCAAGCCCTGGAACAATTTCTGGCCTCCGATGCTCCAAAGGAACTAATGCAGAAGGTGGTTGAGATGTCTGCGTGGTTGACGTCTTCAAACGAATCCGGACTAGACCTTCTGACCCAGGCTTTGTCCAAGATATCCGAACTGCTCAGGCCTTTATTGTCCACCCTGACCGAGATGGGCGTGGCTATGCCGGAGATCATGGAACTTGTTGGCGAGCTGGCTGAAAACATCATTGCTATGCTGGGGCAGTTGTTAAGCAGCGATCTTTTCCCGCCCATGGAACACCATCCGGGCGAGATGGGCGCTAGCCACGTGTCGAGCATCCGACACAGACGAGAGGCGCCGTTGACGCGCCAGTTGGAACCTGTGAATGACTTGCTGGACTTCCTGTACACTGACTACCCGGCAATGTTCAGCTCCTTGTCGCTCCCTTCTGAAGAGGAAATGATGGAGACAGCTCACATGTTCTTTTCCAATCCCAATTTGAACATTGTCGTGAAGGGAACAACACGGGACATGCCGTGGGCTTTGAATGGCTCACGGGACGAGGCCATTGATGCTGCCCTTGGGGTCCTCTCTTTTGCCACCCTCCCCACTGACTCTCAGATGTGAGTATAAACGTAGCCCCTTTTTTCTTTCAATCTTTTCTACATGTTTTCTACTCGTGTGCGTTGGACTGCAATTTTCTGTCTTCTCGTCTCAGGTCATCATTGGCTCTCTTGATGAATGCTGTTGATATGCTGCCGGATAGCTTTCCATTCTCTGCTCTGCTTAAAAATATGACCAGAGCGCTTGCCAGTGAATCTCAAGGTAACATTGACTTTTAAATCCTCCGGTAAAATGATCCAACGAACTATAGAAGAAAAAAAAAAAGGCTCTGCAAATAAAGTAGCATTTTTATACCTAAATATTGTCCAGCCAATACATATATAGGATGAGCATGACCTTTTCATTGATTACTGTATTACAAAACTACTCTTTTCAGCTTTCAACTCCCTTGGAGAGAAGACAAATATGACTTCGATCCGGTTTAGCCCGAGCTCCCAATGAGTCTGAGGCTTTAAATGAAAACTACTCAGCATGTTTTTTAAAATCTCATTAGCAATATAGAATTCAAACAATGATCTTGTCTGCCCTCGCGAAACATTTCACCTCGAACTGCGCGTCTATGACCTCCTTTCTAACTGGCCTCTGGGCTTGTGAGATAATGCTTCTTCACAGCCCAGCCACAATCTTAGTGCTTCTATACATTTTTATGGTATTACACACACACACACACACACATCCACACGTTTTAATTGCAAAGGCCTTGAGGTGTTGACCACCATGTCATTAAAGATTGTCTAATTTCAAAGTATTTACACATTCTGTCATTGCATCTTTTGGCCCAGGGTGTTGTCAAATTTTATTTGAATTCATGACATCATTGACATCCCACTGACCCAATCTGTTCCCATCGTTCCGGGCCTTTTTTTTGGAAGCAATTCTTTGCCGACAACACTTCCCAGCAACAGTCTGAGTTGTGATGAAGGCCCGGTGCAATGTTGTGTCACCTTTTCATGCATGAGAGACTTGAATGCCAAATGTTCACCTTTCACTTTGTTCAGTTTTTATTTATTTTTTTTAATTTGTGTTATGACAGATTTTTTTTTTCTCATTGCAGAGAACGTGATACACTTACAGCAGCTCCTCCAGACAGCTACTCATCTTATCCAGACCAACCTGAGCGGTCCGCTTTTCGCCGAACATTTTGATCAACTCACATCTCAGGTCTCTTTAAATATGATGCTCAGAATGTAGAATACAAGATGCAACCATCAGAATGTGCAACCTCAGGTTTCATAGTAGGGTTACGGTTTCAAATTAGGGTTAACAAGTAGGCTTTTTGAAAGTTGCTTTCAAAGCAGGGTTAGAATTTCAAAGACAGGGTCAGGGTTTCAGATTGTTGCATTATTGGAAATTCTGTGTGTGCGTTTCAGGTGTGCAAAGTGGAGAGTTTGGAGTTTTCCCGTCACCTCTTGGGCGCCTTCTCCATGCAGCCTGGCCAACTCTGTTACAGTCTTCTACCAGTCCTGCAGGTTCTCTTGCAAACTGTGCTGGTCAACACCACGGATCTGGGTGATGCCATTTTCCAGACATTAATTGGAGACCCCAGCAGCTATGACGATGACTCAGACTGGTACGACTTTTTTTTTTAAATTTTCCCTCATGTCAGGAATGAAACATTCTATTGACAGGTATTTATTTCACTCAATTGGGTGTAGTCGAAATGATATTTCATGAAGAATAAATGTGTATATTTGTGTCCGTGCGTGTGATAATAGGTCCTCTGTGCTCAGCGAAAGTTTTGGCTTTGACAGCATCAGCCTGAATTCTCTCAACTATAATTTCACATCTCAAGGTGAAGCATTTAACTTTATCTCAAAACTTTGATTTGATCACTTCATGAATATGGGCTACTGACATATCAGCGACAAGCTGTTGAAATACATGAGTCAGTAAAATAGCTTTTATTTTCTTGATAGTTTTTGTGCCCTCTGAACATTTTCCCATTGACACAATCTTGCTTTATTTGTCCAGGGAACGTAACGGTTGGCGATATGCTGCGGAATGAAACTGCCTTCATCCAGGATGTTCACGAGCACATGGATTTCAATCCAGTTGCCCTCCGGATCCTCATGGACACAATTATGCCCACCAACAATTTAGAGGTGAGCAGAGGGGGTTCCACAATGCTCCACCATATCTAGAATGTGCGTTTTTCTCCTTTTCATTAGTGCAAGATTAATTTTTTGTTAATGAGCTTGTCTCATAATCCTGTGCTATTTTTTGTCTGGTTTCCTGTTCTTTGTCAAGTCGTGTTATTTAATGTGTACATTTTGAAAGAGAAATAGTAGCTTTCCTTGGATGTCCATGACTGTGTTGATGATGTAATGCGGACTATAGCGTCGCTGTCCTGTGATTTTTAATTTTTACGTAAATGACGCTTCTGCGTTATGGACAACCCATTAACGTGAATTTTTTATTTTTTTCAAATTACAAAATTGGACATGCGTGTTTTTCACAGGACAGTGACAAGAGTATCTTCTGTCACCTTGGCAACCATCCATCATATTGTTGTTTTCATGTTGCGTCATCAGGTCAATCCTATAAAAACTAATAATTGCCGACTGTACATTGTAACTTTCTGTCCTGCCTTTTTCTTGACTTCTTCCTTGCGTTCACCACAGATCCTTTCTTGGTTGATGAAGCTGCATGACTGCAATTCCGCACACCGTCTAAGCATCATAGACCCGGATGTGCTTGTGTTCCAAACCTTCTGTTCCATGTCCGCTGAAGAGTGGTACACCTTCGCTCTGCTCATGACTCGACATCTGAACTTGGAAAAAGTCCTCTTCAGAGTAAGGATGATTACAGGAATGGCTCACTCTTGTCATTTTTGTTGTGGCAAATGGTAAATGGGGTAAGGGGAGGGGGGAGGTACAAGGGGGATTGATGCATATTTCCCGGCAAGACTCATTTTCCAAGGCCAGCATGTTCCTTTTGTGTCTCTGTTTTCCATTTTCCAAAATGATTGAATGATTCTATTTCATACTTGGTAGGTTACATGAGATATATCATTCTCCAATATGTGCCCTATTAAGACGAACCACAGATGGACTATTTTTAATAAATTATTGGTAAATTCCTTTCTGTGTTTTAATGGATTCGCCACGGAACACTGTACAACCCGGCTTATCTTTATCTCCAAAATTCTCATTTGCTGTGGCATCCCAGTTGAGAAAACATCAATTCTAAAGGCTCTCATTTTAGAACGTCGCCATTTATCATGTCTAAAACCCTTGCGGACGGCATCAGATTTGGCTAATTCGTTATAATCCTATGAATGATTCCACATCTGGCTCAAATTAAAACGTGTCTATTTTCAGTTCACTGAGCTCTGATAACCTCCGATTCATTTGTAAGTCCTTATGAGTGCTTGGGGTCACTCAGTTACCATTTTCACTTTTTTTTTTATCCGTGCATTTAAACTATTTCATCATTTTAAACAGCAGCACAACAACAAGTAGAAAAACTCCTAATGCAATAAAATTCATATGAATTCTTGACATGCTCAGCATTCCTGCTTGTATATTGCCTCTAGAAAAATAGGAAATCTACATTTAAATCACACATCTGCGCCGACATGTTTGTATATTTAACGCAGTGGCTGGTTCCTGGCCACCCTTCAGATGAACTAGCTGTGACATCACAATTGTTTGATTTGTCACTCAATCTTTTTACTTTTCTTGTCATTGATTACACTTGTTCTCTGTAAGCTTTTGTGAAATTAATATCTTGAAGATTGATATATATTTTTATATTCACTTACATTCAAATTTAACCAAAGATTGAAACATTTCTCCACCATATATGGCATTAATGTTAATGTTCAAAATTTAGAATATAGAACAGCGTACAAAGAAATGTATTTTACGGAAACATTCAAACTTGATATTGTATGCTTAATGACCTTGAGATTGAACAAAATTATACTGCTCATAATTATCCCGTAATGTTGGGTCACTGCTTTCAGATGGTGTTGTCAGACGAAGTTCAGAGCCTGTTGGGATTTATGCTTCAGATGGCCAGCAATATCATCCACATGATGGACAAAATCCTTCCTGCCATCGATCAGCTGCAGAGTTACATGCTTTCCGTCAAAGAACTCAATCTGATGGCCAACACTGAGTTTAACCAAGTGTGTAGAATTCATTTTTAAAAGCATGTTGTTAACACGGTTGTAAAGTATTCGTGGATGACGCTTGATTTTTATTTTTTTTTATTACCCCCCCCCCCCCAACCTCCACTCTCCAGGCTACACGTCTCATGAAGTCGAGCCTCTCCAGCAGGGCTACATTTGTCACCATGTCTCGAGCATTATGCAATTACGGCATCATACCTATCTTTGGACTGGCCAAACCTCCGAACAATTCGCAGTCCAACTCGTTCGCTCTTGACAGCCAAGTGAGGGAGGAGATGATAGACAGGTTCAAGATTCCACGAAATGCCAGTATGTTGGAAAGATATGGGTTTTTCATTGCTAATGAATTTATGCCGTCTCCTTGGGGGAAATTATATAATGTCTCGTATTCTTTTCCATTTTTAGCACCCTATTGTATGAACATGTACCTCGACATGGTCAACACCACAGGGGGCGCAATTGCATGGGCCTTCCTCAAACCAATGCTGATGGGAAAAATCCTCTTCACACCTGACACACCAATCACCAGGGCTATTATGGCAAAGGTATGCGGCGGTTTTATAAGACAACAACATACTTAGTCCATTTTTGACCTCATAAAAGGCCCAGACAACAACATTTTGGGCGGGGCATTTAATTTAGAATGGAAAATTAAATCTCAGGCCAAGATTTCAAATTATCTATTGACTGTGCAGCAATTATTACTGTCTTACTGTAAATGTCTTTTGGCATTCTATGGTGAACATGAAAATACATATCATGTCCTGTTTGTGTTCAGGCCAATTCTAGTCTGCAAGAGTTTGGCAACCTAAAGAGGAACTCTGACGAATGGATCAAATCCTCAAAGTACATTATTGACTCTGCCGAAGTGCTGAGTCACACTTTGCCACTGCTTCAGGTATGACATCTCAGGGCCGCTCTGGAGTAAAATATCCTCCTGCAGGTTCAAGTAGGATTTCCAAAAAGCTGTTTCTTAATTTTTATTTTTTATTACAGCATTCCTTGGCCAATGCCTTTGTGAGGAATTTCATTGAGATGCAGACAGACATTGACGTCAGTAAAATGAAGGCGACACTCAACAGCTTCTGTGAGTCAGCATTTTAAAGGGGAAGTTTTATTTTTTTTTTTTGCAATAAAATATTCTATGCACCTTCCCTTGTTGAAACATGGAATTCTGATTGATATAGAATTTGTGGAATATGAGTTAAGCAGCAAAATTCACCCGTTTTTAGCTATCTCACGGGGCGGCCTTTTTGTCACTTATGTCAAGTGAAAATGACATCACACACAGTAAATTTTGTAGAGTCCATTTTACTCTTAAAAGATATTTGGTCCTTATAAACAGAGTAAAAAAAAACAACATATTCTTGTAAAGACATTTTTGGGTTGACTTCCCCTTTATGTTCGCTATTGTACATGCTCTAACCTCGCTTATTATCTAAATGAGGGATGGGCAACTTTTGTCATTTTAATTTAATTAATTTTAATTAATTTTATAATACGCTATCATGTGTATGGAGTCACCAAATTAAATAAGTCCTGAATAATTCACTTTGAATTGATGATCAATAGCGCTTATATATATGAGTCACTTTTAAAAATGTTTTGAAGTTCACGACAATCTTGACGTTTTTGTCTTTGTGCATGGTATTAGTGACAACTCATATCAAATCCCTTCTGCCTAAATCGGATACCGGGGACACTAAATGATTACTTTGAAATTGTCAAGAGGACTGTCGGCATGTTTCCTTTGTGTTCTTTGTTTCTCTTTGCCGGTCGTGGACAGGTTTTCGATATCCCACTGTCAGTAATAATAATTATTAGAAGTGTGGACCTGATTCACAAGAATCATCTGAGTGCCACTTTTCATTTTAGATAAATAGTTTTTGGTTTGGGGTGACTCCAGTTTCCTCCCATATTCCCCAAAACATGCACGGTAGGTTGGTTGTCTGTTTGTGCGCTATAATTGGCTAGCAACCAGTTCATGGTGTACCACATTCTTGCTCAATTGCGACCGTAGTGAGGTTAAGCGGTTCAGAGAATATAGATAATACATTCAAATTGCTTTGGTTAATGAAATGTCAGTGGCTTCAATTATTTCCCTTTTCAAAACAACTATAGCGCATTGTGTCAGGTCAAAATGTTCGGATAAAACCTTTGCTTTTTTGACACCAAGAGATTAACTGAATGTTTTTTTTTTCTTTTTCTGTGTGTGTCAAAGCAAACATTACGTTGATGTTGGAGAGGAACAAGCACATAATGGATCAGATCACCACCTTGTCTACACTGATGGTCAACATCTCGTCCTGTGTCAAATTTGATCGTTACCAAGGTTACCAATCTGCTGAACAGCTTGATGTTGAAGCTCAGGAACTCGCCAAGGACCGAAATCTCTATGGAAGTGAGTCTATGTAACATGCAATTAAACTGTCAGAGAAAAAAAATGTACGTAAATGTACGTTATTCACACTGGAGTATAAGTCACATTTTTTGTTTACAAAATTTCATCTTGGAAGGCAAGTTATAACAGGGTGAATAGGTGCCAGATAAGCTTATTCAGATACACACACACAAAAAACCCTAAAAGTCGCTCCAGAGTATTAAAAAAAAAGTCTAATTTATAGCACAAAATGTACTATTGTCATTGTCCAGAAAATCCATTCTGTGTGTGAGATGTCTCATTTGTCTCAAAGGTGTCATATTCAAGCTCCCCAAAGAGGAGAACTCCTCTTCCCTGCCACCCAAAGTCAGCTACACCATCCGAATGCATCTGGACAACGTCATGCGGACCGACCGACTCCGCAGCCTTTACTTTAAGAAGGACAGCCATATGTCTTCGGGGAGAACCATGCGATACAACCGGGCCTTTGTGTACCTGCAGGAGAACATTGACCGGGCGATCATTGAGATGCAAACTGGAAGAGTCACCGAGACAGCTGTACAACTCCAACCTTTCCCATATCCCTGCCACCTTCTTGATAGGTGAGTTCGTTAGAATCATCAGAATCAGTTTATCTAAAAGAATCGTTCAAAAGATTCGTTCACTGAATCTTTTGCGCCCCCTTCCCAAATATGCCCCCTCCTCTGGGCACGGATGGACTGAGTTTAAAAAAAAAAAGAAATATGCTCACTCTGATGTTGCAGTAATTGGAATTTGTGCTTTTGTATTGTTATTTCTATAAAAAAAAAAATGTACGAACGAGAATTACAGTACAGCACGTCCACTCACTGAATCGTTGCAGAACGGGAAATGACATCACGTTCTAGCACGACTCGTTCGTGAAAGGGAAATTACAACACTTTCTTTCAGCGAATTGCTCGTGAACGTGAAATTACATCACCTTTACTCAATGAATCGATCCTGAACGGGAAATCACATCCCTTTGAACGAATCGTACGTGTACATGAAATGGCGGCTCATTCACACACTGTATCGTTCATGAACGGGAAATTGCATCGCGTTCTCGCACCGACTTGTTCGTGAATGAGAAACGACATCACGTTCTTTCAATGAATCCTTTGTGAACGGTCAGCTACATCACATTCACTCACCGAATCGTTCAAATTACCTCACTGTTCATTCATGAATGCACTGTGAAAAAAACGAATCACTTGAGAAAGTGATCCAGTCACTCAAAAAGAGTCGTTCTTTTTGAAAGAATCGTTCAAGAACGACCCAACACTCCTGCACATACAGGTTCTGTACACTAACATAGAAAGTATTTGCAGTATATGGTACAATTCGTATAGTGTAAATGTGCTCTGGTGTGGATACACATATGTAAACTTAACATAAAATGATGCACAGTGTCTCTTGGGTGCAGTCTAGGCATTGATGTGGAATAATGCAAAGTCTCTCATTATTCATCTGCCACTTGGGACTGTCAGTAAGGAGTCAGTCACTGGCAAGTCTCACATGATAATTGCCTCTGAAAAGGGTGCATGAATATTCAGGATAGTGTGTATGCGTTTCCATACAGACATGCGCCACTCAAGCCGCCCCCACTGCAAATGTCTGAAATGTACATTTTAACCAATCTGACACACAGAGAGCTTTGACATTAACATTTTGCAAGCATGCAACATAGTTTCTGGTAACTGAACTCAGCGGCAGTTTGTGCGCACCGTCAGGGGCTTTATTAAGACAATGCTGATAGCCCATATCCGATGTAGCAGGAGGCCATCGCATCCGACAGGCTGCCTTTAAGCCCGACTATGAGACGGACGGACTCTTCTGTGTCATTGTGCTGATCTGATTTATGACTCGTACTCGGACTACAATACTGTATCAGGCATGGTAGCTGCAACATGATATTATGCTGTTATAAAAATAATCATCATAATCGAGGGCACGATTGTCAACCTCTCTTAAATTCCAAATGTTTCCGTTTGATTTGTTGATATCATATTTGTATTCATCAGGTATTTTCAGGCCATCACTTTAATCTTCCCACTCATGCTGATGTTAGCCTGGGTTCTATTTGTGGCTGACTTTGTCAAGAAATTGGTTCATGAAAGAGAATTGGGGCTGCATGAGGTAAGGATTCTTTTTGTTTTTTTTAGTGCTTGTAAGCGATTGATTTTTTTTTAACCGATTATTCGCAAAAAAATGTGCATAATTAAAGTATGGAAATTATTTTTGAACATATATAAATGAGTTAAAAAAATTAACGGCGTCAAAAAGTTTAAAAATAATCTCCAGAGTTAATGCTTTCATTTTGACAGCCCTCATTTTTTTTTAATTTCACATTTATGGAGGTGTCTTTAAAAGGCGTTGCATAAATCAAAGTTATTATTTTATTTTGTTTTATTTCATTCCAACGCAAATGACAAAGCTCATTTTTAATGCAGAGCAGCCACCTCAATAGGTAGAGAGTAACACAAGTGCTGTGCTTTTTCAAAGATAATAAAAACATATTACGATATATCTATTTCTGGTTGTTTTTCTTTTTCTGAAATCCGCAGTATATGAAGATGATGGGCGTAAACCCACTCAGCCACTTCCTCGCCTGGTTCTTGGAATGTGCCGCTCACCTGATTGTGACCAACATCATCCTCACGCTGATTCTCAAGCATGGCGGCATCCTCTCGCATAGCAATAGCTTCATCCTGTTCTTGTACCTCTGCGACTACAGCTTGACAATCCTGGCCTTCAGTTACCTGATGAGCTCCTTTTTCGACAAGACCTACATCGCCGGTCTTAGCGCCAGCCTCATTTACATTATCTCCTTCTTCCCGTTTATTGTGGTCATGTCAGTGGAGTCCAGTCTCAACATTTTCCAGAAGAGTGCACTGGTGAGAAATCTTTTTTTTTTCATTTAGTCTACGCATTTAGCATTTTTTTTTTTTGTTACTCTGGTTTGTTAACTCAACTCTCATTTTCCCACAGAGCTTATTTTCCCCATGCTGTTTCAGTTATGCTAGTCAATATATCACTCTCTACGAGGCTCGAGGAGAGGGTATGAATTTGCTTCCTTCATCCCCGTAATGATGTATTAGACAATGCAAACAAGTCAGGACATAAAAGGTGTTGTTGTGTTTGATATATGTCTATTTTTTTGTTTTTTTTGTTTAGGAATTCAGTGGAGCAACTCATATTCCTCACTCCTAACTGGTGACACAGCCTCCTTCGGTTGGCTGTGCTGGATGATGCTCATCGACTCACTCATCTACTTTACTGTTGGGGCGTACATTCGCATGGTCTTTCCTGGTAAATTTCAATCAAATTTGATCTTGTAAATTTGACTCCAAATGGTTCTAAAGGATTCTATATTTAATTTGACAACTACATTTATTTGAAATTTAATTTGCACTTAGAACCCTTGGCCATCCCATCACAAAACACATCTAGACAACCAGGCACACTCACACTCGCACCTTTAAAGACAATTAGAGAATTCAAGCGTGATGAACTTTGAGGCAGATGGCGGCTTTTATAAATATAAAGAGGGTGTTTCATAAATCTGTGTCACTTCATGTTACCTTAGATTGTGATGACGGATGAACATGTGAAAATGCAAATTTCCCGAGAGCGATCGATCTTGTTGCAAGCGAAAACTTGTACATAAAAATCCAAGAAATGAATGTTTTATGAGATGCTCAATATCTGAACATCTGCAATGCACACGGTATATATACATTTTTGTAATTAGACTAGACGTCAAATTAAAAAAATAACATTTTTATTTCCATTTGATGAAATAAAATTGAGTAAATTTTTTTTAATTTACATGCTTTAACTATTTTATTTTCATGTTTAATCAGGCAAATATGGCATCCCAGCTCCATGGTACTTCCCCTTTACGGCCTCCTTTTGGGCTGACCATTTCTTCTGCGCAAAGTCTCAGAAGGGGGGGCGAGGACGTCTGTTCACAAACACCATGAAGATAAACCTGCCCGTGTTCTCTGATGACAAGGGAAAAGGTACGAAAAAAAAAAAGTTATTATAATGTAACAACTACAAGAGAACGCAGTCCCAGAGACTGCTTCTTTTTCTGGCATTGTCCTTTCCCTTATTCGCTTGTCGCACTTCGTTTCATGGTCACCCATTTTTCACCGTATAGAAGCACTTGACTATTTATCTCCCACTCTCTGTTTCTGTCGTGTACAGTGGTTCTTTGATTTACTGTTTGCATCTGTCCCTTCTTTCAGGCCAGAGCCAGCTTTTCTCTCCGACAGGCGAGGACTTCTCTCATCTCCCAGTGGGTGTTGCCCTTCACGGTCTCACTAAGATTTACGGCGACCGGGTCGCCATTCAAAACCTGAACGTTTCCTTCTACGAGGGCCATGTCACGTCACTGCTCGGTCACAACGGCGCCGGCAAGACTACTACCATGTATGTTAATATCACAGTTTCACATCGGCTATTGATTCTAACACGCGCGTGTATTTTTTATTCCATGCGTGCTTCCCCGTTGTGAACGAATGACATTTGTTGGAGATGAATCGATCATTTGTAAAATACACGACTAATTAGCATGTTGTGTTTTTGTCCATGAGAGATGTGAAATGCCATTGTACACCTGATAAACCTTCCGTATTGGGGCTCATTACTTTGAGGCTGCGACTTTTAACTACTAGTGATTAAATCGATGCTCGTATTCCCCGCCGTCATTTCCTGGTTACAGCCTGGATAAAAATGACCAGTGGCCATCTGCACTATCCATTTAAAATATGTATCTAATATAAGATTTTTTTTTTTCTAATATGATATCATCTTCTAAATATGACATTTTCTGTGTGATTAGGTCGCTCCTTACGGGTCTCTTTGCTCCATCATCTGGAAGCATAGAAGTGTATGGCCGGGACATGCAAGCAAACTTGGAAGACATCCGCAAAGATCTGGGTGTGTGCATGCAATATGACGTTCTCTTTGACCACATGACCACCAAGGAGCACCTCCTGCTCTATGGCCAGATAAAAGCCCCGCATTGGTCCCAGAGGCAATTGCACGAGCAGGTCCGAACGTAAGTGTTTACTCACCTGAGGTTTGATGAGTGCTTGCAACTACACAATGTTATTCTTATTAAGGTTGGACCGGGCCCTGAGGATCATGTTTTGATTTGTCCGTGACGCAATAATGTACCAGAGTATTTTACAGCCTGTAAGTTTTCATCAACCAACAGTGGTCTTTGCTCAGTTGACAGTAAGCCCCCCCCCCCCCTAATAAAAGTGAAATGTGGGAAGTTGTTTCAGTGGCGAGAATTGAATGCCAATGATACGCTGGAGAAAAAGTTAAACATGGTCGTAGTCGTGCGCATTTTATGGCCGCACTTAATTTATATGCATCTCCGGTGGTAAAGATAACGTAATTGTTCCACCTGTTACTCTTGAAATATGGTTTTCGATTACCCATCTGAAGAGCAAAGCGATTATGAGGTCCCCTTTAAGTGCAAATAGAGAATACTAATGTGGGCTGAGCTCTCAAAGGACTTTGGCCTATTCTTGTTGCTGTTTTTTTTTTATTTCTTTTTTTTTTAACTTGAGAAGAACAATGAATTAGACATGTGATCGTAAAAGGTATGAACCATCCCCCAAAGAAACTCCTGTCTTAAAAACTGTATTGGAATGCACATAAACGTCATGTTAACTAGCGGATTGTCTTGAGTTTTTTTCTTGCCACTGATTTCTCTTCCAGGATCCTGGAAGAGACGGGCATGTACGCTCACAGACACAAGCGGGTGGGCGCACTGTCAGGCGGCATGAAACGCAAGTTGTCCATCTCCATTGCGTTCATTGGTGGCTCTCGCTTGGTGGTGCTGGATGAACCCACCACGGGCGTCGATCCGTGTTCCAGGCGCAGCATCTGGGACATTGTGATCCAAAATAAAAAACGTGAGTGCCTGTTATTTGCAATGTGCTTTTTTGGGTCCACCAATCTAAGTGCTATCAGAATGCATGTGCTTTACAAACGAATCTGACTTTGAGTTATGCTTAAATGATTGAGGTGCTGTAATCAAACTTAATCAGGCCCGTGCTTTAATTTGGGACAATGACCTCTAAGTTAGTCATTCAAAATGTATATTGACTGTTGTTTTTTTTAAAACTGGATCGTAGAAGTTGAAGATAACTTTTTTTGCCCTTGATTGAAACTAGAGAAATTAAATTGTGTTTTATAGCCTAGATCTTGCATTTTATTTATTTATTTATTTATTTTAATTATAGAATAAAATTCAGCCAGGGTTTTACTGCTGAGCTGACCTACGCAGTCAAGTCTGCAAACAGTGATCATTTGCTCTAGGGTGTGGATGCATATGCAAAAAAAGAAAAAATCTTCTAAACAATATTTTTTTGGTGTGTGTGTGTGTGTGTACGTTTTATCAGGGCACACGATCATTATGTCCACCCACCACCTGGACGAGGCTGAAATGCTGAGTGACCGCATTGCCTTCCTGGAGCGAGGAGGGTTAAAATGCTGTGGCTCCCCTTTCTACCTGAAAGACAAGCTGGGCCAGGGCTACAAACTTACTCTCACCAAAAAGGTTGCAAGTATCAAGTGTCTAGATTAAGTGTAACATGGTATTACCCAGTGACAGGTTATTGTGTGGATGCTTGAAGGTAATCCTTCAATCAAATACAATTTTGACGTTAAATGCCGTTATTATTAGGTGACTGCATTCACATTATGGGTTTTGTACAGCAGACAAAAATGTGTTATTCTGTAAAGACTTTTGCAATAGCCATTCCGCACACTGCTTCAGCATGTGATAGCTCCGTTTTTAACATATTATTTGCCTTATTGTCATTTGCAGTTGTATTTATTTTTCATTACACAAAAAGTACTAAATTAATTTCATCACCACTGCAGGTGCAGACCCTGGAGTCTGAGCGTTTTGACGATGCTGAAATGAAGGCGTTTATCCAAGCACATGTACCCGAAGCACGACTAAAAGAAGCCCAGGGGCACGACTTGATCTACTCCTTGCCCCCGTTCACCTCGTCTAATGCCTCCTCGTACAGCTCTCTTCTGACGGCACTGGACGCCAACCTTGACGACCTGCAGCTGGGAGGCTACGGAATCTCAGATACCACCCTAGAAGAGGTAAGCGCACGAGGTTAACGTTTTATGTTAAACAGATGATCTTCAAAAGTGTTCTTCACACGCAAAGGGTCACCCATTGGGAAAATCACCCTGACTGGCTCGTGATGTTTTTTTTTTTTTTTCCTTCGTTAGGTTTTCCTCCAGTTGACGGAGGAACAAAACGATAGTGTGCATAAGGAGGATCGACCCTTTTCTATCTGTGAGGCGGTTTCAGACACTGGCTCCATTGAGAGTTTCCCTGCAGATCCAAGTGATATGATCTTCAGTTCCGACAAAATTAGTATGCTTATATTTCTGTTTTATGTTTTCTATTGACTTGTCTCAGAGTATAAGGCCATTAAAAAAAAAAACAATGTAAAAAAATCACTAAGGGGATAAAACGTTGAAGTAAAAAGTTCTCTGTTATAATATTAGCAATATAACCTTTTGATTTGATGTTATTAATCTTGTAATTTTATGACTTCATTCTCATCACTTAATGGCATTTTCAGCATGACACTAATTCTTCTTTGAAGTCAGATCTCCTCCCATCCTTTTCTCTGACCGCATCTCCTAAATATTGTGCCTGATCTGTTTTTGGATTTAGTCAACAGAGAAGATGAAAGTGATTCAATTCAGTCTTGTTTTTCCATCACATCCTCTAGACTTGACTAGCTCCAACAGAACACAAGGCATGGCGCTTGCCTGGCAGCAAATCAAAGCCATCCTGATCAAGAGGTTCCATCACAGCCGCAGAGACTTAAGAGGCCTGCTCTCCAAGATCCTACTTCCTGTTTTGTTTGTAACGTTCTCCATGGGCCTTGGATCCATCAAGAATGATCTGCGACACTATCCTGAGCTGGAGCTTAGCCCTGCACTCTACAACTTCGGACCAAGTTACTCTTTTTTCAGGTCAGCCTTTGCAGAGAGTGGAATAGATGGTTAGCGGGAATGCGTAGATAGACGTCACAGTCACGGTTTGTGCGAGAATCTTGCGTTTGTTTTAATTTAACTCTTGGAGGCACAAAAATCATTCAGGTACATCCTGTAACGAGGCAATTTGCCTCTGATGAAATATTAATGATGGGCTGATGCATCTCATTGCTTGAATTGGCTCAGCGTGTCCCTCCATCACTTTTTGGGTATCACAAAGTTGAGGTTCATTGAAGGGCAGACATACCCTAAGGGGAAATAAATATGGAGAATGCGATGCGTGTCGATGCAATGCACGATCAAAGTGAATAACATTAAAAGTGTCGAGGGAGGTTGTCTTTGCCCTGAGACGTGTCGCTATTTGATCAAGTACCAAAAAAAAAATGCTGAGGCGTCATTCCAAGTGCAAGTTTATATTTATTTCTTTATCGAGTATCATTAATGTTGAGGTACATTTTTAAATGCTTGAGACCAGCGTTGATGGAAAAAAAAAAAACTATTTCTGATACTGTAAAAAACGGGGAGTTATATTTTATATTTATATTTTTTTCACTCAGTGTAAAATTTTACAAGAAGGCTGTTTGAGTACATTTTTCTAGTTGCTTGACTAGAAGTCACTGAAAGGAAGGCAGTTTTAATTTTTTGTTTGCATGTTCTCCCCGTGCCTGCGTGGGTTTTCTCTGGGTATTTCTCCCACATTCCAAAAGCATACCTGGTCTGTTTGTGAGCGCGGATGGTTGTTTGTCTTAGTTTGCTCCACGATTGGCTGGCGACCAGTCCCAGGTGTACCTCGCCTACTCCCCGAAGATAGCTGGGATAGCCTCCAGCATGCCCGTGACCCTTATGAGGTTCAGCGGCTTAGATACTGGATGGCTGGATCGTAAAATATCCTCTAAAACAAAAACTGTTCTTGTAAATGTATGTTTCTGAGAGGAAAAACTTTACTAGGATTTTCCAAGTCACTGACTCACTCCCCTGTTTTTTTACAGTGTCTATAACACTTGATCAAAAGTGACCTCTTTTCAAACATGATCAAATTCCATTTTTTGCATTTTCACAGTAACCAGAATGGAAAATCCAGCGATATGGTGGACTCTTTGACATCATTCCCAGGAATGGACAACAGCTGCCTTGACAAGCCCCGCAACCCGTAAGAAAACACAAAAACACACAAGGTTCCCTATTTAACAGTCATTTCCTCTTCATCTCATTGTCATTCTTCCCATACCATGTTTCATTTTACTTATCTGCCCCCTTCCAAATTTCAACAACTCTGGCTCCCGAGCGTCATTCTTATTTTTCCTGTTGCCTGGCACTGTGTGCATGTGAGTGGAAGCCTACAGCCGAGCCTTGCAGCTCAACGACACAATTTGTATTCCATAAACACCTCCCGTTTATTGCCGAGATTTTCCCCTTACTGTCACTGAATCACTGTTGAGACTCATGAAGTACACCTCGGAGCCATTTTAAAGCTCCCTGGCCCACCAGAAGATGCGTAAAAATCCAACAGTGCAATAGAGATTGAATGTTTTGCCTTCAAATGACAAGAGAGGGAGAGTATGCTGCAGAACCTTCACAGACCTACAGCAAGATTTTTGTTCCTTTTTCTGCAGAGAAACAAACCTTTCACTGTTTCCTAGCATGAAACACAAATATTGCTGGCACTGGGACATTTTAAACACTTTAGTTTGGTTAATAATTTGTAAAAAAATAAAAAAAAACACCGACCAGTACCGGGCTGCAGTCCGGTGGTTGGGGACCACTGGTCTATGTAATACAAGAACGTGAAGTGCCAAGATGTCAAAGAAATAAATATCAAGCTGCACAAATTTAGATTTCAGAATATTATTCAATAGCACGCACAAAAGCAGTCAAGTCTCGAGTGCCTGCAGCTGCGTTACTGTAAGAGTGGTTTGCTCTCGACTTTTTTTTTTTCTCATCTCTTTGGCTCTGTGTGGAAGCTTTTTGCGTGGACTCCATCCATATCAAGCATCATTTCACTCAACGAATGTTTTTTTTCTTTTCTTTTTTCTTTCAAGGGTTTGCACACGTCAAACTAACAGCTGGAAATCCGGAGGGAACAGCTCCGAATCATTCAGTGATTGCAAATGTACCATTGAGGAGCAGGTGAGGGACAGTGAGAATGTCACTACGAGTGGAAAAAAAAAAATGGCTGATTTTGTGATTTTGTTTTCATTCCCAAATATAATGCAGATTTGTCATGGGGAAAGATTCACGCCAGCCAGTCGGCAGATTCCATCTTCGCAGATCGTTTATAACCTAAGTGGAATCAATGTAGAGAATTACCTGTTGACCACAGCCAATAGTTTCGTAAGAAACAGGTAAGTACACAACAAACAAAGAATGGAATAAACAAAGAAAAAATATTATCTAAATATTAACTGTTTAAATTATAATATTATTATATTATAACAGACAAGAACATTTATTTGACAAGATTTTGAAAAAATAAGAAAATAATACTAGGCCCATATCAACCTACGCAAATTATGGTTAAATTTAAGAAATTATTAAATTAGGAACAAACTGCCGGATGTACACATCATTTGCAGCTGTCTGCGTGAATCAGTCCGAAATAAAGCGCAAAGAAAATGCTCCGGATTATGCAGAAAATGTGGATTCCATAAACAGTTTTTGTTACTCAGATACGGCGGCTTTGAATTTGGAATGCCGTTCCCACCTGACTTGAAAAGGGATCTTCTCGCCATGTCTGAGAACGCCACCTTAGCTAAGGTATCAATCCCTTCCCTGCTGCAAATGGAGTTAATTGTAATCGATGGAAAGGAAAATCTGACATACGAAGATGGCCTCGCATGATCGTTATTGTGTGTGTGTAGGTTTGGTTCAACCCTGAGGGCTACCACACAATACCAGCATATTTAAACAGCCTCAGCAATGTCATCCTACGCTCAAAACTTCCAGCAGAAAAAGATCCCAAGAAATATGGTAATGTATGACTCCGTATTATAGGTCACAATCCACGATAAGATATAATAAATGTACCTGAAGTATTCGATATTAATTCGCATTATTCTGATATTGTGTCATGGCATCACCGTAAAGATTACACAATTATACATCACTTACTAGCATGATGTTGCGCAATCCATAAACCGAGAGATCCCGGGAGATTACTTATGACAGTGATGATCTTTTAGCTTTGGACATGTAAGTTCTCACCCTTATGTAAGAGACTGCCCACTCTAGGTTTGAACCTGCCCACGGATGTGTCATCACACCCCTGCTCACCTAAAACGCTGCAATTGAGAGCCGATAACAATAAATTCAACAGAGAGCGTTTATGGTTACTCAATTGTGACAAACAGACGGATGTCGTGACATACAGCAGAGAGGCTCGATGACTTGTTGACACATGGTTTTCTTGATTTTCTATGTATGTTCATCAAATGCTTCTTTACAAAAGCTCAACTGTGTGATTCGATGCATTTCATGGTTAAAAAAAAAAATCTTTCTGCACAAAAATAATGTTCAATTTTATCTGGCACTATCAGAGGGTTAGGGTTTTTAATTCATTTAACAATGTGTTTTCCTCAATGTCTACCTTTTTTTATTTTTTTTTTTTATTTTTTTTTTTTTTTTTGGTTTGCAGCCATTTCAGTGTCCAGCCAGCCCTACTTTGGTCGGACAGATGAAGAGGATGTAATGTAAGTCATGTTAAAAATCTTCCCTGTGTTAGTCAGAGTTCCATTAAAATGATGTTTGGACAGCCAGTGGCCGAGCAACAAAAAAATAATAAATATGTTCCGAAAATAACATAAAGGATTGGTTTGGTTACGTGTTTAAAAAGTGTTTGTTGGATCGCACCAAATAAATGATTTAGCATGCGGATTGAATTGTCGTGATGACATCGCCCTCAAACCTTCCCTTCCAAGTATTTTTGAATCCATGGAGAGCTTTTTCCCTGTTGCTACCCAGGCAAGTTGTTCTTAGCAGGGCAAGCAACCATTTACTCTTCCATCCATGCCGATATTGATGAATTGATTTGGCCTGGGACATTTTAAGGATACAGTCGGCTGTTTTCAGGAAGATATCTTGATTCTCACATCGTGGCAGCCTATGGGATACACTGCGGAGCTCAAGCGAAAGCTTGGCCGTGCTGCTCCCACCACACGTTCCTTCTTTTTTTCCTCCTCTTTCTCATTTGGTCACTCAGCCAGCTTCAGCTTTCTCATCCTGGAGCTGCGGACTGCTGATTAGAGTGATTGTTCTGGTCTGGCCAGAATTTGAGGAATACTCTTTTATGTTTCATTGATGATTGCACTCTGGTGCAAAAATGGGATGCTTGGTAGATAATTTATCGATTTAAAAAAAGCATCACAAATCAGCCATTTTTTTTTGCAGATTTTAAAAGCGCTAATCACGACTGGCCGTTTAATTGGTCAGGTCCTTCTCACAAATATTCTGCTTGATGGCTGACACTCTAAAATCTTGTAGAGAGTCTGTCCAAAAATTGGACAGGATGCTCAAACTTTTTCAAATAAGGTACAATATAATAATGTGTTGCTAGTACAGCCACGCCAACATAATTAGCAAACGCAAGCAGCAGCAACGCGCAATGTAGTGTTCATCATTAGATGTCAACAAACTTGGCCCAATGATTCATAACAATGCTGCTCTTATATTGTTACTGTGAGACCACTTGTGAATAATCCAATTTCGTCTTCACAGCACTCTGGGAATACTCCAGATCCTTGTGGCCCTGTGTGTGCTCACAGGCTATTCGATCACAACAGCCAGCTTCTCCATCTACGTCGTCAGCGAGCATCACAGCGGCTCCAAGAGGCTGCAGCACATTGCAGGCATCAGTGAGCCCTTCTACTGGGCCGTTAACTTCCTTTACGACATGGTAACAGCTAATTGCTCAGTCTATAAATCACCAAAATACCACCTCATCCATTTCATAAGCGATACCATCAACTAATTTGTCAGCAATAGATAACCGCCTGGATCTTTTCCCGCAGATCATCTATCTGATTCCTGTGGTTTTGACCATCGGTGTGGTCGCAGCCTTCCAGGTTCCGGCATTCACAGAGAAGCAAAATTTAGCTGCCGTCTCGCTACTATTGGTGCTCTTTGGGTGAGTTGCAAGCCTGTCAGTCACTTATCAGATCTCATGCTACTTTGTAATTTATTGTCTTTTACAGCTTGTTAATGTGTGCCACCTGCAAGGTTATTATCGATTTGGAATTTGAATTATTGTTACTTTTAATTTATTTATTTATTATTGTAAATTGAGTTCATTTGAATTTTTTTTCAGAGTGGCTTTGTTAGTTTTTATTAGTTTTAGTTTTTTGAAAAACACTTTTCGTGTTTAGTTAGTTTTAGTATTAGTTTTTGGTTTACTTGTGGAATAAAACGTCAAGTAAAAATATAGAGAGTACAGCTTACCAGTCCACAGACTGAAGTGCAATAAGTGCAGTGCATAATACCGCTTCTTAAATTGGATGCATGCATGCACTCTAATTATAATAATGCTAATATGCCTCGTTTGCCAATTATGTTGCCAACTTCTAAAGTTGATTTGTGGCTTGAATTCTTTTTGAGAAGTATTAAACCCAGTTGTATAGCGCACAATTTCTTGGTACATCACATATATATTTTCATATATGAAATAAAAAAGGGAAAGACTTTTTGCCTAGCATTGCGTATTTGACTGAGTTAAATGACAAAAGGCTCAAAGTCTCGTGTATTACGTATATTGTTTGCCAGAGACGATAACGAAGGACATTTTCTGCATAATCATTTTTTTCTAAACATAAAATGTAGCAAAAAATAATGTCTAACACATTAATCCTTTTCTCTGCAAAAATATAAAAAAAAAGACACACAGGCACCAGAATGAAGTGTGAATAGTAACATTAACTACCAGCATAGACGTCATCTCAAAATCTCCAAGAGCACTTAGATTGAAGGTCGACCTTTATCCGCTTTGCTTGTAAACACATTTTCACGCCAATAATTGGTTCTCTCTGTTGCATACAAATCTAAAGTCACATCTGTCCTTGGCAATATTTACATCATTTTAATTCGACTATTTACTATTCACCCTCCTATGCTTTGCTCTGCTGCCAATGGGCCCTAGATCTTTGGAGGCCGAGTCAGCACTGTGCAACTCATTTATCAGACAGATGTCTCCCTCCCAAGCAATGAATAATCACATTCCTCCATCTGGCAGCCAGCACCCACCTGGTCTGCTTTGCAGCCGTCATGCTGCTGTTCTCTGCTACGCTTTGGCACCGGTCCTGTGTCTACCAAGCACCTTTTTTTTTTTGGGCTCACTTCCCAGAGCAGCGTCTCTGTTGAGCTCTGTTTGTTTCCTTGTGCTACTTTTCCGTCTTCTAATCTGTTTTCTCTTTCTTCCCCTGTGTGTTGTTTTGACCCAATCAAATAAATAAGACGATTATGTGAGAGGGAAGAGAGGGGCAAAAAAAAAAAAAGGTTTGGGGGGGGAATAAAGGAAAGAGGTAATCCATTTTCCTCTCTTTTCATGACTCAGTGTTGACTCTCCTCATCTTGTGATTTCCCTCCACCTTGTCAGTATGTTTAGCGACAGGCAAACCGTTTCTCGACTTCATCTTAGCATTGTTTCTAAAAGTAGCATAATTTAAAATGCACTGTTAATTGGATTTCATTCCAACCTGTCGACGGTTTACGTCTAATGTCGCAAGTCACTTACGTTGCCACCGTCAACTCCTCAGGTTCGCCACCTTCCCCTGGATGTATCTCTTGTCAGGTGTCTTCAAGAATGCAGAGACGGCATTTATCATCTATGTGTGCATTAACCTTTTCATCAGCATCAATACCATCTTGTCCACCTCGATTGTCTTCTTTCTGGCCCAAAGTACAACAACCGCTGATAAGGTCAGCTTCATTTCTGGAATTATTATTTATGATTTATTAATTTGTTTTTACGACACTATAAACCTGGGAAGCCATATTGGGAAAGTCAGCAACGTGAATACTGTCCTGTAATTCCTTATATGGTGACTTCCGTCCTAATTGCTTATTGTGGTCTCTCTCAGAAAGAGAGCATTCAGAATATCTTCACAACACTGTGCAAGGCCTTCCTCATCTTCCCTCAATTCAATTTTGGAAATGGACTGATGAAGCTGGCGAGAATGGACGTTGAGGTGCAGCTTCTTAGTGGCTATGGCATCGATGCCTACAAGAACCCATTCTCCGCCGAAGGTCTTGGCTGGATGTACATCTCCTCCATCATCCAAGGCGTGGTCTTCTTTTCGCTTCGTCTCCTACTCAACACGTCTCTCGTGCGTAATGCCAGGTGAGAGAAATAGAAAATTAGCTTTTATTTACCTTGTAGTTTAGTCTCAACCTGAAAATGTCATAATTTTTTCTTGTCATCATTTTCTCTGTGCAGGCACTTGATTTTGGGCCGAAAAAAGGTGTCCCAGATGCTGGAAGATGAGGACGAGGATGTTGCGGCCGAACGCTTGCGAGTGTCCAGTGGCGCAGCAGGTGCAGACATCCTACAAGTCAACCAGCTCACAAAAGTGTATCAGCATCTCAACAAGAAGATCTATGCAGTCAAGAGTTTGTCTGTGGGAATTCCGGCGGGAGAGGTAACCCTGCCAGCAAGAGGTCACACACGACATTGGGGGGGGGGGGTGTAATTAAAATTACACTTTTAATAAAATGCTTGCATATTGAACATTGTGTCAAGCCGGGCTAATAAATGATTCATCTTCTTCCAAAGTGCTTCGGTCTGCTGGGAGTGAACGGAGCGGGAAAAACAACCACTTTCAAGATGCTCACAGGGGATGTCAGCCCGACTGATGGCACCGCACAGATCAGGGACTGGGATGGGTAAGATACTCATTTATTATTTTTGAGTTTTTAAAAGCACAGCGGAGCAAGTGCGATGAGAGCATATGGCGCTTTCTGCAAATGTGCTGACTCACATCATCTCGGAGGATGAATATATATATATTTTTTTTTTTTCTACCCGTTGCGTTTTATTATTGAATGATGGCTTCAGCGTTGGATATACCGTATGTTACTTGCATAATCTGTGCACGGTGATGTCATGCTTGTATCAATTTATTACTAAGTTGTCTTCACATCCATAACTGGATTTAACAGCTGCCATCTCGTGACTGCAGTTCTATGAAGACCACATGCATGTTTATAAAGACAGACAATACACAAGACGTTCACGCTTCACTGCACACTTGTGATCCATTGTACCCAAACACTTGTGCACTCTTGACACTTGACATTTTCACCTTGAGGATATTGGTCCCTGGAAAAAATGCACGATTAGTTACCTTGGAGTTCAATAATTAGCCCTCGAGGGACAGATATTATCTCACTCTATTGTGTGTCATTGAAAAATGTGTTTTATTTCCTAATAAAAGCATTTCATCCTATTATACGAGCTTGGCACGACTGTCAGAAGGATTCTCGAAACATGCATTTATGGACCACAAGTGATTATGTAGCATGAGACATTCATACATGAAAGCAGAGTCAGGTGTGTATGCGCTAATGGGCTTTAGAGTACACACTCATGAGCGTAGATGGAACAGCGTCCGTGTCCATATCCCCTATTGAATATTCCGAACGCCTTTCAAGTGTGTCTGTCTATTTATTTATTTATTTTTTTTGTGTGTGTTTCCTTAGACGACTGGTAGACATTATGGAGTGCCGGCACAAGGGAATTAACATCGGCTACTGTCCCCAGGTGGATGCGTTGGATAATCTGCTGACTGGAGAAGAGCACTTGTATTTTTACGCGCGAATTCAAGGCATCTCAAAGAGAAAGATAGACAGGGTAAGAGTTAAAAGCTGTGCTGTTTTACAATTGCGTCATTCAAAGAAGAGCATAAAAAATAATTTTATTGATGTCTGATATGAGCTGAGATGCAAGTTGATGCATCCACAGCAAAATAATCAGCAGGTGTGACAATATTGAGCGCTGTCTGCTACCTCGGAATGCTTACATGTTGTCTGCGTGTGGAAAATATTTCAAATATGACTTTGAAGATGACAAGATTTCATTTGAGATGTCACTACGGTCCTGTTTTTTTTTTCTCCTTATCATTCTGAAAACCAATCATCTTTTTCTGTGTTGATTACAAAGTGTGCTTCGCAGAAATATACTCAGCAACTGAGCAACATTTGCTGGCCCTAATTGATCTTCTTCATGTGTGAAAATGCGCAGAAAAATGTTGCAAGCATCGATGTATTCCAATTCAATTCAACTTTAGTTAATGAGCGCTTTTAAAACAATGCCCCTGTCATGATACAGCAATAATTATTATGTGAGATTCATAATTCCAAAAAAAAGTGACATTCTAAAAAATATAAAACAATAACTCCAGTGGAAGTTGAGAGCGCATTCCACAATTATGCAGCACCAACTCAAAAGATGTCCTTTTTTTTGGTAGTTTTTGGACAAGCGTTGATCTGTTGATCAGACAAGCATGCACATTGATATAGTGCTGAAGAAAGTTGTACATGCATCGTGGGACCAGACCATGAAGCCATTTAAAAACAAATCAAATATGTTTAAAATAATTATATAAAGCGGGAGCCAGTGCAATGACTTTAAGATCGCCTAAATGTGTTCTAGTGTTTTTTTTTTTTTTTGAGGCAGTTAAATGCCGCACAGCAGCATTTTAAGGCCGCTGCAGTCGGGTAAGTGGCATCTTGCTGTGCCCAACATGAAGTTCATTGCGTTAGTCCAAGCAATTTATGATAAAAATATGAATCATACTCCAAATGATGCATAGGAAGAATCAGTTAAAAAAAATATGAGATATTCTAGGTATGAAGGCAAAGTTGAGGCTTGGTTTTATTGGACCATAAGAAAAACTCCCAACCACGTGAGAAAATGTATTATGAAAAAGTTATATTTGACGCAAACTCAACACTGCTCATCACCTAAAGAATACCGTAGATTTAAACAAGGTGGAAGGAATTATGAACAGTTCGAAATAGCAGTCATCGTTCTCTCAAAACGTTTAGGCGGCTGATCAAAAAAAAAAGGAAAAAAAAGGAGTTAGTCCTACTAGAACAGCTTTAAATGGGTTTAATAGGGGTGTGTAGACTTTTTATTTTTATCCTCAGTGTGTGTGTGTGTGTGTGTGTGCGCGCGTGTGTGTTTATGAGAGACAGTCAGGATTGCCAATGGCTCCGTCCCGCCCTGGAAGGCTGCAATGATGTTATTATGGTCCTTTTGGCCAAATGATGATGGC
Source organism: Idiotropiscis lumnitzeri (assembly GCF_059441095.1). Lineage (NCBI taxonomy): Eukaryota > Metazoa > Chordata > Actinopteri > Syngnathiformes > Syngnathidae > Idiotropiscis > Idiotropiscis lumnitzeri. Next base: position 14,099,573 of record NC_142404.1, read on the forward strand.
CTAATGACCAAAAATGAAGATGACGCTCTACCTAAAAGTTGCTCTCATGTCGTCTCCCATCCTTTGTTGTGGATAATGGACATGCCTTAATGAAGTCATTTGAAATCCTCAAAATCCCAAATATCAAATCTGTATCACCACTGTGTGAGCACCGATGTGAATTTGAGGCAAAGACGATGTAACATTGAAATGTGATGTTGATGATAGGTTTTTTGGCTTTAAAACGGATGTTTATATGCTGTTTTGGTACCTTACAATCCCTGCATGCTGTCTTCCAGGTGGTGAAAAACCTTCTGAAAAAGCTGGAGCTGAACTACCATCGAAACATAACCACTGAAGGCTACAGTTGCGGCACACGCAGGAAGCTTTCCACCGCTATTGCTCTCATCGGACATCCACAGATTCTGCTCCTGGTGAGGGCGTATATTAAGGGCTGTACTCGGCTGCCTCTTTTAGTCCCTAGAAAAGGCAAATATCAAATCAATTGTACTGCCCATATTTCCCATTTACAAGTTGGTAAAATATGATATCAACTACATTCATCTATATATTGATTATACAAGATGTTCTTATGTGACAAGCAGTCAGACTGGTCTTTAGGTCATCAAGTAAACTGCTTTCACGCCCTTGCGAGCAAATTTGTATGACAGTGGATCAATATTATTGGTTGTGATATCTTAACTCCCGTAAGTCATCATTTCTTTCTTTGGCATTGGGCTCAGTGGTAGCATCTCTCGGCATTCATACATAATTACTCATGCAAGCGGTTCTCAAACTTTTAACACCAAGTGCCGCCTCACCAAAATTATTTATGATCGTTAAAATAGTAGCATAGTGGGCCTAAGTGTTCATCTCCTAAATATTTCATTTTTGTAAACCACTATAACATTATGCTCAGTTTGGACATTAACATGGCTCTTAATAACATTTGTTAGTACTTTAACAGTGATTTATTTGAAATATAAAAAATATTTTAAAAAAAATACATATATATATATATATATATATATATATATATATATATATATATATATATATATATATATATATATATATATATATATATATATATATATATAAATAAATAAAAGAACAGTTCTTACATTCTAAATACCACCTTCCAGCGATTTTCTTTTTTCACTAATCACTAGAGGAAGCCTTTTTGACAATAGTGGCTCAGAAATCTCTCGTTGGTGTCGCCCCCATTCTTTCTATTCTCTTATTCTCTTTTTTGGATTGAACCCTTACTTGAAAACACTGTCCTCCTCTCACACGTCAGGATGAGCCGAGCTCCGGCATGGACCCCCGCACCAAACGACACCTGTGGAAAATCATCTCTGAAGAGGTGAAAGGAAAGTGTTCCGTGATCCTCACTTCTCACAGGTTCGAGAATGGCTTTTTCATGTGAGACCGTGCTGCATATTCCATGCAAACTTGACCTTTCATTTTCTCAATTTTTGTCCATGTTTCAGCATGGAGGAGTGTGAGGCATTGTGTAGCCGCCTGGCCATTATGGTGAAAGGTCAGTTCCGCTGCCTGGGCTCCTTGCAGCACATTAAGAACAGGTTTGTGACCTCTAATCAGCTTCACATGCTCAAATATAGTCATTCTCGTCCTGCTCTGAAATTGCTGCAGCTTCTTTTTTTTTTATCCGACTAAACACACCCCGACCATCAGCACACCTGTAACACTTGGACTTTACGTCCTTATGCACAGGTTCGGCAGAGGGTTCACTGTGAAAATGTACTTGGCAGAGTCTGCCAGTGATTTCGAGGCAATCAGTGTGTTCATGCAGAAACGATTTCCCAGCACTTATTTGAAGGTAAGTTCAAGGAACTGGAGCAATATTTCACACATCTTTTCCCTTTTTCGTCTCTTCTGAAATCTTTGTGCGCACAATATTGCGCTGTCACACTACTTGTCTGGTTGTTTTAACTGCGCCTAATAGCGTTATTGAGAATTTGTCAAATCATAAAATGTGCAGCTTATTTGGGGCAGGAGAAAAATTGCCGGTACTTATCATAGCTCAAATTCCTGATACCGGGATAGGCTCCATGTTTTCTCCCAAAAGCTACTCTCATAAAATGTAAAATGGTCATGAAAAGCTAAGTCGTGTTAGTATTTGCTTTATTTTGTCTTACATAGAGCATTTACTGTAGAAAAATATTGTCGTTATCAGGACCAGCACTCCTCTATGGCGGAGTATCACGTACCTGTCGCACCAGGAGGCGTGGCTGACATCTTTCAACAGTTGGAGTGCATCAAGACTTCGCTGAAGATCAAACACTTCTCTGTGAGCCAGACCACCTTGGATGAGGTAAAACTGAGCCCTCAACTGGGCGAGAGAACTGAACCATCTTGTGGTTTTGTTGATGTGGACGCAGTAGATGGTACGCAGTGACTGAAAAGCGGTAGGAGGGTAAACTGGGACAGTCAAGAAAGCTTGAGTGGGAGTGAACAACAGAGTCGGAATGTAAAATGAAGGCAAGAGGGAAGCTGGCAGGTTGGAGGGCATGCCGGAGGGAAAATAAATGGAATATGAGTTGGGGGAGAGAAATCGTGCACCCGGTGTTGATTTTCTACAATCTGCTTCTCTGGAGCTGTGAGATTGGAAGATACCAGAAGGAGACGAAACAAGGGGGGGCTCAGGAGAGAAACCAAGCAGAAAATGTGCTGTGATTGAGGATTTCAAGGGGGCAAAGAAGGTTATACAATCGCAATAATATTGTCGTTCAACCTCCACAGGTCTTCATCAACTTTGCCTTGGGAAATTTTCACATCAAAGCCAACGAGGACGATGATGACCTGGACTGCACAAAAGAAGTAGAGACATAGTGCTGACTGATAATATTTCTGCGGTGAAATCGTACTGCATTTGTCTTAAACAGATACTTTGAGACGATAGGATTAGACTGTAAATCTACCATGCATGAAAATCATTTTTAACTCTCCAAAGATTCAATTCAATGTGAAGAGCGACTATTATTTTGAGGTCGATCAAATTCTATTGTTGCTATTCTACTGATATTTACATACCTGCACAGATAAATATTTATTGGTGTGTATTTACTTCAGACTTATCCTACTTGAAACCTTACAGAATCTACGCATCTTCATATGTGTTCAAAATGCTATTCATGACATAGCATTTAATTGTTTTTATTTTTTTATCACTCAATAGCAATATATATATATATATATATATATATATATATATATATATATATATCCATAATCACAAAATATTTTAATAAAACAATCTTGTTAATTTGCGCATCTTCTTATTAATGTATGTCTCATTTTAAAAATGACTCCATTTTATTTTTGTCTTGAATGTATTCAGCAATATATTTTTTGATGATTCAATAAAACTCTGGATTTGTTTACGTATGACGTACCGTATTTTTATTATTACATACCAAACTACTAAATACTTCCACAAATGTGAGAAATTAATAAAAAAAACATTGTACCATTCAAAGACGATTGTAATGTTTAATGTTGAGCACTGCAGTCTATCTGTGCAACATATTCTTTTTTTTTTTCAATAAATAAGCAATTTGAAGTCAGTTTTTTTTCACATTATTTGATTTTGAAGAAATGCACCAGAAGTGTGCATGTGCACGCACATGTGGCCAAGATTTCAAAAGTTCAACAACACCAATGCACTACTTTCCTTTTCGATAAGGCTTTGGAGTCTTGTCGTTGCATCCACTGGTGTTTCTGTCAGAAAAACGAGCTTTTCGGCACATACGTAGCTGCGCATAGAGTCCACAGAAAGAAACGCAAATATTGAACCGCGAATATGCGGGGAGAACGTTTGGGTTTGCGCCGGAAATACGTCATCGATGCGTCATTTTAACAGGCGGGAGATGCGAGTAACCAGGAAATAAGTCGCTTCTTTTTTTTAGTTTATCAACACCAGTCGAAATTTGTATAATAACTTTTGAGAGTTCAATTTTACAATCATGGATACATCTGTTGAAACTCAAACAAACGACTGGAAGAACACCAAAAAAGCGCTTGCCAACTTTCGACGTTTGCTACTTTGCCCCAAATGGTAAGTTGTTAACTGACCTTGTAAAGCTTCGAGTAACTATACGATGTTTTATTTCGTTTTGTGATGTTAGTTTAGTGACATTTATTTAATAGCACTCTTGTTGACAGATTGAACATGTTTTCTCTTTATCCAGTTCGCAGTTAATGAAGAATCCTGTTTGTCCCGGAACATGTGAGCATATGCTGTGCAGGTAACGTGCCCATTACTTTATGTCCTGCAAAGCTTACGAATGTGTAAATGATGTCTCAATGACTTGACTGCGCTTGGCAATCACATGCGCATGCTGATTTACTGACAACGTCGCATGATAACAACATGGCAATCAGCTACGTATGGCAAAGTGGAAGCAATTGCAGCCTTGGAAATTGCAAGATGAAATCAGATGGGGTGTGTAGGGAGGGAAGTGTTGACGCAAGTTGCTCGTGCACCTAGCACAGGGGTGTCAAGATCCAGTCCTGGAGGGCCTGCTTTCCTGCATGCTTTCAATCTCTCCCGGCTGCAACCCACTTGAGCCAAATGATCTTGCTCAGCTCTTCAGCAAGCTCTGAAGAAGCCTGATAAGTATCCTGCTCATTTGAATCAGGTGTCAGCTAGCAGTTGCGTAAATACTGTGCTCTGGAAACTAGTTTATACTCCACCTAAATATTTGTATTTCGTCAGTTTGTATTATATTGAATTAAAAAGAAAAGTGCATTACCAAACCCAACTTTTGGAGCATTTTCATTTGATAGGTCATGTGCAGACCCACTGGCAGGTGATGGCTGTGTGGTTTGTCGCAGCCCTTCCTGGGCGAAAGACATCAAAATCAACAGGCAGCTCAGCAATATCATCCCGCTCTTCTGTGACTTGGAGTCCATGTTAAATGGACAAGCAGGTAAATGTTGCTCAGTCGTGAAACTACCTTTCCTCAAATCAATAATTATTGCCTTCTGTTCCTTTATCATAATGGCAAGCTCAAACATTTACATGATGACACTGTGGGTAGACAGTTAATCTGTATTCCTGCAGCAGCCCTTTAATTACTGTAAATATGCAATGCAATTAGTCATTGTTGGGTGCCTGTGTGGCGAGCATACAAACAAGTCAATATTTACTTTATTTTCACTCAGAAATGGCAAAACTCTGCTTATGTGCAAATCCAGGTGCTCCTGAGCTAATGGGACTCATCAAAGCATTCTGAAGTCCGAGTTTCTTGCAGGTGGTTAAATTCTAAAGTGTGCAAATTTTAGTGTTTAGTTGTCCTATTAAACCTAGTAAACCTGTTAAAGGTGACCTTGCATATTTTTACAAAGCCTGATAAGAATTCTCAAGTGGTCACTCAGAGAGTGTCTTGGACTTAAATTTGAAAGAAAACAATGGGGATTTTTTTCCCTCCATTTTAATTTGTATTTTTCTTTCCCTCGTTTGTCATTGCACAGATTCCTCTGAGGTAATGCGGCCACAAAACGAGGACACTGTCCTAAAACGCAAGAAGGATATGAAGGTCTGGCTCAGCCCTCGCAGCCGTAAAGTGCGTTGCACGACGGAAAAAACTGCAGGCTTATTCAAATCTTTTGAAAAAATGGCTGCACCACCTGCTGCTTCAACAGCCAGAGTCAGAGACCTGTCAGTTTTTGACTTCGTCTCATCCTCTGAAGACACTGGCTCCTCTTCTCCAAAGTCCAACAATAAAAAACAGAACAGGAAGAAGACTATAAATAAGAGCAACATTGGGAGAAGAAAGAAAGCGATTCAAAGAACCCCAAGGAAACCAAGGAGACAGGCAATGAAGAAGCTTGATGCGATAAACAAGCGATGGAGGAATATGGAGGATCCGGGTAAATTATCGGAATCAGAGCAGCTCGGTGTAGAAATTGAAAGGACATCTCACAAAAAGGTTTCCTTCATTAGCCCTGATTGTGTATCTCACGGACCTGCGTCGAGCAGTCCCAGCTTGAGAGAAGGACTCGCAGAAAGCGTTGGTGCGCGACCAAAGAGCCCAACCCCTCTTTGTCTGAACGAATCCGAGAGTATCCATCGCACACTGCCCGCCTCTGATTCCATCCCCAAAAATATCCAGAAAAAACAGGACGACCTTTCTTCTTCTCCGCAGCGTTCCTCAAAACCCCCAACACTGGCGGGAGATGTCGTTACCCTGGTGACCACGCCGGAAAGGCCAACAGCCTCTTTGGGCTGCTGTCAAAGGTCATTGGGTCGCTCGTCTCCCGCTGCCCTTTTAAATGATCCGTCTCTGCCCAGGTTGAGGGGTAAAAAGACCCCCAAAAAAGATGGAGGCGAGAGTCCATCTGTTCCAAGTTCGGCGAGTAGAAAATCTCCCTCTTCTCGTGCTTCAATGGGACACTCAAACCCAGGCAGCCCAACAGTCATGAAGAAGAACCACAAAGGAGAAACCCCGCTGCATTTAGCCGCCATAAAGGTAAGTGGTCCGTTTTTAAGAGCGATTTTGAGCTGTTGAAATTATGCATTTTATGTCACCAATTTCTTTTTATTCTAATAGAATACGTTTGCTAAAATGACGATTTGCTGCTCGTCATTATTATTCAAAATAGCTGATTCTAGGTTTCAATGTTGCCAACATACCATGAAAAAAAAAACGGGTTTTTAAAAAACGCAAGGCCTTAGTGATGAAAAGTTGCGTTATTCGCTTTGCTCCTTCAGAGTTGCGTGGAAGCTTTTATGTCGCTTGCTCAACGGTACGCAGGCTGACAGAACTTCCTACTGACTCGTCTTCCCGTTTTTACAGGTGGAAATGAAATGCGATTCCTCATGTTTGTCTTGCTTGCTGACTCGCACTATGGCGCTCTTTTTATGTATGCCGCATTGAGTTCCACTTTTTTCCATTTTGCCAGCAGCTTTACAAAGTTGGTTTAGTATTTCTCGTTGGTGTTTTGCAGGGGGATGTAGAGGATGTCAAGGGACTACTGGACCAGGGGGCCGACCCAAACCTTAAGGATAATGCAGGATGGACACCTCTGGTAAGACCAACGACCTGAGTAGAATGACCTGAATGCAGGCATACTGCTCTCGCGCTTTCCGGCAATATTTCCAGTAAATGACAAATGCGTCAGTCTGTATTTACATTTTGTGAGGAGCCTCGAGGCAATATCTTGACTGCCGGCATGGCCTAGATGTGATCGTCCCCAGTCTTGCTTCACCAGCCCACTTAAGGCGAGCTCATATGTTTGAGTGAAAGCTGTTCTGCAGCTGTCTCCTTTGCCTGTAACTGAGAGAGGCGCATTCAATCAGGCGCTTTCTTGAGCCATAAAAATTCAATCATTCCCACTTTTTTTTAATATATAGTAGTCCTTCACACTGCGATTTCCTGTCAGGTTGCTCCTCTTAAAGCTGAGGTTAGATTTGGACTATTTGTTGCTAATGTGTTCCATTGCTACCAATGTGATGACAGTATTGCATTTTTTTTTTTTGCATGTAAATATCGGAGTCTTTTTGCTGTCAGACTTGACATGTGACAACCATCTTATAGATTGCACACATCTGATCATGCGTCCGCAGTTTCATATCAGGCGCTGAGCCAAAAGATAAAAGGCAAGACGAAAGCAAAAATGCTTTCGCGTTTGCAGCGTCACTTTCATATTGCGCCCTCCCTGCTCCTTCATGTGTAACTGCTCACCCCTCCCCATCTGCTCACGGAAAAGGCAAAGGAAAAAAAGCGACTGGCCCTAAAAGAACCGTCTTGTTTACTCAACTCTCTAAGCAGCCAATCATATAGTGGCCTGCTTTGAAGTCTCCCCCTCAGTACCGGTAAAAGACAGAATGAGCGGTTCGTGAAACATCGATGTTTTTAAAAGCAGAGTAAACCCTCAAACCGGTGATCGGCCCAAATATTTTCCGAAGAAGACTCAAACGTGCATACCTTGTGTTTCTGTATTTCAGCACGAGGCATGTAACCTGGGCCATCTGGTGGTAGTGGAGACGCTGTTATCAAGGGGGGCCCTGGTGAACACTCCTGGCTACGAAAATGACTCTCCACTTCATGACGCTGTGCGGAACGGGCACATAACCATTGTCAAATTGTTGCTACAGTTTGGAGCCTCGCGGAGTGTGGTGTGAGTTCTGTTTTTGTTTCTTTCATCCCGGCAGGTTTTTGCTACGACAGGCAAGGACAAAGGCATCACAATGTAAACACGAGTCAAAGGCAGGCAATTTTCACTGTGATGAATAAGGTGATTTCCCTGCTCTTGAAACTCTGGGTTTTACTGCGAGGTTGCTTCCAGTAAAAAAGTGAAATGCACATAGTGAATCGCAGCTATTCACATGGGGACCAAGCCCTAGTGAGCAAGTACCCCCCCCCCCCCCCACAAAAGGTTTGTGATTGCCTATCGATGCCACATAATGGTGGCTTTTTGCCGCTTAGAGTAAAGTGAAGCTCCTCCCCCTCAGTTCAACATTGTTCCTTTACGCCAAGATGCCACAAAATGTTGCCAAAGATAAATACGATCTATGCCCTTCCCATGTCCTCTTGTAGCACACGCATGCAGTCAAAAGAGGCAATTGAAGACATCTGCCAACTTGGAAGCTTTGGCATGCAGCTTTGGGTTTTGTGAATATGTTCCTGCAGTCGTTCATTGCGCTTCTGTGCAATCATGTTAAAAGGCCAAATTGGGTATGCGTTTGGTTTATCGTCAAGAACCAATCTTACAATAGAAAATGACGCTTGCATTTGATCTTTTCAGCGCCGCCACCTGCAATCTCCTCCATTCCCGATGTGCATTCTCCTAAATGTCTCTTTCATCGGCTACATCAAAGAGATGGACTCTTGCGTTTTTCTTTGTCTATCATTGTGCAACTGCTCCAATTCCGCCCTCTGACAAGTGCTACTATAGAACCACTTATGGCTTCCTCTCTCTTGTTGGAGGATTGTTTTCGACTGCCTTCCCCCCCCCCCCCTCAGTTTTCATGTGCAGCTGCACAAATCGGTTTGTGTATATTTGTAAATTTTGCTCTCGGTAAGAAGAACCCAAATGAAACATTTAATGGACCAGTGGACCTATTAATTGTCCCCCAGGTATTATCTTTGCTGATGCCTATTTTTCCCAAAGACACCCCGCTGAGCTTGGTCCCCCTGATGTATTTTTTTTGTTGTTGTTTTTTTACTACCTACTCTGTCGTCTTCAGATAACACCTGCCTTCTTAGTAGAAAAATATTGATAAGACAACTTAATTGAATTCCGACATAGTGAACTGGCGAATAACTACAGCTGTAGTCAAATCTACTTGTGTCCTTTACAAACCCTGTCTTCAGTCAAGTTCATACCAGTACGGTGTGATCCAAAATTCCCATCACAGCTCTTGCTAAAAAAATCGCGTATTTATTTATTTTTTTTTCTCAGAAGACAAGATTAGTCTTCAGGAGCTTTGATGTCTTTTAAACAACCAAGAACCTTGAATAAGTCTTCGTCGTCTAATTATGTATGCGCCATGTGATCTATGAACGGTCATTTCATTTTCAATAATCTTCTTTCTAGTAATCTTCACGGCAAGCGGCCTGCAGACTACGCTGTCGGTCGGGAGATGCTGGAGGCCTTTCAGGAAGTGTCTGGGGAAGTCCAAAATGCCAGCGCAGCTATGAACAGCCCGGCCTGTCTCTCTGCAGTACGTCTACCTTTTTTTTTCAAGGCAAAAATATGCATCTTGTTCAAAGTCTAAATTGTAAACTGTTTCTCCTCACGTAGTTGGGTCAATATGTGAAGCAAGACGAGATTGTTTTGTTTGCGTCAAGCAAGCTGTCCCAAACAGACCAGGATGAGTTTGCCAAGCTGTGCCGGATCTTGGATGGAACGATAGCAGACTCCTTTACTTCTTCTGGTAATGTTTTGTTTTTCTTAAAACAGATTTTATTTTTGTCACCTTCAAATATTGCCTTTGGGCTATGAATATTCTAATTACTTCAACACTATTTCCGTGTGTCTGTGGAAACGCATTGGTACATTTTAAAAACGGCTTCCAATAAACGCAAATGGACTCACGGTTTAATTTTTCCAGCTGACGGAGAAAGAAAATGAGGAATTTAACAGGGCTTGAAAGACTTTTTAGAAGAGGAGGAAGCAGGCTGCACGCATTCCTGATAACCAAATCTTTCAAAGATCTTGAGATATCCAAATATTAGCTGCCTCACCTCGGCTTTAAATGTTGTTTTAGAGCAGTAACTGTATAGTTGCCAGCTTATAAAAATTATCGCCTATGAAATTGCTCACTGTAGTTCTTAAATTGTTGTGATTTTCAAACACCGTTTCGTAAAAGATTTCTGGCATGGATTGCTAAGTCAAAGTTGTTCACGCCGTCGCTTAAGGTCAGGAGTCATTAAAATGCTGTTACGTCTCCTTCCATCGTATCGGCTGTGAGAAATGCAGAAAGCAAGTGAGAGTGAAATTTGTCCAGATTAAACCTTTTGGAGTTTTTCTTTTAGCGTGTCACTCAAACCTAAGGAGGGGATTGCAACAAAGGATTTGTACTCAAATTGGAAGGCTACAAATGCAATAGCTTTTGCCCTCCAGGTGTAATTGGTTGGGCTTCGCGATCAGCATCACTGATGTGAGAAGTACAAGCAATAAGCTTGAGTTAAAATTTGGACTGGCCTCTAATCACATTTTCTGATTGGCTTCAGGCAGTCTTGTAAATCATTCAGAGTGGGAGATGTATTTGGACGCCAAAAACAATCACAAGATGCACGTTTTCTTTAGAGAAGCGGGAGCTTGCACGTCAGAATGTAAGCAATAATGAATCCGATTTTTTTTTTTTTTTTAAATGTGTAAATATTTATGGTGGTCAGTTATGCTTTTTACCATTGACATTCTCCAACTCAATGTAAAAACAGATCCACTCTGTTGCTAACAATGGGCTATTGACATGATGTTTTATGCCCCCCAGTGAGTCACGTTGTGGTGCCCGAAGGACTGATGCCGAGCACTTCCTCCACTCTCCTAGGAATTCTTGCAGGCTGCTGGATTGTCAAATACAGCTGTGAGTAAAGTAGGATTATGTTGAGTAGCTCCCCTTTGCTATTTTGATTAAAACTCATTCACTGCCATTGACGTGTATAGAAACCAAAACGTACATTCATTTTACCAGAGCTGCCAGTGAATGAGTTTAAAAAACAAAACAAAAAAAGCAACATTCTGATCCTCATTTCTTGACCTTGTGTCTGTATAAAGAGCCTGGCCAGCCTGCTTGTATTATTCCCCACAAGTGAGTCATTTTGAGCTGCAATTCCTGTCTTAATGTGTCGCTGTATACGACACAAAGTGTCAGGAGGAAAGAGAGGGGGAAAAAAAAAATCTCTTTTTCATTCCCACCGGCTGAGCACCCGACACAGCTCGTCTCCCCCATGACAGTCGCAGTGTCGTGCGATCTGTTTTCGTCCATGTGCGCACATCCTCGCTCACATAAGGCAGAAGAGCTGTCATTGCCACCTGTCTTTAGATGCTGCTGCTGTCAACAAGGCCAAGCCCTGGTGCGCCTCTTTGATTCCATAGCAACACCTCAAAATATAATTCAGTTGAAAGCTGTCACAATGCCCGATAGATTAATGTTCTTATTTCTAGAGCAAATATTCTTCATATCCATTTCTTAGCCACTAAAATAACGGTGTTATGTTCTGGATTGTATCGGTCAGCAAGAAAAAAAAAAAAAAAAAAACCCGCGTTTGTGCTGCCTCTCTTCTCTGTCTGACCCGTACAGATGCTAATGCAGCACAGCTTCTTCTATTTCCTCAGTCGTTATTTCTGCTTTTGTAAGTTTCAGAAAACAATCTGTTGGTCTCAACGCTTCCAAGTTGATTCTTATAATGTACACTTATTGGCCTCTTTAGGTACATATGCAACAGTATGGCTATTATGTAATATGCTCTGTATTAAAAACAACAACATCCACTTTTATATTGCTCATAGTAGGGGTGTAATTGTTTTGATTTGAGCAAACCAATACGTATTGAATCATCTTTTATTGGAGAGATGCACACCCTGAGATAATGCGAATGAGTACAGGAGTGATCGTTTTTTTATTTTTTAACTGAATTATTTTGAGGCATCACTAATCGATTCTTCATTAGAATCATGATGCAGTTCACTTATGAAGAACCACACTTGTAAAATACTTTAAGTTAGGGGTGAGGGAAGCAATAGATTCGTAGATGTGTCTTAAGTCTTGGTTAGCGTAATTAGCTAAAATGCTAATTACTCCGAAGCCCTTAGTGCCGTTATCTTGAGCAGTAAACCGCAGTGTGTGTCTGCTGGGGCCTGTTTGGCTTGTGCTAAATTAAAGTGCGAGCCTTATGCTCATTCGTTTGCGTAATCTGAAATTATGTTTTGGGACTATCTGCTATCACATGCGTCCAACATTTTAACGAGTTCTCAATAATACAGAGGAAATGTTCTCCTGGTTATTAACACGAAGGTAGCGACCAACTAATATGATAATATAATCCCACTTTGATTCCGTTGCGTTACTTGAAATTTAAATAACAGAAAGCTGGCTGCCACAAAACTCCAATTTGCTCTCAGGAGACGGGAAAAAAAAATACGTCTAGTCGGTCTGCGTCATAAATTTGATCATGCCGTTGGCATATTTTTTTGTCAAGCAAGCGCTGTTCAGCAGTACTTGAAGACTTGCAACTCCTAAACATTAGCTTTGTCGTCCCACTCTTTCAAGTCAACGTCATTAATGACGGCTTTGATTTCTCGTTGACGCTAGGGGTGGAGGCGTGTCTGCAGGCGGGCAAGTGGATGCCAGAAAACGAGCACGAAGCCGGTGAAGGCCCCCAGCGCAGTCGCATCAACCGATGCTGCTTGGTGAATGAGACACAGACGCACGTTGCACAAGTGTTGATGACCTGGAACAATCTGAATTGCTTTGAAACAGGCATTTGTGGACCTCTATTTTGAAACACATGATGCGAGTCGTGTTTTTTTTTTTTTAATTAGTTTTGTGGTGATTACCAGAGTATTTTGACTTGATATTTGTGCTCATTTTATGATTGCCTGGTCATAATTCTTTTTCTTGGGGTTGGCCCTAATAGTCCTGTGCACGGGTTTAAACAAATCCTTACAGATCAATGGAGAAATGTGCCTGTTTTGATTAGGATTACTAAATTAATAAAAACTTCCAGCAGCGCCGTAAATGTGCGTATAAAAAAAAGGCCGTTTTAAAAGTCTCTTTGAAAAAGCAAGCACTTTGCTCATTCTGATTATGTGTCGCTTCCAGCTCCCACCGCTGTTCGACGGCTGTTTCTTCTACCTCTTGGGCTCCTTTAAGTCGCACAGAAAAGATGAGCTGGTCAAGCTACTTCTCGACGGAGGAGGTCAACTCCTGAGACGCAGGCCCAAACCCGATAGCGACGTGACTCAAACCCTCAGTGCTGCGGCCTATCACGCTTTGCCGGGATCCGACCAGGCGCTCTGCACTCAGTACATCATCTTTGACCACCGAGGTCCTCACAGGCCCGCAGTGGTTCGCAAGGGCAAAGTGTGGTCTGCCCCTTCCAGCTGGATCATTGACTGTATTTCATCTTTCCAGCTTCTCCCTGTACCAGACCTTTAATCAGTGAAATGATTACAATAATTGTCAAGTGAGTCTGCCTTTTGCAGTGTGGAAATATACACAGTGACTTACAAAGTAAATACTTCCTCCACTCATTTTTACTATATTACTGATAAGTGGGTTGATGTGGAGCAGATGTTTTTTTAACAAAACATTCAGGAACAGCAATAACATCACAGTGCAAGAAGATGAACAATGTGCTCAAAAACATCTTGCTTATTTTAGCTTACAAATGCATTTAAGGCTTAAGATATTACTATTTCTTTTAATTTTTTTTTTAGTTTTGTCAGGATCAATGTCTGCATTTATAGGGGCGGCATTTTTTTTTAATACAATCAGACAAGTGCAAAACAGAATGAGGCTGAGGGCAACTTTAAAACAAACCAACAATATAGCACAATACAAAATGGAGGACTTGGCCTAGTAGTTTGTTGTGTAGGTTAAGTTAACGACACTCAAGGGACATGTGGCTCATCGATATTGGATATCAATTTGAGGTCTCACTATATTGACATATTGTCTATTGCTGAAGCTCGAAGGTTGTGGCCGTTAAGAATTCTCTTAGCACTTCCTGATGGATATCGACCCTGGTGTATTTTGTTGGTTTTGTCTTCACAAAATATGCAACACACCCCTTGTGTTTGTTGCAAATTGAACAGAAGAAAGTGGCTTTGAGCAAATCCTCCTGATTTACCAGGAACGGTTAATGAGAAATCTTTTTGAAAATGCAAGTGCAAAGTCGCTGACAGGATTGATTGAGTGTGGTTTGTTACCTGAATTGGATGTTATAAAAATGCAGATAAACTGCTGCGGCAATGCATGAGCAGAATAAACAATCATTTTGTTGGAAAGGTGTGTATTGTGAATACAATAAGCATGTGTAAATTGTATTCAAGAGCTACTGGCCTGCTATTAAAATACACCTAACTGCTATTGATTCCTTTGTGCTGCTAAAATTCCATCCCTTGTCCATGCTAAGCTGCAGAAAGCCGTTAAATGATAAGAAGCTGGAAGGTGCTTCTAATGAAGCCACAGTTTATGTCCTTGAACTCAGAAAAACATGCCTATTTTTGCACCTACTCTTCTTACGTAACTCATCAAAAGTCACTGTTGATTATTCTGTACATGGAAAAGATTATTTTTTATTGAAAGCTCAATTCAAATAAATTGGTATACAAGACACTGCTGTACAGCCTGTACTTTGTGGGAATGTTGAGGGAAAAGTATACACTGCTAGGTGCCTGCAAAATACTTGTTAGCTGTCATTAATCTGCCTCATATTAGTGGCCCATTACAGCATTACCGTCTTAAAAATCGACAAGTTAATCAAATGAAATGCTGCGGAGCTCACTGCAGAGATCCAAGAAGCTGTGTGTACAGAGCAGAACTATAAAAACACTCAAATATGTACACACAAGCCCCATTTCTCTCCAAAATTATTCATAAATCTTTTAGTGAGCACTTTTCCTTCGCTGAGATAATCCAGCCTACAAAACCCCGAAAGGCCTCTCCACACCAATCCGACATTGGCCTCGAAGTCGGACCGGAATTTAACGAATACCGCCAAAGGTGACGCGACGCCAAATACTCGCGACCATCTGCGCATGCGTAAGAAGTGGTACCCCTCCATGCCATCGGCGGCGATAGTCACCGTGGTGATTTTTTTTTCTTTATGGTATTCACGCTGACATCCAATGGGTTATTTGCCACGGACTTCCGGCTAAAAATGACACAGGTACCCGCCCAATTTCCGGTTCGCCTGTATACAAGTAAAATGGCTGTGTTAATTTAAGATGCACGTTTATAATTATATTCACAATTATGAAGGTAAGTGAGCACCACAAATTTGTTTGTTTTCTGACCCTCACTGACAAGTCCATTAATAAAATTGCATGTTTTCGAGTTGCCTTTTGTTGTGCGCAGCTTAATCAGACTCTTGGTATGCCAAATCTGAGAGGTACCTTATCTCGGCTAAGGACTTGTGCTCACTGACAAATTTATACTTGGGGACTTTTATGATGTGTTGCTGTATTTACAAATATTATGGTCCTCAGTTCCTCATGTGTTTGTTTTTATGTCACATTCTGGAAAATATTAAACAGCGGAATAAAAAAAAAAAGACCAAAAATCCCTTTTTCCAGAATACCACTTCATTTCATGTCTATTTAACAAAATAGTTTTGTGTCATGATGAATAATACACTTTTTCCACTTCGTAAATACAGATGCCGCATATTTAAAGATATTTACACAGAAGCATCATGTGGCGCACCAAGGGTTGTTTTCTAACTTGTAAATTAAGTTTTCATTATAAACTGAGTGAACATGTGCGAGCATGTGCTAATTTACAATCAAGCATGCTCTTATTATACATATCAGATTTCCCAATCTCTAGAGTCCGCAAAACAACCCTTTATGCGCCCCAAAATAAAAACAACTGATTGTATATTAACAGTGTTTGTCTTCCTGTTCCAGGCACATTTTATAGACAGATTTCCTGATGAAAGTAATACAGTTGAAACAAGCATCAATAATTTGCTTTGCAAATTGGGATGGGCATATTTACTGATGAATTTGGTTCATTGCTGCTTCTCTCCTAGCAACTGAGGTTGAATTGGGTGCAGTACTAGGCTGTAACCAGCAGGGGAGCTGTTGATTTTGAATGTTAATTTTCACCATTGTGGTTGTTGAAATGTCCATCCCCATTTGCATAAAAAAGTAAGTGGTTTTAAATTGAGGAGATAAAAAAATAACATTCACATAGAACAAATAAATACTGATACAGTACTGGACTTTGCTTGAAAGTGAGTATCATCCGCACAGTAGAACAATGGTTTTATCACCTTTGTCAATAATACAAAATTGCTCTGCTGCTTACATTTTATAATCTTAATGAGTCAATAAATCACAGCTACAGTATGAGTGTTTAAAATTTGTGTAGTTGATTAAAATGATTCAAAGCTTTTCTGATCTATGTAAAATCCCAATATATTTGAATTGACAAACCATTAATTAATATTTGCTCAAAGAAACGGAATAGTTTTTTCACACAAGCACACAGTCTAACATAGTTATAGCTATATTGATGTTCAAAGGCCATTGGTTTTATTGTTGACATAGCTTATTTCCGTAGATCAATATCCACTCAATGCGCCATTTGGCATGGCCTGATAATTAACTGGTAACCGGTCCAGGGCTTTGTCCATCTTAGCCGACTCGTACAGACTTCAACCGGCGGTAGAAAACGGTTGCTTATTAAAGTTGAGCCTTTTGTGCTGTTGCATGAAGTCAAAGAGCAACCTTCATTTCTCCTTTCGGGAGCTAAAAGGCATCAGTGGTGAGAGCGATGTCTCCGAGCCATTTTTTTTTTTTTTTTTTTTTTTCCATTTAGCAGTCACAGTTGTCTTTTTCTTGCCGCCCTGTAGAGTAATTCCAAATTGTATCAGCACATCCACGTGGACTGAATTCTAATAAGGCTGCGATATGTATAATGAAGATAAATAACAGTTTATTAGTCCTAAGATGTCTGGAGCACTATGGTTGTGATTGATAAACCAAAGGTGTCTACATACCTCAAGCCCGATAGATGGATCTGTCTTTTCACATCGAAAGACACTAAATCATCGCCTCTTAATAATGGATTTGACCATAGCTCAGTTTTTGTGCTCGGGATTGAAGTCACCCAATTTTTTTTTTTTTCCCAGCATCAGTCAGCCGCTGAAGCTTGATGCTATGAACAAGCGCTCATAAGTCATTGGCCTTTATCTGATGTTCATTTCTATTTAATTATAGGTTGCCAGGCGCTGCCATTAGGCAGCCCATCCATCAGCAATGAAGAAAGTCCCTCAAAGGTTAACAGCAAGAAATGATCTGGATGTACGGGGCAGGAAAAAAAAATCTCAGGTGATCTATGACGCAACAGAACTGGACAGCAATGTGGACTTAGAGGTGAGTACTTTTCACGTCGAAATCGTTGGGTTGTGGGCCTTTCTTGAACTCTGAACTCTACCAACTGGCAAACAATAAGACCCTCCTTGAAGTGTCTTGGACATTGAACAGTATTTTTTTCGGAGAAGGTTTAAGCTCCACTGAATAACATTTTCACTATAATCAGTCTAGCATTGCTTAAACGATTCTTGTGGTTTATCTTGACAATACCAAGATAGCACTGCAGGCTTTTCTTAAACTCCAATCTCTAGCACACCACATCGGTGCCATTGAAACGGAATGTTGATCCAATATTTAGCCATTTGGAAGAACAGGCATAGATTTTTACGAGTGCCGTTTCACGACACGAAGGAAGTGAGTGCTCGCACTTACTCAAGATGACAATATGCATGTTAATGCTGCTTAAAAGCATTTGTAGATTGCCTCTTTTGTCTGCATGCAGGCTGTAGCGGTGCTCAGCACCCAGCCGGAGGATTTTAAACACTGCAAACAGCTTGATTAAGGGAAATGGAAGCAGGCTGCTCTTGGCACGCTAATTACTTTGTTTCCAAGTGAAAACATTTGGTTTGTAGTCATATTTGGAGGATAAGAACCTCTTGTGGGGAAAAAAAAATTACACATCAATGAAAGTCGGTTTGAAATGATGGGCTGTAAGGTGTTTTTCGATGTATTTTAGCAGTTTTTTTTTTTTTTTTTAACTCTCCCAAATTGTTATGAACACACTCGATAATGCGATAAGGTGTTAATACAAGTAAGAGACACTAGAAAACAAACGAAACATTGCAACAATAAAACTATGTGACAAAACTAGACCTGGAGAGTTATACGAAAAAAGTCGAGGTGAAAAAACGTCAAGAATTAAAAAAAAAAAAAAAAAAAAAATGGCGAGTGAATATCAAAATTCTATAATGAATTTCAGACCAGCAGACTTTCTTTCTCATGACCTGACATCAACAGTTACTCATCGTGTTTATCAGTTTATCATTTTATCACAAATATTTACTACTTAAATACTATTTTGTGTTTTGACGCCCCATTGATTAATATAATTCACATTATTTAACTCGGTCAATGTTTGGAGGTGAATTCATATCATAATTGCATGTAAATGACACACACTTAAATGTGATGTGCATCTTGTAAACAAGCTTTGACAGTGAATATGTGACACTCGGGTGCTTTAAAAAAAAAAAAATTAATAAATAAAGCACAGACAAGTGTGCTTCCAGTTCTTTGTCTAGCTGTTCGGTTGTGTCAGACAAGAACAACAGAAACGATCACGATGATTAATTCACATTACCCACGGTGAGGAAAATTCTGAAATGTTGACAGCTGCAAAAGTCAAAATCTGCACATTGGAGCCTAAAATTGGAGTGGGGGGAAGACTGAAGACCAGTTCCTCCACCAACATTATCATCATCCTCATCATCGGCGCCATCATCAACTGTGCAATCACGTGACGCTTGTGACAGATCACATTGTACTGTATTCCTCATCAGGTTGTTTCCGAGTTTCTCCTCCGGCCCTGTCAATCATATAAAATGGCGCAGTAGGTCGGCAAGGACCGCGCCTGAACCGCTCTCCCGTCCACACCGGAGTCTCTCTATGATGACTGACCGTTGAGGCACTCGCGCCGCAAACACTGCGCCGGTTTCCACCAATCCCCAGTGTGGCAGCGGCAGATGGTGCAGTCGTCCACTTTGACTTCAATTCCAGCCGGGATGATCGTCGATCCAGCGAAGCAATTTGGACCTGCGGCACGGGACGGCAGAAGAAAACAGGAAAGCGGGAATTAGAGCGACGCAAAAGCGGATGCGGTTTGTCCGGAGAGTTTCTCCAGTCGAGCTTCAGTCAGGAGAGTCCGAGCATACTATTTTCGCAGGCGAGCCCAGACGGAGTTTTTTTCAACACTTAAGCTCTTTTGTTAGTCTCCCCTTCTCCCTGGACATGGAGCGCTTTGCATCCTAATGCGCCGCGAGCGTGGTCGAGTGCCAGGCGTTGGCTCGGCACTGCGCAGTGGCTCAAAATACAGAAAGAAGAGGGTGAAAATGAGCTTGCAGTAGAAGGAGGACGACGTACGTCACGTCGCACATATTTTCCTCAAGCAACTCGCTTGACTGTTGTCATACAGCTGCGCGACTAATTCACAGAAATACTTTTCTCCCTTATATCCAGATGATTGCATACAGATAGGTGCCATGAATCCGTCCCAGTTTCAATTATTTCAGTCAATCATTGAGCCGTTAAAAAGGCATGACGGTGACTTTGAATTAGTCTTTAAATCCGACCATAAAATGTTCCCCTGAGTGGCCAGAGAGAGAAGCGATGTCCCATAAATCTTCTACGCACTGTAGGGTTCATTGCAAGTACTGATGAATGTCTTAATGTTAACGTGACTCTGATATTTTTTATTTAAGTCAATCGCCCCTGGCCGGTTTTTTTCTTCGCTTGTGTGGACTGTCCCTGTTTGACTTAAGTGTAAAGAGTAAACTTTTGTTGCGCGAAACGCATTCCTAGCATCTACTGGCATTTTCCCGAAACCTTAAACGAGGAGATTACTGGTGGATGTTTTGTTCTCCGAGTCCCTTGCCATGTCTCCCAAATGTTTGTTGAAGCAGTACAGCCCCTTATTATCGAGTCCCGTCCACACTCACATGAGTCGGCCACTCTCGTTGGAAATTTATTTTGCCGCCCGGGCTAGATCTGGAACCCTCGAGGGAGCGCGGAAATGACAAGCCTAGCCTTAAATGCCGTGGGTTGTCACTGTGTTCTTTCAGGATGGATTATCTCTCTCCAAGAAGTGTCTCGAGGCCACCTCTGCTGTGCGTTATTAAGTCACAGCATGTAGTCACCATTAAGACAAAAGAGAAGAAGCGGATGACAGATAGAAGAACGTATGGGGGGAAAAAAAATGTGAGTAGGAGCTGAGAAGGTCATTTATCATAAGCCTTCAATTTATTTCCTCGGTATGTGCGTCGTTGTCAGCCCGATACTGGAAGCAAGAAAAAGGACAGCTCTGCTATATTATTGTATTTAATTTGCTATCTCCATTTATTTTGATATTTATTTAATTTGTGTTGATAACATGTTACAATGGCGTACACACCACGGAAAACGTATCATGGAACAAACCGGAAACAAACCGTGATTATCCCACTAACTCGGAATCAAAGACTGAATAACGAGTTTCTGGCAAAAAAAAAAAAAAAAGGCAGAGATAGTATGTTACTCAATCATTAGCTAATTAGCTCATTTCACATCACTTTCGACGGCCCCTGAAGGGAAGTGAGAGACGATACCACACAAATGCAGATGAGTGCTACGGTTCTACAAAGCAAGTGGGGGATTGAAGAGAGAAAAGGTACAAACTTCAGCATGAATTTTAATGAGCGACATTGCCGGGGCCTAGAGGGCGTTCACCACTTGACAATGAAAGTAATCTGGCTCGAAGTTTTAAATGGCGTTTGAGGAATGCGATGGCGAGCACAAAAATACTTGGGGAGTGCGTGGGAGTGATTATCCTTGATTCAGGTCAAAGAGAGACAAGTCAAGTAGCATTGTTGAACCCCGAGGGTTATTTCTTCTTTTTTATTTTTTTTATTTTTGGAGGTAATGACATACTGTATGACCGCACTGCAAACGAGGGTCAGTTCATCAGGCTTAATATCATAGAAGACGACATATTTCCTTGATTTATTAATCCAATTCATATTCCGGTCCAGACAACTGTATTTGTGTTTATTACACTTATAAATAAATGAACACATTCACTGCCATTGACGGATATAGAAGCCAAAAAATGCATTCACTTTTTTTTACCTTGGTTGGCAGTGAATGAGATGAACAGGAAGTCAACGCCCGAAAAGTCATTTTTAATATGATCTATGCGTCTTCACTCGTCTAAACGTAGCATTCTGATTAATATTGCGTTTTTGGAAGTTAAGCAGCAAAAGCCACCATTTTTTAATTTTTTTTTTGCCACCTGAGTGGGTGGCCATTTTGTCACTTGCTGTCGACTGAAAATGAGATCACAATTGCTCAGGGCTCAGCTAACACCTGTTTACTAATACTGTGCCGTGATTGGTCATTATCTGAGCCCTAATAAATTGTAATATCATTTTCAGTTGTCTACAAATTGTATAAAAGGGCTAAAAACGTGTGGATTTTAATGCTTAATTTATATTCCACAAACGCAATGTAAAGCAGAATGCTGTGTTTGGACTAGTGGGCCCGCACATATGCCTTGTAAAGAATTTTTTTCTGCGTTGATTTCCCCTTTAATTTATTGTTACTCTTTGAGTTACCATGGAGGTGACCATAAATCAGGAAGTGGCTGCTAAAACAAGCTAACACTAAAATGCACGACGTGCCGCACAGATGCACAGTGGTGATTAGAGTAATCGAAAATTGCAAATATAGGTACTATTTGTCGTTTGTTTAAAAGTAGTCCTCCAATGATTAAGTTCTCAGGGAAAACAACTACTCTAGTCCAGAGAAACTGGAGAATAACTTTTTTTTTTTTGTTTTAATCTGAGCATGGATGTCCAGGCAAAAATATAAAATAGGTACAGTATGTGCAACTTTTGATGGATTAAATGTAAAGCCAGGGCTCACACAAACAAAAATCACTTTGAAAACGTTGCTTCTGTGTGGGCGGGGCCGCAAAGACTGTATGCAGTCATGTGACTGTCTGGCTCTATTTGATTGATGAAACGGCGCCAAATGTGGTTGGATTGGTGGTCACGTGTCAGTAGTGTCAATGACGAAAAAAAATAGGTTGCACTAGCAATGATGAATTTAAAGTAGCGGGTGGTAGTGATGGGAAAATGAAGCTTTAAATTTGCTTCATGAACCAGTTTTTGTATTTTTGAGTCCTCTAGATCACGCTGTTGGTTTAAAGAAAGGGTTTAAAAAATGGCAAGTCAGTGTGCTTTCAGCTCAATGTTGAACAGAGAGTGCCATCTAGTGGAGTTCAAAAATACTACAGCTGGTTCATGAAGCAAATTTGAAGCTCCATTTTGCCACCACTAGCGAGTGGCATGTAACAGAGTAAAGGTTTTTGTTTTTTGTTTTAATCACAAAAGTACTTAAATAAAAGCCAATAGTATGTTGCGTTAAAACTACTCGAACTAGTAGCCTAGGGAGCGTAAATGAAGCTTGCTCCCATCCACATCTGATTATGTTCACCCCATTGCACGTGTTACCGCCGTTTAAAACTCAACCGAGTTCAGTAAATTGTCTTTGTAATCTGGCAGTGCACACGAGCAGTTACTTTATCCTAAACATCTGACGGCTTCACCTTGTCAATAACCACTGACCCAATGGCGTTCCTTTGTGCTAATTTGGGGAATTGGCTGTGCACATTGTGCCACTGGGAGATAAAAAGCTTTCCAAAGACCCATTACTCCCTTCAACCATGTCTTTAATCAATGAGATATTGTAAACTCCGCGCAGTGTGTCGTTTAGAATTAAAACTAACTACCAGTCATTGTCGTCCAGAGAGCTTGTGGTAATAATTCAAATTCATTATAGCCCAACAATAACACCCTCTTCCTCTAAATATGTGGTTATCCGATGTTGCAGACAGTCCAGATAAACTTGTCTTCATTTAATCTATTTTTAATGAAGTCTGAAGAGTGTGTGTGTGTGAGTGGATAAGTTTGGTGTTTACCGTTTTTACAGATGGGGCAGCATTGCTCCGGCTCATACACGGGGTTGACGCACTCGGGGACAGCGCAGTCAGACACCACACAGTGCACCTCATTATTTGGTTCGCAGCGGCACCACTCACAAGGTGACGGCTGTGGGCAAAGAGGAAGGAGGGAAAAAAAAGAATGCAGGTTAGATGAGTCACTGAACATGGGAATGTTTGCGCTTGTACGTGCTCATTTTTTTCCCCTGCAGTTTTAAAAATGGCGCTTTTTTAAAAAAAAATTGTTCATGCGCAAACGCTGACTAGAGTAGAATAGTAGAATAGATTTTTAAAACACACATGAATAAATTGAAATTGTATTAAATTTGCTAGAAGTATCTTTGTTGCCCTAAATCAGACGTGGGCAAACTACGGCTCGGGGGCCACATGTGGCCCGTTAAATGTTTTAATCCGGCCCGCCGAACTTGAAAAAAATTAAATGAATAAACCTTGTTAATGTTTTATTTTCTAAATACCGTAGTGTGTCAAAGACATATATTTTGTTGTAATCCTTTTTTTCCCACTTTCATTTAAGATTAAATGTATTTTTTTTGTGGCCCGCCAATCAAAACGTTTGCCCACCCCTGCCCTAAATGATTCCCTCTCGTGTAATGTCACAGGTCCTCAAACCGTATGCATTTTTTCCTCCAAATCCTGAATGAACTGCACGCTCTATTTCCACACTCCTTCAGAATTTGCATACAAAAATTGCAGCACTCTGAATCCATCTCAGTTACAGTTCAATACAGTACTTTATATTGTGAGTAAATGTCGCAAAAGGATTCTTGAAGGTGACTCGCTAGTGTTCGACTGGTTGATACAAAAGAAGCCAATCTGCTGAACCCTTTGAGTGCTTACGACGTTTGTCTTTCTGTGGCTTTCACCAAATCCAGGCTTTTAAAATCATTTAGATAACAAGCTGTGATTGACATCAAAGCCCTCTAAAATAATCCCAGAAAATAGATGATTTATAATTTGACGAGTTGAAACAGGATGCAGCTTCTCATGTGCTACGCTAGATACATTTTCTAACGACAATTTTCTTAGTGTGAGCTCAACAGCCATGATCTATTACCCTAAAACAACATGCCATTGAAAAAGAAAGCCCATTGGGTACGTTTAGAACTACTTTTTGTTAACCACTTCTATGCTTGGTTAAACCCACAAATGCCAGTTAAAAATTTATTGTGCAAAGAAGAGAAACATTATGTCCAGACATGCATAGAACTTGGCTCGGAGCAGCTGGTCCAGACCATCAAATAGAGTGCGACATAAAACGTGAATGGATTTTTCTTTCTTTATTCATTCATTTTTTCTCTTGGAAGAAGACCCTATGGGCTCCTGACTTAAAATGAACCACCGGACTGCAACAAGTCGTCAGGCCTGGTTTATGTATGATTTATTGAAAATGAAAATGGACATATGTTTTGCTGTCCTATACATAAATGTTAGCTGCTAATGCATGCTACTTGAGCAAGTATTAACCGTCAGCATATTGCCTCTCAGGTAGGAGAATGTGTTTCAAGTCTGTGTGGAGTAGGGTTCCTTGCTGCTTGCATGTTGTTTTCCCGCGGCTACTGCCAACATTTCATATACAGGCACGTGCATAGTTGATTTATTTCTTTATTTTAGAGGGCAGCGGAGTGCTCAAAAACAGGTGTTGGAATACCAACTGTCTACAACCACCTCAACAGATCTAAAACCAGATTAGAGACAAAAATTCTCTGTTTTTGTGAATGGAATGTTATTACTCTGCACCCCGTCTCCTTTACAGAGCCCTGGCTCAGCAGCAGATTATCAATTATGTGCCAGTTTGAAGTTGCTAAATAGGGACGAAAGTGCAGCGCAAACAGAAATTGCATCGCTGGAACAGGACAATTATTTAAATGAGGCTTAAGGAACCGGCTTACACCAATTTGGATTCTTATTTGATCTGCCGCCAAACATGGAGCAGGGAAAATATCCTGTGAATAACAATGGTGACAACAATATACCCTTTTACTTAGCTTCTATATTTGGCTCAGCTTCTAGTGCAGATCACATTTCCCATTATAATATAGTACAAGAAGCATAGCCACCGGCAGCACTCGTGAATGTGCTCAAATACTTTGGTTGGGGAGAAAAGTCTCTCCTCATTAGCATACCATGCATTTCTCAAACTATATAGTAGAGGTTCCCAACCACCGGGCAATTTGGACCAGGCTGCGGCAAACTGCACAGATGAAAGGAAAGAAAATGTGCAATACTTTTGCTTTATTTATTATTTGAGGCTAAAAAATATCTTGTTTTGAAAAGTGACAGGCTTCGCTCCATTACATTTATGATGTACTCGTGACAAGTGGTGCAACGGATCATCTTTGACCCGTGAGCCATACGGATCATGCGCCATGGTTTGAGTGGGAACAATACGCGGAGGGCAACATGATTTGTCACTATAACAGCAGCAAAAGAAGTTGAAACCTCACATGGATCACGTAAATCACACGTATGGGAGCATTTTGGCAACTTGAGAAACGAGCCCTCAAATTAATGACGCATTGTATTGCATTGGCTCGCTTCTTTATCGCAATTTTAATTGACATGACGTAGTTGCCACCAACATCGACACAACCCATCGCAAAATCATATTCAGCCACTAATTTGGGACGCTAACAAACCGCTAGTTAATTACGCTGTCATTGTTTGACACGAGTGGCTCGTACCGGCTGGCAGCTAGCTGTTAGCATTAACATCAAGTGCCAGCAACTCTCACCACCCTAACACCGGTTGCTGGTCCACAAAACAAACGGGATGGACTTGTATGAAACAGTCTGCGGCGGAAAAGGTTGGGGACCACTACTGTATAGGACAGGGGTGGGCAAAGATTTTTCAATTGGTGGGCCACAATTTGTTCTAAAATTTGACAGAGGGGCCGGACCAGGAGCAGACGGATGGAGTGTTTTGGTAACCTCACCTCATCGGAGAAAAAAAAAATTACATTTAATTTTAAATGAAAGTGAACAAAAGCATTACAACACCTCATTATTTAGAATTAAAAAAAAAAAAAAAAATTCAAGTTCAGCGGGCCGAATTAAAACATTAAACGGGCTGCATGTGGCCCCCGGGCCGTAGTTTGCCCACACCTGGTATAGGTCATAATGAATCATTGAGTAACCGTCACCGGCTTACCTGGTTCATGCGTAAATGTGCAATATGCTGTTGTTGAAAATTAAGTAAATATTTTAGGGCAGCTCAGGCGAATACAAAAAAATTGAGCGAGAGGTAAGACGTTGCTGGAAGCCCAACGGGTGTATCTACTTCATTCAAAAGTCACTTCAAGCAGGGATAAAAGTAATTCAGAGTCTAATTGCATGCACTTCATAAACGAGCCCTTGTCAACACCAGTAAATAGGATGCTCTAATCAATCGGAGTAATCATTTTTCACACTCCCACGAGATGTATGATCCCATATATGTCAGTGGCGAGATGTTGAGGTACTAATTAACGACGTGTGTAACATGCAAAAGGTCTGTGTTTGACGTATCGATGCATTCGCTCTTACTTAACAACTTGGAAATTGCAGCACCGAAAGTGAAATGACTGAAAGTGAACTTCTCGTGTTATTTGTATTCATAAATAGGCATTCAGTAAAGAGGCAATTGCCCTTTTGTGAAATGAGGTTGCCTGGAAATGAAAGACCGCCACGGTAATAGGCCTTAAAGTTATTTCGGTTCATTTTTGTCCGACCAAGTTTTTTCCCCATTCTTTTGAGTTGGTAAAATCGCAAGACCACCCGAGAAGTCCTTTTTTAAAGTCCATCAACTCGAGCGCCTCCGATTTTTATATTTGAGGACATTAAGGAAAACTCCTCAAGGTCATACTTAAGTCTTTTTTTGTCACTCTTTAAAATATGTTAAGCACTGGTTGAAGTGTGAAATAATCAATTTTCCCGCATCATGAAAGTCACATCCTGCACGAAGTCCCAGCCATGCTCAATTATGTCCGAACACACTCCGCAAAACTGCTGTGGAGGTTCTAAAAAAATAACGTTACTACCAAATATATTATGTGAAATTTTCAAAGGAGTTAAAAAAAATAATTTTATAGTAAAATAATAGAGATGGGCACTTGACCCTTTTTTGCGGGTCAGTCTCCCGCCCTCCGGCCGTGATCTTGGTACCCTCCCGTCTTATTCATAAAAATTGTCGTCCCCAGACCCCGTAACTCCACAAAACCAAATCATCTGGCTCCAGTTACATTTTTGATAGATATTATGACAGATTTTTTTTAAAAAAGCATAGTCTACTGAAAAAATAATCTGGAGCCAGATGATTTTTTTTCATGCAACCACAGACGAAATAAAAACCAAAAACATTTTCAAAGTATGAACAAGAAAACAACACCAGCAGCATCTGTCCTGCTTCCCATCTATCAAATTTCCTGGCCATCTTTCTTTTGTCGCGGCCAAAAGAGGATTTTTGATTGAATGGCGTTGCATTTACTTTTCTTAGTTGAAGGGTTTAGTTTTACTTGGTGAGTCATGGTTGATTCTTTGCTGTTTGTGATTTCTTTTGTGTGCATCTCATCGTCAAGAAATTCCCGTTTTACGTTTCTTTTCGATCTCGTGATCTGTCGCACCCTTCCTTATCATCATCATCATCTGCTGAATATGCTGCAGTGAGCTCCTTTCCTCATTTGGGCATTGTCACACAGTTACTCGGAGTGGATTTATTTTAGCTCCCTGGGCCTTGCTACAATTTGTTGTTTGTCTTCTTTTTATTCCCCCGTGGTCCTGGTCTGTTTTGGATTATTCCATCTGTGCATTTTCTTGTTCGTTGTGACGTTAACACCCCTCCTTTCTGACTTCAACATTTTCCCTGCCATTCATGTACTCGCAGCTTGAACTCTGACCTCATCCATCCATATATGGCATTCGTCACTTTGTTTTCCTCTTCATCTTCATTTAATGGTAGCCTACTCGACTTCCCGATCAAATCGTAATGTCTGCCAATGCGACTGAAATGTAAACA
Organism: Idiotropiscis lumnitzeri; assembly: GCF_059441095.1. Classification (NCBI taxonomy): domain Eukaryota; kingdom Metazoa; phylum Chordata; class Actinopteri; order Syngnathiformes; family Syngnathidae; genus Idiotropiscis; species Idiotropiscis lumnitzeri. The sequence goes on from NC_142404.1 coordinate 14,127,837, forward strand.
GACAGATTGGCTATAATTTGCCATGGTGAGTCTGACATCCCTGCGATACTCTCACCGATGGCATCCATACATGCACGTGCACGCATAACACACTCGCGATGAACCATAATTCCTGTAAAAGCATATATTATTGCATATGGTCCATGTCAGTCTAGGCCGGTTTGATGTTTCACTAACAGTAATTCAATTCCCTACTGTCCTTCCTTCTCTGTTGTGCGAGGGCAATCTCTTCAAGCTTGTTTCAGGGTCAAGCATCATTTTCTTTCAACAATTTAAAATAGAACCCAAACATCCGGTTGTTAGGACGCAAACATGCCTCTTTGTAATCCAAGTCTGTCCTGCACTTTACCTGCAGGGCCCGCCGTAACATTTTCACTGTTGTTCACCAACAACGAGTCGATTCCCCGCAGGTTTGGGAGTGATGTCTGTCCTTGAGCTAAACCTCTCTTAGATGTCGGACACTTTATTTCTCGCTGTTGTGTAACTTTCCAAAATGTAGGCCTTGTGTTAGCACGTACTTGCGTGAAACTTTAATGCTGAAAATGCTACCAAGGAGTTATTCACTTTCACCCATCCCTGTACTGTAATGTCTGAGGAGAAATCATCCAAAAACTAAACAATGAGGAACTGAATCTTACGTGCACACACACACCAGTTAGTGCAGATTAACCTTCACATTTTTGGAATGTGCAGATTCCACACACGAATAAGAGTGCATCTATGGAATCGAAATTGTTGGGCAACACACAATAGTGTATAATATTTTCTCGAGCCTGAAGTGATTTTAAATTGCTTGCTTTGCCAAACTAAGAGCTCACCTCGCAACAAAAAAAAATGCATATCCAGTTAAATAATGTAGAGAGAAGCAGGAAATAGTCTTAATGGACTGGTAACGTGAGCAAAATAGTGTTCTCCCCGGTTTATTGCCTTCAGTAGTCGGTGACTAATAGAGCATCAGATATTGTGTAAACCCCAATGCCATGCCTCTTGAGAGTTAATATCTGTTCAAGCAAAATGGGAAACCATGTTTGTCATCGTATTACCTGAATAGCTGAGTACATTCATTATAAAACAACAATACGGTTGAGCTCAAAGGGCTTATTGTAGCGATGTTGACCAAACCACCTCGAAACAATTCAGTCAGCCACTGAATATCAGCAGAATACACAATCGTGCATCTGCATTGGGTTGCTGTAGAAATTGCTTCAGTGCTAAAAAGTTCTTGGAATACACACTTGGACAAAATGTGTTTATTAAACAAGGATCACTGAAGCAAGTTATAATAGTTAGATAAAGTTAATAGTTAAAAAAAAAAAAAAACAACTGAATGGTCCAGCTGTCATGATCTGGAGACTTCATGATTCTGTTAAACCGATGTTCAGTAGGGTTTAGATCAGAGCTTTTATTTTTATTTTTATTTATTTATTTATTTTATTATTTTTATTTCATTATTATTTATTTATTCACTTATTTTATTAATTTTATTTTATTATTTTTTTAGTTGTTTATTTATTTTTAGTCGAGTAATAGGTTGGCAACATATTTGAGGCGCCTGAGATAAAGCTTTCTGACACTGCGCCAGATGTAGCAAAGCGGCCCCAGCACGTAACCGTGCCTCCTGCAAGTTTCACTGTAGGGAAAGTGTTCTGTTCTTTCTTTGCGTCATTTTTGCCACTGTAAGCATACAGCTGATGTGACCAGAGAAAAAGTTCCGGTTTTGTCTCATCTGTCCAAAGGACATTCCACCTCGTTTATAATAAGGCTTTTGTCAATTTCAAGCTAGTTCATTGACTATTGTGTGGGTTTTTCTTTCTTTATAAAACTTTAATGGGACAGTGCCAACAATTTCTTCCATGTGTGTATGTCAGGCGTTATGATTCTGTTTGACTTTTTTTAACGATGCCCTTGAAGAGTGCAGAAATGGACCACCTCTAAACAATTGTTAAAGGACCAAAACTGTCTCTAAAATCCCCTCTGAGATTCTTATGCCGATTTTTAATACAGTATCACAAGTAATATCTGCGCCTAGACAGTGATGCTATGATGTTTAACAACCCACTGGAAAAGAAAATGCCTTCTTTTGCCAGCTATGGATCAGTGTCCATAAATCCAAATATCACTCCCATCTGTCTTCTGACGTTGCTTTAGGGAACGTCTGATGCTGCAGAGACAATGACATCACTGCAACACTCAGTCATATTTTATACCCCTGGCAGGACCTCTTCTCCTCAAAACTAGTTGTTGAAGAGATGCCACTTTACTTCCTTACTACAAAGTTGCAGCACCGCTTCCGCTTCCTTTCACTCCGATACTCTGACTCAAGCCAACAAGTGTGCGGTGTTCATCCAACGCTGTCCAAACACCTTTACTATATAAATGCTCCAACTAGCGAGTTTTTCGAGTTACTTGCTTGAACATTTTTCTCTTCTAGTATTTTCAGCTCAGGAGGAACGCGGGTTTGAATCATTATGGGATAGAAAAGGTTTTTTTCCCACGCTGTTATATTTATGAATGAAATATGTCATCCACCGCACATTTCCGCCAAGCTCAAAATCTGTCAGCCTGCAACTCGGTCGAATCCACCAAAATGGCATAACTCAACCTACGCTACAACTTAGACCTGCTTTTAGGTAGTCTAAAATCCAGATTGCCAGCAGCTCCAATAGAATACGCCGGAACGCCAATCAAGACGAAGTGCAATCTACCATATTCGCAAACATGCAAAATTAGACTTGTCCCGGCATGAAAATGAAGAGGCGCCCGTTTTTACTCCAATCATAGAGCCCGAAATGATTAGTGAGCTTCAGATACTCTGCCGTTATTGAACGGTACAAACAACAAAGCAGGATAGAGATGAAACGAAAACCAACTGCGTGGCAAATGGACTGAATGACGTCACTCACTAAGCCACACACAGCCTTTGATGAAACACATTAGCGCTGCTAGTGTGTGTGTGAGAGTGGGAAGTTCCTATTAATCATGTAATAATTAAATAAATAAACAGTTTATTTATTTATTCTTTCTCTGTTGTTTGATTGTTGTCTTTATTTTCCGCTTATTGTGGGGGTCTGGGACTTATACAACTATGAGGGAGGAGGGATTACAGTGTAATTAATTCGTACATAAAATACTCATTAAGTTGCATTTACTTTTCATCTGTAGTAACTTCTTTTCTTACTAAATAATTCTACCGTCTTTTTCTCCTACTTGACACATTTCTCCTGGCACCAAAACAAGCTGAGTGTGCTAAATCATATTTAAAGTGAGGAAGAAAAAAAAAACCAATCCACAACTCACCTTAAACTCTTCCAGAATTTTGTACGTGTTCCCTCGATACTCGCAAAAGTTTTTGACCTCCTTGCACTCTGGGCAGCAGCCGTTATGTTCCACTTTGGTGCACTTGGGGTGAAGTTTGGGGCATTCGGGCTGATCGCACACGGGCCCGTCCTCCGTGCACATGCACGGACAATTGGAATGGCCCGGGTAGAAGCGCTCTCCGAGCTTGTAGACGAAGCCGCTGTCGTCCACGCATCCTTTCCCCCGGTAGTCGTCGAACACGAGGCTTTCACCCGTCCGCTCCGCCTCGTCTCCGGCGTAATCCTCGGGGTCGGTGACCGTGGCGGCGGGGCCGAGGAGAGCCAGCAGGAGGACGACGGCGGCCGAGAGGACGGGAGCCATCCTTCACCGCGGCGTAAAAATCCACATTCAACGAGGGGGGGGGGGTTACGGGGATGTCATCCCTAAATTACCGGTGTCCACTCTGGATCCGGTCGACCCTGTCGTATCACGACCACCATTGCCACATCAAGTATGGGGCTGCTGTTGGGAAGCAAGGACAACTATAATATTTGTTCTCTTGTGTCGTTCACATCCATGCATTTAAAACCGATTGTATTTTGTTATAAAATCCAGGGAAGGTTATTCTGTACTCATTTCCTCCACCCGTCCGCTCAACAGTCACGTGCCATCATTTATGCGTGCTTAATAATTAAACCAATATAGTGCGCAACGCTGTTTCGATATTTCGCAATTACTTTCTTTTTTTTTTTTTTTTTTACACTTCATGCACTCTCCTGCTTCAAGTGATACGAAATCTTAGTTTTTGCATGTTTTTAAACTGTATTTGCTACATGTCGTTTATGACATTTAATAGGATTTGTTACTTTACTCACCGTGTTTTGATTTAATTGGCTCCTTTCTTCACGCTGCGTCCAAATCCAAGCCTGCGGTAATCGGTTTGCCTTTTTGGAAACTTCACCAGCTTCCTAGAAAAACTAGAACCATCTCCCTTTTTGGACGCTATGGTGTTTTTTTTCCCCCACATCAAATCAAAACAACCATATAGCCTCTGTGATTCCGCGTTGACATGTCATCCACGTTAAAGTAGCTCTGCGTCAAATTTACCTCTCAGCCGACTCACCTCAGAGATCAAATCACGTCCAAACGGTCAACGATTAAAATTCCCTGAACATTAATTCAGTATTCCCCAGAGGTGTAAATGAATATTCTAAGCGGACTCTTGTTGCGCATACACGCGTGCATATAAATCCATCAGCCAGAAGAGCCCATAAAAAATCCCCACAGAGAGTCCATGTGAAAGCACACGATGAAAAAAAAGGGGGAGTGAAGGTTAGATTTTGACCAGAGTCGAGACAGAGGAGGACACGCTCCGACTTTCAGCAACCTGGAAAGCCTCTGAGTGCTGCGTTATGGTTGCAAGAGAAGAGGAGTGCAGAGCGCCCCCACTCGTCTGCGTCATCTTCTGCACACACGACATCATCCGATGCATCGCCACCCGAGGAGAACTCCTCCTGGTCGTGCATGGGTTAAAAATCAAGCCGAGGAAGGCGAGCTGCACGCTCAGTAATCACAGATACGTATTCCTGCAGGAGCAGCTGGTGAATTTACAAGGTTAGACTCCATCTGGTAAAATGTGCGTGAGGCTCCCAACCCCCCCCGAAGTTAGACGCATGCAGCCGTGCACCTGTTTTGTGTGCAGGCGTGCGTGTGTGTGCGGATTTCGCTCATCACTGCAGGACAACCTTTTTGTATGTCATGAAACAACGTGTATACGCTTGTGACGTCACTAGAAACACTGCGCATGCTGTGCTATTTATTTACCCTGATTTTTTTTTAAATATTTTCCTTGTTCGTAGTTTCCCCCGTAAATGTACCACAGACTGTGATACTAAAACAGATTTTATATAATTTAAAACTCGTTTTACATTGCCATAAAAACACGACCAACAGATTATACTGGCCAACAAATGTTTAATTTTTTTAAATCAGAGATGTGCAGAAGCGTGGAACTGCTAATGTGGAGTAAACATTTTTGACTGCCAGGTAGCTGACATTTGAAGATACTTGCACATACTTTTGAACGTACTTGTAGAATAAATGCTAAAAATATATTTTTTTCTTAAAAATAGAAAATATATATTTTTTCCTAAATATACACATATATATATATATATATATTTATTTTTTTCCCCCCGTTATGCTGCTGTTTATTGACTTGCTTTATTCTGAAAATCTTTATCAGACTATAATCAAAGGAATGTTGGGGGGGCACATTTTAAAAGTATTTAGACTTGTGGCTGACTTCACTTCATGTGGCAGCTTATTCCATTTGCGTGCAGCATAACGACCAAATGCCACTTCACCATGTTTACTTTGAACTCTGCGCAGTAATTGACTCAAGCCTGCAGACGTCAGAGCCCTAGCGGGTTTTTATTCAGTCAGAATTTTTATTCTTATGTGTTCAGGACGCAAATAATTTAGTGATTTATAGACCAGTAGCAAATTTTCAAATCTATTCTACAGCTGAATGGCAGCCAGTGAAAAGCTGGAATAGTTCTTCTGGAGAAGTTCTGATCTCTTTGTGCTGTTCCGAACCCGAGCTGCAGCCTTCTGAATTTTGCTGCAGCTGTTTGATGTTGTTTTTAGGAACCTCCAGTTGGAAGTCCGTTATAATAATCATGTCTACTGCAGATAAAAGCATGGCTACGTTTCTCCTGGTCAGCTTGGGGCATGCAACCCTTCAGTCTGGATATGTTGTTCCGTTGGTAGAAGGCTGTTTGAGTGATTGATTTGCTTTGATTGCTAAAAGTCAGGTCCGACTCGATCAGTACCCCGAGATTTCGGACGTGATCGTTTGCTTCTCGAGACAGCGACCCCGGGTGTTGATTAAAAACAATCCCCTTTCTTTTGTTGCCCAAAACAATTAATTCCGTTTTATTTTGATTGATCTGAAGGGAATTTTAAGTCATCCAGTTGTTTATTTGCTCGCGTTAATTGACCAGCTGACATTCATAAATATACAGTCGCTGTGTGTCATCTGCAAAACTATGCTAACCGATATTGCCTTTCTGAAGCATTTGTCACAAAGCTAAGACCTGCGGTTTGTAGCAATTTAAAACAAAAGCGTAAATGTATGTGGCTCTCGATATGCCGAGTTTGGATAACCCTCTCTCTCTCGACTCTTCAAACCATATGCGTCTTTTGTTCTTGCACTTCAGCCTGTACTAAATCATGCACCAGCCACATCGCTCAACCCGCCCCCCACCCCCACCCCGATACAGAAACATCACTGCTGTTGACCTGGTTTAGAAGAAAAGAAGCAACACTTTTGTAAACCTTCTCCTCTCCATTTCTCTTCTCACACTGCAGCCTGCAATGGTGCCGGAAGGTAAACATGTATTATTTAGTCAATCTGTCACCGCACATGCGAAAAAAAGATGGCTCCTAATATGAGGTCTGTCTAGGACAGCTGGCCAGCTACTCCGGCACACCATGGTCCATTAAGCTTTCACTCTGGCTCACCCGAAACATGGCAAGGATAGCAAATAAAAAAACAAGTATATCAGGTGCAGAGAAAGGACAAAAGCATGAGGCCACCTGCATTTTACGTTGCTATTAAATGGTGGCATGTTTTTTTAATGTATTTTTTATTTCCATCCAGAAGGGAGATGCGCTTAAGTCTTGCTTGTATTGGATGATTGCAAGCAAACAATTCCCAGCCCTCAGAACTTCCAATTCAATCAGCTAATGGAAAGGAAGCTCTTCATTCCCCTCAGCATCTTTGCAGGACCACCCCCCCCCCCCTACCCCTTTGCCTTCCGCCGCCTGTGTTTTCCTGCAGCAGCACATTCACTAAAGCAGACTTGGTTCCAAATGTTGGAATAGTTTAGCCATTAGAGCCAAAGCATTCACAGCCTCCAAGAAGGATTTAAGCATTCGATTCAGTCGCTGCCTATTCAGGCTAACTTCTAAATCGGAATACTTAGAAAGCTGAGCCAGCATGAGGCGAGTGACACACGCGCAGAGGGAGCGGCCTCAGGTTATTGCAGACTTATCTGACTGAGACATTCTTAATAAAGTCTAAGCGTTGTGTAAGCCTAGCTAATAACGGATTCTCTTTCTATACAATATGCCTTTCAGTTTCAAAAATATTTTTTCCTTTGAATTAACGCCGGCGAAAACACAATTCCATACATTGGATTGAGTTGCTGTTATTTGCAATTTATTTTTGTAGTAACATGAATGAATACCTCCTTGACTGCTCCATATGAACTTGAAGACTTGCGGATTCTGCTTCCAGATACTGTCAATGTATTTGTTGAAGTTGTTGTAGGTGGCGTACCGATTGCTGCTGACTGAACACCTCTGGGATGTTATTAACGGGCGGTGTGCAGTGGGTGGTCCGCGTTGTGCATGAAGCTGACAATGCCAGACGCTGACTGTGATTGTTGTAGTCTAGTCAGGTGGAATAGGCGACAGCTCCCCATGACCTGAACGGGATGTAGAAAATGTATTAATGGTTGCGAGGAAAAATAAAAGAAAGCCATTGTGATGCCGTCACTGATTGGCAAGTGGGGAAAATTGGTGGTCAAAAAAAGGAGGGTTATTTCCGACAACAAATATTCTTGCCATTGTTACTAAGGGCTTGAGTGATAAAAAAATGATAAAAAAAAAGGACATTTGATTACTTCACAGATCATTCATATGAATTTGTTCAGCAAAAATGAGGATGCGATGTGGTACTTAACAAAAAATACGCGTGCAATTTATTTATTTATTTATTTTTTTGCAGCAGGAAAAGTTTGTTTTCGAATCCTTGTTAAGGTTCAATTTTATTTGTAAATCATAATAAAAATGAACAAGTGACCGTTTAAGTACAACCTGGATGCCACATGCAATGACATATTTTGTATTATTTACAGTATAAATTGTATGAATTCTGTTGTTGTTGATGATGAGGAGAGCATACAGTAACGTCTTACTTGCGCGGCAAATCCAGGTAAATGTTTTGCCTTTGATTGAGTGAACAAAGCAGTGAGTAATGTTTTCCCGTGGCATCACACACATCTGGGCAGGAATTTATTTGGCAAGTTGGAGGTAAAGCTTTGATCGTTTCAAATAAAAGCTATTTGTTTTCATTCTTATGAGGAAAAACTTTTTTGTTTTCCATTGAGAGTTTTTAGCTGCTGAATGCGTTCAACTTCACACTGCATTTTTTTTCCCTCTTTGTTTGCTAACAATAGTGTGGAGTGCACCTCCCTTGTCTGCTTTGCGTTAAGTTGACTCTCAGAGTCCAAATTAATGATGATGCTTTGTTGATTATATTTCTGTCAAGAGAGTGAAAAGAATTAAACACTTTGCATGAGTGGGGATTAAAGTAGGCGAGGAAATTGTTTGCTAAGATGAATGGCTTTGTACAATTCACGCAGCCATCTTCTGGTTCGCAGTGAGGAAACAAATTACGGCTAATGGCAACATACATGTCCTGTCTGCACAAAAACAGCGAATGTAGTCGCTACATTACCCTTCGTGACAGTTTTATCATCGTGTGCATCTCCGCTGCCGCTTCTTTCCCGGAAAGTGGTGATGACCATTTCTTACCTGATTTTTTTTTTTTTCTTGTGATTTTTTTTTTTGGTTTTGCTGAACCCGTGTTTTAACCCGATCATCTCCTGGACTGCACTTTTTATGCAGTTCTATTCCGCAGTCGGTTCAAAGATCGTCACAACCAGCCGAAATTATATTTTATTCATATTTCATGATGTTGAAAATCAAACCCTCTGTGTGCTTAGTGGAGTTCCTTGCGTATCTGTGACAGTTGTGGGTCACTGCAAACAAGGTTTTCTCGGTTATTTAATTAGCTTTTGGCTGGTTTCCTTTTTTGCAGAGACGGGCACTTTATTCTATTTTGCGGATCCATCCTCAGTCCTCCGTCCGCGCCCTGGGTACCCTTACATTCCATTTGTCCTTTTAAAGCGCTTTTGTCATCTCTGCAAGTGCCTACGTGACTTCACAGAGCCTTAATCAAGTCTCATGTCGCGACTGCAATATCACATTTGGACTTTTCCTCTCCTTCCCCTTTACCTTAACTCATATATGAATATGCGATGCAATGTTCTCCTGGATGATATTTACAGACTTTTATGGGAAGTTTTTTTTTCCAACAAAATATTATTTTAAATCTCACTAATCTTTTTTTTTTCAAACAAGCAAAGTTTCAGTCCTGAAATAAAGCAATGAGAAAATGGCTACCATGTAATTGTTTGCAGATGTACACCCCAAAAAATGGTGTGTTGAATTTACTAAATTTTATTTATTTTTTTATTCATTTAAAACACATTTTCAGCGTCTATTGAGCATAAAGCAAATAATATAAAAATGCATAGTAATAATGAAATAGTTGTAAGAATCTGTCATTAATTCTCTGGGAGATGCCTCAAAAACCGTAGATTATTTTGGCCTTTCATCGGTTTTGCAATGCAATCTGCGAGAATTAGTATCTACCACAAATTATGATTCCCATCGAATTAGTCCAAAATTCATTACAGCTCCAAGAGGATTAATCAAAATTTAATTATTCTCTGTGGAATTAATGTGACATTTCGATGCTGTCTGACACAAAATGGATACATTTAATAAAGAACGACACACTGACTTGTCTGCTTTAACTGCGAATGCATAGCCCACACTCTGAATATATTATGCGTCGTGTCGAGTGTGTGTTTTCTTTTGGCCGGTGATGAGAAAACATTTTCCTCTAAATAATTGATAAAACATGTCTGTACTATATCATGCAGATTGATGATTTTTCTTTTTAATATTCATGTACATCTATAGGAGAAATCCAAGTTTCACTCTTCATGTTGCCATCTGAGTAGAAAGAAACCGGGTAATGAGAGCCCTCATTTCGGAATAGAGTTGTCACATGATGTCGCAATAAGAGTCAACAAAACCCAGTTGATGTCACATGATGTGCTTTGATTGCGGAAGCGATTCATCGGTTGGCGTTTGAAGAGGCTCATCACTTTGGAAAACATCTGTCATCATTACGGTACATAATGGTTAATGATGGCAGTTAGGCTTGGTCAACCACATCAATAAATTAATAAATTTTTTTTTTTTTTTTTAAAGGAGCTCTTAGAGTGCCTATTTAAATTCACTCCACCAGAGATTGATGGGAGCACTTCACAAGAATGGCAGTCGCACAAGCGTAATGAATGGCAAGACATGTTCAGTCAAGCCGGTTCCACCGCTTGTTTTCCAAAATACGTTCCTTTCATGGGTTATTTTTGTCAAGTGACGAGAGTTTTATGTCTGAGAACAGATGTCAATCAATGCGGCAGCAACACGGAAGCCGACGGTGTTATTCCGGTGCGATCTTGAGAAATTTATAATAAGAGTGTGCCACACGAAATCCCCCCTTCCAACTCTTCGACCTTTTCTACAAAGTGTCAGAGCAGCTCATTTATCATAAAATGATGTCTATTTTAAAATGCACCGACACTGACATTTTGCCAGTATCCTTTAAGATCCGCTGAGACATCGGTGGTCTGATTCACCCCAATGTGCTACTCAGTTGGAGATGTGAAGGAACATCAAGGCACCATCATTATGGTGAGGAGCCTTTGAAAAATAAATCCGCCACACAGATTGAGTGAGGCGAGTGAGACTTTGTTGCTACAATGACTAACGGCAGATATACATGAAAAAAAAAAAAAAAAGTCTCACTCAAACAGGAAGTAGATGAAAGCCTCAGTAAATGACAACTCTAATCCACGATTAATCATCTATATTTAGAAGCCATGTAAATTATGAATATTTTTGAATGGGAATTCAGTTTTCATATTCAGTCAGTCTGTATGCATGCATACCTGTTTTAACTCATTCACTGCAGCCAAATTTGAAAAAAAAAAAGATTTTTGACGTCTATAGCCGTCATTGGCAGTGAATGAGTTAAGAACTCTCTACTGTATATCGGACCCCCTCTTGATACTGACATGTTCCAAGATGGCCCATTTTTCATTATCCTACTACTTTTAATCAGGGATTTGGCCACGCCCCCCATCCGCTCTCACCTTACGGTACCGCAGCATTAACATTGATGCCTGGCTGCCTCCTTGCACTTAACAAAAGATTCGAAAAGCTAAATGTCCGAGGTCGGGGTTCGCGTGCGCATTCTTGCCTTTGTCCGCCTCGGCCTGTGTAAGTGGAGAATCGATCGGCTCTGTATTTTGGATTTTGTGGAGGTGATCACATGAGCTCTCGTGCTCAAGCGCAACACAACTGACAATTTGAGCAATATTACCTCGCTTGCCTCCCTGGGTGACGTAGATGCTGAAACCGGAAAAAAAATAGCAAGCCGAGCTCTAAAAAGTGGGTGTGACAATTTGTCGTAAATCTCATCACGGGGGAGCATTTTAGTACTGATGTCATTTCACGCAAACCAATTATATTCGTGCCAATGTTGACGTCAGCGAACCAATCCTTAAAATAAACCCAAAATATAATTCAAAAAGACATCCATCCCCCTTTGAAAAATATTTGCAGCAACCCCGTAGCTGGCTCCTACGTGCTTAACTCCAACCGAGATCTGCGCTGTTATGTAACAGGTCATCGTGCTCAGTTCAGCAGCTTTTGGTTTGACTTAACTCTACTCTGCACTTGAAAAACGACGGACTCTCGGGGCTGTTCGAAATGCATAATATAACTCCGTAAATGCTATCTCTCTCATTCCTAACGAAAGAATCCGTGGGATGCTTTTGCTGTGAATGTGATGATTATTACTTGACTTTCAAGCCTCATGTTCATCAATTCACGCTGCGGCATTTGCAAAAACCTGAAAAAATGTGTCTTGAACGCCATTTCTTTGCTGTTACAAGAACTCAACTTGACTTGAACTTGTACGCAAAACTAGTATTTGTGTGTGTGTGTGTGTGTGTTAATTCTGCAGTCAAAATGCATTAATTTCCCTCCAGCCCCGTGCTTGCTCATTAACTCCGATGGGAACTGTTTACTGGCTGTGTTCACAAGAAGGTCTCTGATGTTTAGTGCCGGGCAGATGTACGACAAAGGGATGTTTTCATGGCCTGCTGTGCAGTGAAATAATGGCGTAAGAGATGATCAATTTCATTGCGGTACTTAAGTCAAGGGTCACACACGGCACACGACATCAACAAAACAAACAAAAGGGGTTTTTGGGGATGTTGAAGGATTTTCCTTTTTTTTTTGTTGTGGTTTACTGCACACAGATTAGACATGAATGTGACTCATAAATGATAAGAACTGTGGAAACATATTCAGAGAGAGAGGTGTTACATTTTTTCAGTTTACAGCACATTGCATCGATAATGTGAGGAATAATGGATTGTCCAATGAGCAGAAACTCTGCATAGAAATCCTCAAATTGCTCATTAACTTTTTTTTTTTCTGTCTATAATCTTTCACACTGCGAGGCTTATTTCTCGTCTGTCCGTCCTTCCCCTCTGGTCGTCGGATTTTTCACTAGAATGAGACACTTTTGTCAGTTCTCTGAAATATTCATGGGTCAAAGCTGCAGTGAGATATGGAGAGCGTGAATCTAAGAGGAACTCACTAAATGAAAAAGTGCTCGTAATTTTTAATGACATATCGGAAGGTGTTGATTTATTTCTCTTTCGGGTCTATTCGTTTCAGAAGAAGAATCACAAAAAGTATGCTCTCTGGGACTGGGAGTGATTGTTTTTGGTGTTTTACAATATTGCAATTTCATTCAATCATTTACATCTCATTAAGCCAGTGCTTCTCAATTATTTTCTGTTATGCCCCCCCCCCCCCCCCAGCAAGAAGAAAACAATCTCAATCGACTATAAATAATAGTATTTCCGTTGAAAAACAAACCTATAGTAGAGTTAATACTCGCTGCGCACAATGGTTAAGGAGAGCGCCACTGCCAACTACTGGAGTGGATGTGCAATTACACTTTATTGTAGTATGGCGGGGAAAAAAAGGTTCACACATGCCCCCTCGGGATCGTTTACCTCTGCTAGCGTATTTACGGCAAGTTGTGCACCAGATTTACGGATTTATGCATGTATATGAACACTGTCATTTTTTCCGTAGCGGCAGAAAATAATATGGACCAGGACCAGGAGTCCTGAATTAGTTATGAAGTACATGTTTGATGCAAGGTAGTGCCACAATTGTTTTCTTTTGCTAATTCAAGAGCATTGGAGAAAAACAGTTCCGCGGGGGAAGTGTTTGTTGTCAAAACATTGCTAACTGAACTTTCCCTCCAAGTGATCTTAATTGCGTGCCCCAAAAATGTGATTAATCTGGTGCAGTTAAAGCAATGAATGTGATATTTCAGGAAAAATACCCTGCGCTTTGGTTCTTTGTGTCACAATCCACTTAAGATGTTGTTGAATTGCTCACATTTGCCTCCGTTTGTGAAGTTTTTATTCCAAGCAAATTAAAACCCATAAGATTAATCTTCCATTCGGAGCACTTTCTGAGAAGCACTTCATTAAAATTTACCTTCCGAAGAATGGAACACCTGTTTTTCAATTAAATATTTTAAACTCGACGAAAATTGAGCAACGTTTTAGATTGGAAATTGTTTTTTTTTTTTTTGCAATCAGAAACAATATTAATAATTGCGTAAAACAATAAACCACTCGCCCATAACTAAAAAAAAAAGAAAACAGTTCTTGCACAATGTGTAAGGCACTTTTAAGGCCAGTTCTTGTTTTGCAATAAATGCCACACAAAGCCAGAGACAGCCCAAGAGAAAGTAGCGCAGAGAGGTCAACATTTTATTCTTGCTGAGCTCTTGTGAGGTACACTGAGGTTACGTGCGGAGGTCATGTAAGACAGTCTGAATTTGAAGTGCAACATTGTTCCAACAAGATTCACTGCCCACTGCCAAATCTATCATGGCTTTTATCATCTCTAGCAGAGAGAAAAAAGCCATGCACTAGGGCTGGGCGATATAGCGTTAAAATAAATATCTCCTTTTCAACAATATTTGAATTCAAAACAAGCTCTTATTTATTTAATATTTTTATCATTCCACCAGGTGAATAAATCACTGTTTTGGGGACATCTAAATTAGTTACTGCACTAACGTTCACCTTTCCACTTATTCACTATTTAGTAGTGATGGGAAAATGAAGCTTCAAGATGTTTTATGAACCAGTTGTTGCATTTTTGAACTCCTCTAGATGGTACGATTGGTTTAAAGAAAGAGGTGTGGTAAGAAATGGCAAGTCCGTGGGCTCTCAGCCCTATGTTGAACCGCTCTTCAAGTACCTTTTCGAGGAGCCGAACAAATACGACAACTGGTTGATGAAATATCTTGAAGCTTCATTTTCCCATGACTACCATTTAGTATTCATTTTGTGTCATATTTGATTATTTGCGCTATGATGCTCATTTACAACCTCAACCAACTACTCTGCTTCAGACACGGACTTTTATTCCTACTCGTTTGGGATGCTTCACCACAACTGTGTTTTTTTTTTTGTTTTTTTTTAGCAGGAATTAAAGTTGCTAATTATTTTATTTAAAAAAAAAAAAAAAGTTAATAGCTAATGGAATTGGTAAACGTACTAATTTGACACGACTTACTGTGCTTTCGTAAACTGAGTCCAATCTGTTTGTAGCCACGGTGTGAATGCAAGCGACACATGATTAATCACCCCCGGCCGGCCCTGCCATGCACTGTCATGACTCATGACTGCACATTTTTTATTTAATTTTTTTTCCTTTGCACTCGGTCAAAATCAATCTAAATTTTGCTCGAACAACCTGATGACTAGCAGCTTTAGAGCAGAACCATTCTGAGCGACATATTGTGATGCTCAGGGTAGGAAAATTAATTTGTGGCACGTACACCGCCTGTCTGACTGCCTTCCACGTTTGCTAATTTGTAGTAAGATACATAACATGGCAATTAGGCAGTGACAGAGAAACCATCTCGTCTGTAGAGACTCATTTTCTTTCAATCAACCTGACCCCACTATAGCAGGATAAATGCACTGTACATGAACGGACCTTTGTGCTGCTTAAATTAACTCTTATAAACATGTAGTTGAAGAGACCTTTGACATGCCCTCCTGGTCTCTTTCATTGTTACTGAAGAATACAAATGTATTGTACGCACATAGCGTGTAAAGTACATTAATTGGCGAACCATGTTTTTGCAAATAAACAAATGGTCATATTTCTTACTAAAAAAAAGAAAAAATCCACGTCATATTATTAGTATTATTATAAATTTGTGCGGACCTACTGCAGGAGTTACCCAACTTATTTTTTTTTTCCAAGATGCGATTCATCGATCTTTGATTCGTCTGCGCAAAATTGAGATTAAGAGCGCTGTACGGTGACAGGTGACTCAATTGACTTAACAACAAGCGTCAGTTTGTCTGAGCTAATTGGAAACTGTTTTTCAAAAGAGAGGCATTGAGTTGTTTAGCGCCACTCTCAGCTGAAGGTTCACACAATGTTTAAAAAAATGACCTGCTTAACTCATTCAATACCATTGACGGATAAATACGTCAAAATCCATTTTTTTTTTTTTACTGGGCTGGTCGTGAATGAGTTAAGTACCAAGGGAAAGTTTACAGGTTAACAATTTGCATCAATGTGGCGATGTTATTTCTCATCAAGCAATGGGTATCTGTAACACATGTACTGACCATATAACAATTTTCACAAGTATACATTCTTTATCCTCTGCAAAGAACGACCAATATTACGCTGAGCCTTCCATTCAGTGTCTCTGTCTGACTTATACTGCCTCCAGAATGGTAAAAACAGTCGAATTCTTTTAGATTGCATTTAAGTACGTCATTACTGAATGTTTTTCTATAGTATAATGTTATCGAGTGCTATTTGAAAAACAAAAGGACATTTCCGTCCATTTCTGTGGGGAAAGGTGATAGCAGATGTGAGTGTTTTTTAATTTGACCATTGGAAATGATGTAGCCACTCCAAAAATATTTTTGCAGTTTTTACCTGGCGTTGAATTATATTTAAATTTTTAGTTTTAAAAAATGGACTTGATTAGTATTACAATGCGCACCCGATTTAAGGGGTAGAGCTCCAGTAATGGCGTTTTTTTTTTGTTTTTTTTTCTCCCTCTTTGCCTGAGCTAGAGAGATTAAATATGTGATGCAGTGGGTACTCAAGTGTCTTTAAGTGATCAACCAGACACTAAAGCATCGACATGAATGGATTTTTGAAAGCAATGAATGTGCAGTTGGGGACATTGTGGTGATTTGAGGGTAGATTCATGATTTGTTGAGAAAGAGGAAACATGACGGATTTGCATCGGACTGGTCTTTTTTGTCTTTTGATCTCGTAGTAGTAAATGCGTTCACGTCATCGTACTCAATAAAAAAAAAAAAAAAACTCAACAGTGAACATTTGTAAGCAGCATATTGTATGTCAATAAAATGTGATCAATGTGGGATGACTGTGGTCATTTCTAAATATGTCATTTCGCAAATAATAAAATAATATTGAAGATAAAAAAAAACTAAACATCTTGATTACTTGATGTTTTCACTTCACAAAAAAATGACATGGACTTTGTGAAAAGATGAGGAAATAATATATTTTCTTTCTGATTTAAGCCCTCGGAGACCGAATGGAAGATGGTTAAGATTAGTTGCTAATCTAGGCTCCAGATCACTGCCTCCATTTTCTTTGTCATTTGAATTCTCAGCGTACCAGCGGGGAAGGTGAAAATGATTTGGGGACCATTACCGCCGTCCTATGTTGCCGCGCCAGTAAAACTGAAAGGCCATTAGGACACTCGGCCAGGGTAATTGCAGCCATATTGTGCATAATTTGAGATCTGATATCTATCAGCGTTAAAGTTCCTAACATTCAAACTGTGACCATTTGACCGGCGAGGAAGGGTGAAATTATTATTTTAGATGGCATCTTTGGAAATTGTCTTTTTTTTTTTTCAACATTTACAGCATGTTAAATATAACACTCCTGGTAGAGTGGGGAAAAAAACCCGTAGAGATGATGTGTGTGAATAATAAATGCATTGCTTTACTTCCCGAGCGCTTTCAAGTCACATGAAAATCTTGTTAAAGGTCACTGAGTGTCATAATAATGTTATATCTGCAAAAATCTCAATGATGGAGGTATAGAAAAGTCTATTTTGGTCCAAATACCGTTTGTTCATATGTGAAAAATGTTTCAAGACTTTGCAGCAGCTCATTTAAATGCACCTTTGCTCTCTACGCACAAAGTTAGATTACTACTGGGCCGGCCCTATTCCAAATCCGTCCTCGTTAATCATTTAAGTGAAGCAATTTGTGGAGCACCTGTCCCAACCCCGAAGGCCATTAGGCTTTTCAATAGAAGAGGCACAGCAGGTCTAATGGCTTTTTTGGTGGAACTTATTGGAAGACATATTGGATTCAGTGCACATAAGCACAAGCTTTATGATGTAACAGTAAAGATCCAGTCTGCTTTGAGGAATATTACCGCAGATAGTCATAACTATTCTTCAACTAACATTTTGTTATGCCCATTCAGTCAAGTAATTGGTTACTTGAAAGGACAGATAGTATGACCTTACACCAGGGAGTCTTCCTCTTAATATTTTTTTTTTCTCCTTCGTTGCTTTGAGTATTATGTCCACATTAAAAGATTCTGATGACCAGTTTTGTATTAAAAATAGCTTGAGAACAACTTTATTAACTGTCTTGAAGGGTCAACTATCCGAGAAGTGTAGAAAAACTTCGCCTCGTCCCGAGACGTGCAGCATTAAGTAGCATTAAGATTTTAGGGCGGGATTTCTTTTTTGGTTAGCCATGACGGTGAATGGATGAAGATTTCAAGCGATTTTATTTTATGCATTAAACTAGAGGTTGAAGCTAATTTGGGGATGTTGTGTTGATGTTGGTATGCAACGATATATGATAGCAATATATGGTTCAATGCAAGCTTGAATTATGTTTGGTAACTCAATCAAGATTACTAGCTAGCATGCGCGAGTTAGCATGGGCGAGCTAGCTTGGGCGAGCTAGCATGGGTGATCTAGCATGTGCCAGCTAGCATGCGGCAGACAATTTGGACGTACTGGCTTTATCCTACTTAGTGAGTTAACGACAACCGTACTAACGTACAGGCCAATTTAACTGTGAAAATCTGCTTCCATTTGATTCAGTCTAAATCTGCAAACGAAGCATTATGAATTCATCGAGCAGACAACCAAGTGAAATTCTTTGAGCTTGCCCCTTGTTTCGGCGAAAAGCGCGAACACCTTGAGCGATATACGTGAAGCAATACAATTGTAATTTGCTTTCAACAATTGGTGCAAATTCCTCCTTTTGATAATGAAACATTTTCTGTTGCCTTCCTCTCACACCCAGTAAATCACATTGTCTTTGGCAGGTAAAAGGGAAGCTGTCCTCAGCACCTGCCAGCAGTCTTATTTCTTTTTAAGCCCGCATGGAAGAGTTGTGTTTATCCACATCTTTGGAGTTTTATCAGCCATATCCAGATGAATGTCGGCATCAGAGTTCCCTTTACAACTCTTTACTTTAACACGGTAACAAGAACATTATCGTGCCACTACCAGGTCACCCTACGTTCATTTTCGCACACAGGAAACCATCAAGGGATTTTTAGTCCTGAGGGAGTTCTATGCCTTTGAAATAATAAAAAGATGATCAATGCAGAGAGGATAAATAACTTACGAGTTAGGGAAATGTAAAGTCTGCGGGATCCAGAGTAATAGTTGTGATTTCACTTTGCTTTTTATTTTTGGCCTTTGGGTGGCAATGAATGATTTTGAGATTAACTTTGAAATGTTGAAGTGGGTCCAACTTTCTATTCTTTTATTGGAAATTGTGCCCTGTAGAGTTTGGGATGAATGTCCAAGTTCAGCCAAAATAATTAGTAAGTACCCCGTGCGTCGTTACTATTCAACAAATTCACATCAATGAAGTTATTTGATAAATAGTGCTGACTTTATTTTTCATCTTTCTTTTGTCCTCATAGTGACACACGGACACATTCACAATATTCCAATTTTATTCTTGAAAGATTACGTTTCCAAATTCTTTATTTAACTCTACCAGCCGAGTAAAAAAAACAAAAAATGGATCCTTGACGTCTTTAGCCGGAAATAGCAGTGAATGAGTTAATCTATTTGTTTTTAATATTTTGCATTTTTTTTTGCAGTTCACCTCCAGCTACCACAAATCAAACTCAAACGCAGATGAAGAGCGATGTTAAATGTTAATGTAGTTTTAAAAGTGGCCTCTTGATCGCAGCACTTAATCATATGCAGACTAAGATTAATGACAGGAATTACAGACCAGGATGCAACATGTTCGTTTGCTGATCATTAAAATGCCTGCCCCTGGCAAAACTAATTTATTATGATGAGGGGAATATATCTAACAAACAAGCCATCATTGTCTCTGCCCCCCCCCCATCTCATTGCCTTCATCATTCAGTCTGTAAAATTGTATTTACTGGAGGGCTGTCATTTGGGATGTCGTTGAACATGATATGATATAAGTTCAAACAGAGCCAAAGTCCCAGTAGTTAATACATAATTTAGTATACAGCCTGCATTGGTTTTAGAATATTTTTACCATTTCTATTCAGTATACATGTTAGCAAGTGGTCCAAATCAATAAACTACACCACTGAATTGTGTGAAACCTGATATAAAGCCTGCTACAGGAGCCCTTACTGTGAAAGTCAGACAGAATACAAATAATGTATGGTGCAACTCACTAACAGT
This sequence comes from Idiotropiscis lumnitzeri, assembly GCF_059441095.1. NCBI lineage: Eukaryota > Metazoa > Chordata > Actinopteri > Syngnathiformes > Syngnathidae > Idiotropiscis > Idiotropiscis lumnitzeri. The sequence goes on from NC_142404.1 coordinate 14,147,899, forward strand.
GCATTCTGGGACATGTCACCTCTAGCTACGAATTCCGATCAATCGCGGCAGACAGATTGACACACGCAATGTTTGAAAATGATATTACAAATGCATTAGATTTTCTATTAATCTATAATTACTATAAACTTTTTTCCTAGATTTTGAACCATGCGGTGCGGCTTTTCTGGGATTTTTCTTTCACCGGTAGGGGGCGCTCTATAGTTCAGAAAATATGCTAAATACATTTTTTTTTCTCTTGGGTCTGTTCTGTTTTAATTAGTAAAGTTGTTGCCGTGTTAAAAGACACTGTTTCAATAATCTGTGTATGTACCTTTATGTGCATATATATATATATATATATATATATATATATATATATATATTTATATATATATATATATATATATATTTATATATATATATATATATATATATATTTATATATATATATATATATATATATATATATATTTATATATATATATATATATATATATATATATATAAAATTCTGAACACTAAATCATGTAGCGCCACACCATAAGGAGGTTGAAAATAGTTTGATTAAAAGAATATAATCGGGTGGTTCAGCAAGCAATGATCTTCGTCACATATAAAGTTCAGCATACAATCAGAAATGTTTGATGGAGGGAGCAGACGGTCCTCCGGAGAGTGAGCAGCTCTCCGTTTTTGTATACAGGACCATTTATTTTGTTGCAGTGATCGTAAAGTGTGCTTCCTCTCTATTACTGGATGGAGTAATATCAGACAGGGAAGAAGGATGGTGCGGATAAAGATTACATTTCTGCGGGCTTGTTGGCGGAGAGAAGAGTAAGATACAGTAAGAGGTATTTGTATGCACTTGGCAGGAGGGAACCAATGGCCACATTCCACAGAGCTTCCACAGCTGCGCCATCAAGCAGTTAATAACACCATTTACAGAAGACACAATCTGTGCCGACGAGCGAAGACAATTCAAGCACGCTTGGTTTATCTGGTTTAGCTATAACAAATCCTACTATCACCCGCCAATTCCACTTTTTCAAATGGAAATAATTTCACAACTGCGTTCTTCAAAACTGCTGTTCCTGTGACATCAAACCTGCCGTAAAAATCAGGTTGTTGTTCAATGAAAGAAACCTTTAAACATAATTTGACTGTCGTACAATTTGGAAATAACTGTAGCACCTTTATTGAACATAATAAAACAAGGTTTTCCAGTCCAATCCAACCAAACGGTTTTAACAGCACATAAAAATATCTGCTAAGTTTACACCCAGAATGCATTTTGTCACTGTCAGTGACACTAGTTTGGTTGCTTTTTTGTCTATATATACACAGGTACCGTTAGAATTTAACCTTGAAAATGGTTAAATTGATATTGGATGTGGTAATGATATCTTATGAGGCAGGTGTGTCAGTCCTCTCAGCTGACGAATCAGTTTCTTGGCTCAGTGGAACCATTTCAGGATGCGCACAAATAAATGGATCAATCTGAGAAAGCGATAGATTAACGCATTGTCCCCTCCTGCAGACACCACTGGGAAATCATCGAATCGTCCCCGACAATGACATGAATCACAACTTAGGCAGACACGGCGCGGTACACAGTTTAAAACTTACGTGGTGACGGGAGAGTTTGTGCTGGTAAAATACGCAGGCTAAAAAGGGGAAAAAAAGATATCAGATGTATTCTAAATGAAAATAAAGACACATAAGATCGAAAGTAATTCACAGAAAAGGAATTTTGCATTTTGAGTAACAGTGTTGTAATAACAATGTTATTGCTTAGTAACAGACAAATATACAATTTGTAGTTATGAAACATAGTCTTGGAATAACATCTCAATTTGTGTCCTTTATTTAAAAAGCGAAAACAAAAGCACTAATATATCGCCGCTAGAGTGACTAAATGAACAAATAGCATCAATGAAATCACGCTCAAACCCTTTTAGCGCACTTTATAACGTGTGACATGACGCTACAATTAAATATTTACATGCCACTAAGACAGTCCGTTTATCAGCCAGCCTGTGTTCAACTTCAAAAACGGGATGAGGAGGACAAAACAAAATGTGTGTGAATCTTCGGCTTTGAAAGCTGATGTCCTTAAAGTGCTCATCTGTTCCACTTGGTGTGACCGAGGCGGCTTAGAGCTATTGTTGCTTTCTCAGTTGTGAAAGGCTCTTCCGACATGGAGCACAAGAGCAGAGCAAATGGTAATGACATGCTTGCATGTGTTCTGAATAAGCCGCAAGTTCATTAAAGCAGACGATGTCAACGCTGTATTATGTGTAAATCCTTTCAACGCATTGACAATGCTCACTCGGTCAAGAAAGACAACCGCCATCGTGAATCTGTTCTGCATGCTAAATATTTGGAATTATCAAATTTGAGGTCTGACACAAAGCCTCAACCGCGTCAAACATTTTTGGTATTGGGATCAATTCCAAATTGTCCACTTTCAGTTTTTCAATGTGTAATGGTCGTGTGTCCCAATACTTTTGCCCGCATACTCCATTGCCCGACAGTCTATCAACCTCACAAGATTATCTCATCCAACCAGTGATCATCTTTTTTTCTGCTTAGAGGTTTACTACATCCATTAAAAACAAAAGTGGGCATCTTTGTTGGAATGTTGTCCCTTTTTTTGATAGTCTTCTCTCTCCAGCAAGGTAATGGGAACAATCAAATTGAAAGCAGTTTTACAACAAGTAAACACATTAATTTTAACAACAAAACACATTAAATTAACAAGAGCACTCAGAGAGCGCAGACCTCAGAGGTGAAAACGTCACGTTATAAAAATCCTGAACGGAACGAGGATTATAATCGCTAATGGGAGATAATACAACTCTACAAAAGCAAATATTTCTGGCCTTCTGAAACTTTCATTGTTTATTGTCGTTAATGTTACCCGCTGCTCAACCTCTGCCAATTTTACAAACAATTACCAGAGCTGGGCTGTCCGTGACAGCTGTTAAAAAAGGGTTCAATTAATCACGACCAGAGGTGGATTTAAGTCTGGCCCACGAATTGGCCCTCATGCGTGTGATGAACCTACTTGCGAAACGGGCAAACGACCAAAATTGCCTCCGAACTTGTCAAAAGCGCCACTACCAACTGTTTGTGTATGAAGAGTAACGGGATTGGGGGCCAACAATTTATAAGAATAAGGCCGGTTGGGGGCAAGGCTGGAGGGTGAATCATAACAAACGTGTGCAACTCCCACACAATTTTGCAAGCATCTTTCTAAGTATTAGCCTGCTCACGAGGTACACGCTGTTAAGTGGATATGTCAAGTAAATCTTCTCCAGTTTGCTGGACTTGCCTTGAGCTCCAGTCCGGTGGGACTACACGACTTGCACCGCATTTGAAGTACCATCATCCCGCTTGTCAACTTCATCTCAATAGATTGAGTCGGTGTACACTTTAGACATGATCTCATGTGATGTGTGGGCCAGGAATAGCTGCATGAATGAATAATTGATACATGTTACCCTAGTCATGTCAGTCTTTAGTTATTTAGTTATCAAGGCACATTTTGTGAAATTAAGTTCAAATTACTGTTCAGAGAGAGAGAGAGAGAGAGAGAGAGAGAGAGAGAGAGAGAGAGAGAGTGAGAGAGAGAGAGCGAGAAAGAGAGAGAGTGTGAGAGTGTGAGAGAGAGAGAGAGAGAGAGAGAGAGAATTTGCCCATCTGCTTTTCTGTTGCGCCCACTTACGTCCTGTGATGCGCATTCAAACGAACTAAAGCGGTCTTCATCCAGAAAGCACCTGTCCTGTCTTGTTGTCACGACTCCACCTGCTCTCCCCACATGCACCCCCCCCCCCCCGCCCCCGCCCCCTCTCATCCAGTTAGATGTCAGCCTACTCGCTTGGTTATCCATCTGAAACAGGTTTGTGTGATTAGTCAGGCACATATTTGCCAGATTGTGTTTGTCTGTTCCTTTCATTGCCTTTGTTTTGTTTTGTTTTGCCTCCCTGGATTTTTGCCTCTCTTGTGTTTGTTCTTTGCTTGATAAATTCTGTGCTGTTCATATGTGGGTTGCATATTTTGAGGATTTGGAACGGCATTTCTTCCCTTGACTGGCAGTTTTTTTTTGTAAAATGTGCTTATTTTTTTTTGGGCCTTATTATTTTACACATCACTCCCTCCTTAAACGATCCATTGGTCCGGCTATTAATTTTCCATGCCGTTTATATTACTCAGGGGCACGTGGAGCTGCAGTTTAAAATTTGAAAGTAATCATTTCAATGCTAAATGACCTCGCATTCCAATGAGAAATTGCTGAGAGTCTGATACAGTATGTGAAGGTCTTGTGGAGCATCGCCATTATTTGAATTCCAGGAACCCTTCCATATTTGTCCAAGAACTTTTTCCATATATATTGTACAGTGTACAACATTTTAGCCCATCTTCTCCACCAGTCGTCATCGTACTCTGTAAGAGTCTGCTTGAGAATCCGCACGCTTCCATTTTCCACTCTGCTACCTTTTGTTTTCAAGTTCAGGCTGTCACTTGTCAGTTACACGCCAGAGCAGCTAATTAACATAACAGTAAACAGTATTCCCTCGTCACGCTACTTGATCTTCTGCCAGATTGTTGTTTGTGCAAAAGAAAAGATTCGCAATACACCGGTTCTTACATCTCACTGACCTCGCGAGCAACACCATGGCTTTTGCTTCACTTTTCCGCATAAATGAATTTTTTTCGATTTTGACTCGATTTTTTTCAAGTTAAATTAACAGCTTAATAATTTGTATCTATTTTTAGCACTTTTTGATGCATTATCTTTTTTTCCTCTGACTAGCGCGCTATAAATAACCCCCCTTCGCCGTGGCTAGATTTTAAACACACTCAAGCAACATCCCTCGCCGTAAGTCAAGTGATGTTGCGAATGAGCCCAGTGGGGCAATGTGAAAGAAATGCGGGCTTGTTTTCTTCGCTTCTGTGTAGTCTCCTTAATGCCTTGCTGTAGGCGAATATATCCTGCCCTTTATGGTAACTAACATCTTTCCTCATGAATTGGTCGCCTAAGTCAAGATTAATGTTGCATTTCCTTCAAGCTTCCCATGCAAGGCTAACGTTTTACTGTTTTTAGCGTGGTTTGGAATGCAAATTTGTTGTTTAAAATGACTAATCTGTACAGATAATAGCGATTGATGTGACAGGGGGTCACAATCGATGGATGGGTGTGATTTCCAAGCATTAAAATGCATGAGTTTGAGCTCAAGGTTTATGGACAACTTTTTACGGTAAATGTCACAACTCTTTCTCAGGAATGTTTAATGAAATGGCCAAAGAACACGAGTTTGGGTTTTAGTGTAACAAAGAAGTTTGTGAAAACTCTTATACTTTTTTTTTTTTTTTGGATTATGCAATCCCATGAAATATTCATACAGGGCAATCGCATAATCTCAGTAGCTTTTTAAGTACGATACGATAGGTTTGCTTATTTAACTGGCAGAAACGGGACTGTACTATACAATGAAGGGCAAAATTAATTATCATTCCGGTGGTGATGTTGGCTCATGTCTAGTGTTATATTTGGTATATTTTCCATCCCTGATAAAAAAGCTTTCTACCAAGTTCTCAAACTTCAACAGTCCTCAGTGAGAACCACCTGCTGGGAAAGGAGCTACAAGAATATTGTCACTTTTTTTTGCATTTGAATATCTTGTGTCGTATCCTTTTCCCTAAAGGAATGGAAAACTTATTTGAGACTTAATGCTAAGTAACAAAACCTGGTTGGGGTTGTTGCCACGTCTTCAAATAATAGCGAAGAAAAATATCACCTTCTCACCGTTACAAGTTTGTCCAAGCTCACCACGTGTCTATAATGCTTGGCTGGATTTTTTTATTTTATTTTATTTTTTTTATGTGATATACGACTGAGAAAATTAAGCTTCCAAGGACACTTTTTAATGAAATTACTTTCTGAAAGTAGGATGAAAACATTTTTTTTTTTTTAACCTTTGGTTTTGTTTTACATTTTCTGATGATTTGATAACTAATGACGATTGTATTGAAGTCATCCGTCCAAACCTAATTTAAAAAAAAAAAAAAAGTTGGCTTCAATAAGTTGACGACAAAGCCAAATAACATGCCGAGGTCCATTATTTGGACAGAAGGGTTGAGCCATTGGGATGATTTTCAATGGAGGTCCAGAATGGCCTCCATCTGGAAGTCACTCCGCTTGCAATGAGCAAATGGTCTTCAATTCCCTGGACAGTATTTGGCACTAAAAAAAGAATGATTAGGGGGAGGGAAAAAGGGGAAATCTGTCTGAGATGAAACATTTGTTGGAGAACACCGGAGGGAACTTTTATCTCTCCTGCGCTTTTGTGTATTTTTTTATTTTTTTTTAATTTCCCCCAAATGTTTGTTGTTCTGTATTCACTTGAAGAAACAGTTTGAGTGAAAAAGCCTCTTCTCCCAATGGCATTTTTGCATTCTTTGTAAAATATTATCGGGTACAGTAAACTGAGTTAGGGCAGCTCTATTATGAAAAAAAAAAACATGAATTATGATTATTCAAATGTTTTTTTTGGTTTGGTACGAAACAAAAACAAATTATAAAGATATTATATTCATATAATATTTTTTATATTAATTATAATAAATATATTGAGACAAATCAAATCTATTTTATCTGAAAATTAAAAAAAATTAATTTGAGTATGGTTTCCTGCAACTGTTGGAAAATTTTAAAAAACAATTTCAATAAACGCCCAAATTTTGAACTCAAGTATACTCACTATGGTATGAGACAATGTAAAATAGTTTCAATTTATATATAATATATACTAACTTTATATTAATATTTTTTTATGGTACTAAATTTATAATCGTGTAATAATTGTAATTGAATTTCGATTAATTGCTTAGCCTTAAGCGGAGAAAGCCGACAAAATCAACGCATGGATTGAAATCCATAACATTTGTACTGTAAGGAAGCACTGATGCTGTGCTTCCCCCATTTTGTCATGTCTTTATTTTGCACCTTGTGTTTGTACACACTTTGATCATTAATTTCACACGGCCTGATCATTTTAAAAAGGGATCTTGGACGTCTTTAGCCGTCAATGGCAGTAAATGACTTAATATGCAGTAATGTATTCATGCGTCAGAAAGGATCCAGGACTGGTGACAGAAAACATTTCAAATCCAAATGATGAGTTTTCTCCTTCAAGGTAATCATCAATATGGAGTAGATGCAGTACCTGACATCAGTTCTCTGCAGCCATCGAAGCTTTTTCCACATGCTTTTATGTACCTGCCCCGTGTCAAGTCGTAAAGCAATGAGCAAAGTGAGTGATGATGAGACCAATGAGACCAGACTTGCAAGGGTGAGTCATCATCATTGAGGTTAATGGCTCTTCGAGTACAACCCGGAGATCAAACTGCTGAGCAATCAGTGGGCGGGTCTGACTTAGCGACGGCTGAAGAATGAAAAACAATCGCTTGTCCAAATTATGTTTAGCGCATTCTTCGATTCCGGAGGCACCATCCACTCTGAGTTCTCGCCACTCGGCTGGTCGATCACCGAGCACATCTACAATCTGATCCTGCAGTGTTTGCTTTTCCGGTACACCAGAAGGGGAAGTTGTTGCTTCACTATGATGACACGCCTGCTCACAGCGCCCCCGAACATCCAGTTCCCCACTAAGAACAACATTGGCGTGCTCGAGCGAACTCTCTGACGTGGCTCCGTCTGGCTCTTTCCCCCCCCCCGCCCCAAGAATGTCGTCAAGGGGATCCGTTTTGATGACATCAAGATGGCCGAGACAACGGAGCTGCGGAGAATCACAGAAGCATCCTGCAAGGGGCACTTTATGGCATGGCAGAGAAGACTCCAAGGGGGATTACTTTGAAGAGAAAATCATAATTTGATTTGAAATCTACCATACTTGATCAAGACGACAAGCTAAGAAGGCAGAAATTCTGACCGATCGTCAAAATTTGGATCAAAGTTGCGATTTGCTCTTGTCTAAAGAAAATGATGCGACGAGATGAGATAACATGATATCATCAACGGCACTGACATAGAAGAAAGTGACATCACAGAGTTGCGGTGACACACAGACACAGTTTAATAATTAATTAGTAAGAAAATGACTCCAAATTTTGCCACTCCAACAGCAAAAACTAACAGACTTAAAAGCAAAGATTTGTAAAATGCATACGACGAGATCCACTCAGACCAACGAGTCTCCTTCACAATCCAAAGTAGAGGACTGCACTTTGACAGAAAAAACACACAAACATGCTTCATTGGCAAACGGGAAGGAACCAGAAAAAGTGAACAAACCCGTTTCATTTGTTCGAGCCAATCCCAGTTCGTTCTTCCACAATGTCCTCGTCAGGGAACCCATTGCCAATCACAAACCAATAGAATGCAACAAAAATCAGCTTGCTGTCGAAGATAAAAAAAATAGCGCATTAAAAGCGGACACAAGTCAACAACCTGCGTCTTGCAAAGATGTCCCCGCGACCGCTATTCAGAGACGATTACATTCCCACGCTTTAAACGATTACAATATCAAACAGATAAGAAAACAGCAGCAAGAAGCACAAAAACAAGCGGAGAAGCAAGAGCAAGACAAACTTAAACGCTATCTTAAATTTTACTTGGAGGAACTTAAACGAGAGGAAGAGATAAGAGAGAAGTCAAAGAGAAGGCTGTTGAAACAAATGCGGGATGACATTTTGGACAAAGACGTTCAAAAAGGAATCCTGGCCAAGACTGTGAGAATCGGCAATGCCAAAGCAAACATCCAACTTCAATCAGATGGAGAAGTACTGCGAAGAACAAATCAGACGATGCAACAAAAGAAGCACCAGTTGCGAATCGATGTGGTGGCAGACGAAGCGTTTACCGTTTTTATTCAGTGGTGATAATAAAACAAATCCGCAGAAAACTCCCTCCAGCCTTAAAAAGTCAGACAAATATGTTTGCTTCCATCAGGTGTGCAGTCTGACTTGAAGGGTAATATTTATTTTACTACTCTTTGATTTGGGGGGTGGGGGGGGGGGGGGGTTGACTATGCCGTCCAGTTCGATTGTTTTGCCTTATTTCATTTTTGCAAATGAATGACTGATTTTTTTTTGTATGTTGTTCGACAAGGCGCAATTGTGTGCTATTGTTAATTTTGGCATTAGCCACTAGCTAGTGGCTAACCGGTTCGCTATCTGCTAACTGGCTATCAGCTCTATGCTTGTCTTATTATCAAAATGTCGTGTTTACATTAGTGATTGATTTCATCTTTCATGTGACTGCAAATGTAAAAAACATGAGATGTGTGAAGTGTGTTTCCAGCGGAACATTTATAAGCATAACATGTACCGTGTTCCCCTCAGAACCTGATGAAATACGAGGCAACACTGGGGACATGAAGAAAAAGTTAAAGAGCGGGAAAAAAATTAACTTGAATGTTTTGCGCTTCACGTTTTGCAGGTTCTTATTGCGTAAAGACGCATTGTTTCAAAGAATGAGTTGACTCAGGTTTTGTACATACACACGAGGCACGTTATTGGTTCCCGCACGAGTTGAGCTGATTGGCTGCAATGACCTAACATCTTCACATGCTTTATCTCGCCAGTCTCGTCCACATGACTAAACAAATGTCAAACTCAACTTTGCGTTTTTTCACCTTTTTGCGGGTGTTCAGGTCCCCATTAACCTACATAAACAAGGAGTTACATTTGGCGTGATAATGAGCTAAACACAAAGTAAGCCGAATTCCAGTAAGAATTTATTTTAAATCCAGCAATCCATCGATCTAGCATTGCACAGGATTGTGAGGACGCATGTTTGTACACTTTCGGCAAACATGATTGTATAACCAACAGACGAACTTCAAATCAAAAGTTCTCAAAGAAAGGACCAGATGATTTGCGACGAATTGTTAAGACTATCAGTTGCTTTCTTAAAATGTTATGGATTTGTCCAAAGAATTTTTCTTTTTAAACACCAAATTTAAAAGAAAAATGAAAATGTAGCAATTTGTGAAATACATTTTGTAAGTTCCTTCCTCAAATTTTGTCCACAACTGCACATTGCGCTTAGCAGAGAATTATAGTTTGAAAGGACTGACGGAAAAATCTCAATTTACCAAAATCACAAAAAGTATAAAGACGGAAATAATGATCTCATCTCATTTAACTCGCAGATTTATTTTGGGAGAAATCTGGGTGTGCTTTATTATGTATTCTGTCATTTAATGGAAGAGCGTTTAATTGTTCTGTCTGTCACTATATGTCACTGCCATACATAAAAGACGCAAAACATTCACTTCACATAAGGTGTTGCGCCAAATAAGAATTTGCATTTCTTTCTTTTTAAGAACTTCTACAGTTCTGATAAAACAAGTTTCCCCTGGTGTTTATTTTCTCGGGTGAAAATGTCCATCTCATCGTGTCAATTGGTTCCAGCTCCGTGTAAATTACAATTGTCTCAACGACACCTTCGTTACCTCAGATGCTTTCATCCACCAGCGCTATTAAACAGCCATTAGATGACAATGATGTCACCCGCTGCTTGGCGAAGCGAAGACGGGTCATGCCGCGTGTTATAACTCTATGATGTCATTCAAGTCCCCTGATTTAAAGGCAAGATGTAACTTGTTTCACGACCATGACATCATCGTGTGCCCTGAACTAAAAGCTCATGCTGTCATGAAGTGCCTCTGATACAAAACAACTGACTGCTCAGTGACAGGAAAATGTCACACTTGTGACATCCATCTTGTTGTCCTTGAACCACAGCTACAACGGATCACAAACAGTGACCACACACACACACACACACACACAGTGATGTACCCAAAAAGAAACTCAAAACTCAAGGAGGCCACACAGATAAGATTACCGGAGCGTTCTTCTCTTAAATCGCAGGAACATGTTTCAGTGTCTGAAAAGGACGAGATGGCAAAAACCAAGGAGAGCACCAAAGCAAAATTGCTCGCAAAAGCCAAAGAAGCGGCGAGAGCAAAGGAACAAGCCAAAGCCGAGGAGTTGGAAAGAATACAAGAGTTGGCCAGAGCAGAGTTGAGACTCACAAGCGCGATGCTCAAAGCGATGGACGAACCCCCACCAACGGCGAGGCAGCTGGAAAGAAAGAGGCAGCTGGAAAAATTGCAGGAGATTTTTACTTTTGTCCGATTCGAGGCGGACAATCCGATCTTCTATTCCGTGGTCGGTAAGGAGACGCTCACAAACGAGAGGCTGATCGAATTCAAAAAAGATTTGCAGGCGGTGGACAGCAGAAGAGATCGAGTGTTGGAACGGGATAAAAAGCAAGAACTCGATGGATTTTGGCGGGACCGGGACCAGAGGGTTCGTCAGAATTGCATCAATGAAAAAGCCTTTTACGATTATAATTTTCAGCTAATGAAGGAAAAACAACACATGCAAGAAGTGCAGCGGCAGCAGGCCAAAGAAGAGCAGGACCGAGCCACGCGACTGCGGGAAATGTACGAGCAGGAGCTTAAAAACGAAGTGGTGAGAAAAGGCATATCCAAGAAAAAGCTGCTGCAGCAAATCCGGCAGGATATTCAGGACAAAAGCAAGCACAGACAATTGAATGCGCAGAGTGAAATGGTGGCGGAAGAAAAGGCCAAATATATGCAACTGGATTTAGACGAGAAGGAGCGGCTGAAGAAAGTTGAGCACAACAGGAGACTCCAGCAGCACCAAATGCTGGTGGACGTCGCCTCCGATAAATACGCCATTGTGTTGATGCGGCAGGCTATCTCGCCCACTTGGAGGAACAAGGTTCAGTTATTTAAAGATTGATTTTTGCAGCATCTCATTCTTTAACTCATTTTATCCCAGAAATGTTCACTAGGAGGAAACCCCTCAATTCCAGCATTTTTCTGGATTTACTTATTTTGTGAGGCCAACAGAATATTGTGTTCTAATGCTATAAAAACACGGAGCTATGACGCAAAAAAAAAAAAAAAAAAGGCAAAGACGTATAAATACGTCTTTGGGAGGCGGGGACTACATTTTGAAAACGTATATGTATGTTTTACGGATTGTATGAGTTAGATTTCACAACCCTTTGAGGGCCCACAACTGCTGTACAGTTTTTTTCCAGATGCAAAAAAAAAAAAAAAAAAATCTAACATTCGAACAATTTTTTCTCAATGGACATAGTGACTAGAGACTTCGAAGTCGCATCTGAGTTGAGAGTTGTCTTTTATAGATTATATAAAAAAAAATGGATCATGTGAAGTCAAAATACAAGAGTGAACAACCAGCGAAAGACAACAAAGCAACTATTGGTGTCATTTTTTGGTCAGCTCATGAATTCCGCTGACTCAGCACAACTAGGGCAGGAACTGTCAACCAACTAAGGATCTTAACGGAGCCGCGCAGCGCTCCGGAGAGGTCGTTCCTCGGTCTGCTTATACAACGCGCCGACGGAGATGGTTTCCCAGCATGTCGATTGGCCACGGAAATCGTTATTATATATTTTCCTGTACATTACTACACAGCATGTGTGTATTGCAATTCTGCAAACAATACCCGCGACAAAATTCCAGGACTGTATCGAAATGAGTACAGTCGTCAGTGTATTTCTTTTATCTTCAATTTGAAAGAGTGTGAACCAATTTATTAACAACATATTCTCCAGAGGGGATTATTGAAGAAAGTAGATTACTTCATGAAAGATTAATTGACTCAAATTGCTTGTGTCGCTACACTTTTTTCCCCCCTTTTTTTTTTTCTACTTCAATTATTCCAGTTAGTATTCCAATGATGATTATGCTTTTTATTTGATTGATCATGGCCACTTGGGATCCAACCCCAATTATCCCGGAGGTTTTTTTGAGAGTGCCTGCCATTCCCCCTCGCAAGTAACACAACTATTTGTCAAATGATACTTTTAAATAAGCGAGGTCATAGTATCTTGCGAGGCAACCGCCAATCGGTTATGATATGATTATAACAATGTTTATTACAACTGCAATACAGAAAACATCAAAGTTTGCCGTTTTGAGTTCTTTGACTTTGACATCCACGGTTAGTATGCTTTTAGGTATTTTTTGTTATTTTTGTCGACAGTAATATCCTGTACTTTTTCGTCTGGCAGTAATTCTGTGTTACTACAAACCTCAAGTCAAAGGCGTTCTTTTTGCAGGGGTGGCTCAGATGATAAAAAAAAAGTTTATTAAGCCCCCATATTACTCTCAAGCCAGTGGGTTGGCCTTGGGGTGCCGTTATGTGTCAAGTCCACAGACAACATTTGTTTGTTTCATATCGAGCATCTACGTAAAAATGAAGTCCAAGTGTTTATCGCTCACAATGTGATGGAATAGTTTTTCTTTCTCTTTTATGTGACCTAATTTATGTTAATAAAAAATGTCAGTACTACTTCAGTGAGGAATTTTTTTTTTTGAAGGAAATAAAATACACCTGAGATCCCATTGATTGCAAATATGATTGATGGTATCATAAGCAGTATTTTAAAGGGGATGTTCACCTCAAAAAAATTATTTACAAGATGTTCTATGCAGCCCCACTCGTTGAAACGAGGCATTCGGAATAATATTGCGTTAGTGGAATATGAGGGAAGCAGTATAATCCACCCATTTTTGTCCGTCTCATGGGACGGCCATTTTGTCACTTCTGTACACTGAAAATGACATCACAGTGGATTTGCTGACTAACTCACATTCCACAAACGCAATATTAATCAGAATGCCATGTTTCAAGGCGCATAGATCACATTATTGCAAAGAATTTTTTGGGGTTGTCGTTTGTTGACATGCAATGTAAAAAAAAAAAAAATGGCCACACCTTTACATTAAATAGCTACAGTCTACCAACTCTACATGAAAGCACAAATTCCTGAGTGAGGTATTTCAATTCCTTGTTTAATCTCATTGTAATAATTCTTTCAAGAATTAATAATTCATAAATGATTGAGGATGGAATTTGGAGTGCTCTATATTCGGACTATATTATACCCTCGATATTTTTTTAGCGGCTTAATCGCTCGCAGACAAAATTGAGTGATGGAATGGCTGGAAAAGAAACATCAATAATTCACCACGCTGAAATGTGAAAAGTTGGAGCCATGGCCTGCACACTCAAGAGAGTTGATTTAGCTCTTAGCTGTTTTGCGCAACTGTAGAAAGCAACTGAATAAATACTCCCTGATAGGAAAAAAATAGTCACGTGTTTTTATAGTTTCCTAAATTGTTGATACAAAATAGTTCTGAAAAAAAAATGAGTACACATCGTTATAACTGTAAATCTTTGGTCAATTAATTAATGAACAAAACAAGTATTTCAGAATGTTGATGATGAGACTCACCTGTGCTAATGGCGACATTAAATTCATGTGTAAATCATTTGTCATACACGAGGTCATTTAAATCTCTTCATATACTTCAGTGTAAATCATACAGACTGTCAGATTTAAAAAGTGTTTTACTTTTCTTGTGAGCAGCAGGTGAAAGCTTTTTCGACCGTAATGGAACCGTAAAATGACCAAAGAGCTTCAGGCTAGACTTCCTTCTGACTTCAGGAGATAAGGAGGCACTTTCCCAGTTACATTTAGGCTGTTAGCATGTAATACTGTCAAATGTGGACAGTACTGACAACTCTAATGAATAAAGGCTGCTTTAGCAGGTCACTTTTTTTTTCCTGCATAATTATTAAAAGTACGCTCCTTGCCATTTCAAAGTTTTTTGGTGGAACAACCTGAAGGCTCCCACTCTTCATCATTAATATGAATGAACACGAGATTCTATTCTCAACTGAGGCAATCTCACTCAGTGTTGGCTGCAGGATTGACGAAAAAAAAAACACACACACACACACACGTATACCAGCTGCAGCAGGTTCCACGAAGTCTCAAGGCCACAATCAATGCACTTGCCTTAAAACAGCTTCGTACATGATTAGCCCATTTATATTCTCCTCCCACTCAAACAAACCCGGACATGAAATTAACATTAACATGACTGTGCTTAGTTTGTCACTCGAAGCTCCAAACCACGTCAGCTCTTTTCTATGAGACTAGTGCCATCTAGTGGTGAATATGATATGACAAGGCGCCACGTTTCATATCGCGGTAACACTCGTTCAGTTTTTTTCTATTAAACTGTCTCATTCGTAGAGAAACTGACCTTAACTTAAAAAAGAGAAAAAGCAAATAAACACTTCGTTACATTTTTCTTTTCACAGCAGAATGACGTTTTCACACTGCCTTGACCAATAATCAATCTTAAAAAAAAACCTCACTGTAAAATATTTGAAGGTCCAATTTTTAAATAAAACATTTTGAAAATTTAAAGCAAAATGTGGCATAAATGTGCACACCCTCTTCATGTACAGAAAGTCTCAAACGACCAATCACATTCAAACTATAGAACACACCCACCCTTAGTCAAAGTGACTTTGACAAGTATCAGTCAACAAAAGTCTAGAAAATAATTTCTGAAGGTATTTGATCAACCATGGAACACTGTGAACACAGTCATTGCCAAATAGAGAAAATATGACACAGCACTGACATTACCAAGAACGGGAGGTCCCTCCAAAATTGAATTCCAAAATGGTATCCCTTTAAATGAATTTTTATATTCAATCCTTTCTCCATTTATTCTCTGTATCTTCACGAGGGTCACGCGTGTGCTTGAGGTTATCCCAGCACACTTTGAATGTGAAGTGAGAGCAGCCAATGGTAGTTAATGGTAGGATTTTGCTTTGTGTACTGCTGATGTAACACTCACAATCCAATCTGACAGATAAGACAATATTTATTTGTGGTTCAGACATTTTGGACCCGATGAATTGCAGCTCCCATTCTCCCTGCAACAACAACATGAAGCATTTAGAGTTGTGTCTGCCAACTCCAAGATGAGCAGAGCTTTGTTGTGGCTCATTTGCAGTCTGCTCCGGCATTCATCTTGCTTGAGGGAGGCAGACTAATTCTGTCTGAATATGATTCGGAGCTAACTTTGAGTGCTATTGCTCACCGGTGGGGTATTGTTGCGATTCGGGGTCTCATAACTGAGTGCAGCTGTCCAGAAATAGCCACCAGTGTCATTTTGTAATGTTCAAGAAAAGTAGACACACACATACGATAAAGTACATGCGCACATTTCGACACAATTATATAAAGTCTCATCAGTGTAGATTCATATTCTTGACTATGATAGAGCAAAGACATTGTATTTATTTGTTGGAATATTTGCATGGCACTGTTTTGTGTGACTGGAAACCTCCAAAAATGATTGCGTATTGTATTTCCAATGTTTTAATGAAAATAATAATCTCCACATTGCTTAACTTTATCATCAAGAGAATGAATGAAATCGCCGTTATTCTGACTTTAAAGCAATACTTGTATCCTTAGTATGGTGATGAAAAATGATTTTTTTTGTTGGACTCTTCAAGTGATTCGAAATGACATTTCCCTAATGCTCCTCTGGCAACAATCTTCCCATCATTTCCTCTGTCCTTTTTATTCACTCATCAGATCTCACTGGTGGTGATGTGGAATAAGAATTAGATTCTCGTTGACAGGCTCTTCTAATGTCCAAAGTTGGCCAGGCTGACTCATTTGGGTTCAATCCGAAACTCATCACAATTTATTTCTGTTTCTCTATCAAGAATGATTGATGAATGCAATAACTGTGTATTTAAAGCAATCATTTCAAGATTAATTGGTGACTAGAATACAAGTTAAAATACTTCATTATTCTCTAGCTACCGTTGATATTTCCTGGGTAATGATAGGGTGTCGTTATGGATTTTTTTTTTTTAAATGTATGTGACTAAATGCAAATTACTTGACCCTGACATTTAAATGAATCTTATTTTTTTCCACATTTTATTCCATCCCTGTGACTGAGTGGCAACTATTCCAATTTATAATAATAATAATAATAATAATTATTATTATTATTATTATCCAAGCGGGCAGGTTCTCTGCCATCAAAAAGCATTTTTTTCTTCACCATTTTAGGTTGAAATGAGTCTGTGACACGGTTTAAGTTTGACATCCCTCCGGTTTGTAAATTGTTTGACAAGGGAGGCGAGTCTAATGATTCATTCTGATTGAAAAGCCCATTACCTCTACTTAAATTTGTCCAGTACTTTTGCCACATCTGATGCATTGATGGAGCTATTGGGTGTACCTAATAAAGTGTCCGATGGCCGATGCATCTTTTTTTTCGACATGCTTTGTCTCCCTCTAGTGGGGATTTTATAGTATGTAACGGTTAAAAAGTCTTGGTTCATTTGGAAAACTTGCACTAATCCTGTCAAGATGTTTTTCCAGAACTTTCCATCACATGAACCACGAGCCCACCTTGCCTCTGAAAGAACTGGTTGACATATTGTCAACCCTTGGCTTCTTTCTAATTTAAGCTTCTTCCCTTTCCGTTTCTGGCTATCAGACTTCAAGGGCATTTTACAGTCTCCCTCCACTCACTGTCTGGAAACGTGAATGTTGTCTGCATTGATGGAGCAGGTGGACTGAACCATTTTACGTAAATCCAGAGGGGGAAGCGTTGAGAAAGTTTGCTAAACAATTACATTTATTGTTGCCATGAATGCATTGAAAATGAAATATATGGGTAATTGAACGTTTATTACTGCGTGCCATATTATTTTGTCAGCATTATAATTTTATCAGGGGGCTCTCCGGGCCCCTGTCGATCATTGGCCTCGAGACCCTTCTCCTTATCCCCCCCTTTTCGGCGCCCCTGCTTCTCTCCACTACACGAACTTGTAATATCCCTCCCCCAACACAAGAGAGAGCCCTCGTTAAGGCGACTTTTGCACTATTACGCACTCCTTGGAGCGTTGACGTTCCCCAAGGTCATTTTATTAAAAATTCTGACCCGCAATTTAACTTATATGAACACATTGAACAATAATGCCCCACGACTTTCCCTCTTCAAGGGATCTTTATTAATCTGATATCAGTTTAAACATCAAAGTCAATATTATGGAGCCAGAAGTATGACAGAACACAAGTTCGCTTCATGGTCTCAACTAAAAGGTCCGTAGTAAACGAACCATTGGCTGTGATAGTCATGCAGAACTGTTCCGCAGCGGTCCATTTCTCGGTGACAGACAAAACCATACGAACAACATCCCTTGCACCACAAGTGGCACTTGTCACTCTGCAGCTGCTCTCTGCGGGAGATGGAGACGAAAGGCGACGGTGGATCTTAACAGGAGATTACTGTTGCTGCAGGAGCTTCGGAACCGACCCGGGCTTACTATCTCTCTCAGGATGGCGCAACAATGAAGTCTGATCCGCAGCTAGACACTCACTCTGGATCGCCGTGCACCTCAATGGGACATTACCGTAGGCTTCAGGTAAATTAAGCAGGGGGGGGGGGGGTGCACAATTCGGCGTATGTGCAACAATGCATGCTGGTGAAGTAACAAACGGGCTCAGTCCGATCACCTGTTGCATGGTGGTCGGTGCAAAATTCCCACAAGCCCTACGGGGAAACGGTAAAAATATAGTCTACGAGCAACTTCCCTCAAATGTTTGTATTTTAGTTTTGCATGACAATCTTGGCTTGTGCAAAATCGCGAACAAGTGACCAACATTTTGATTTAATTCGCTGAAATGAAACACGTCATTGGTGCGTCATAAACTCCACAACAACTAGAAAAAAAACCTCTTTACATCATGGATCGAACAATGTGTATTGAATAAATGCAATGTCACATTTAAAAAATAAAAAAAAATTAAAAATTTTGGTTAACTTCTTTTGCAAACACGATTAGCACATTAGAAGTAGCCCACGAGTTCCAAACAACACATACGCAGATCTGAGATTAGATAAGAAAATATTTTCACTGCATATTCAAGGAATGCCCGCAGATTTTTTTTAATAATAATAAGAAATAAAAACTGTTATATCCAATAGACGACACATTTTTTTAATGTGATTGATTTAATTTATAACCACTCTGCGGGTGTCTTTTAAACGGCCTCATTTTTACGACAAGCCAACATATTTTTAATCTGCAATTGTTCCTAATGTTGTGGCCTTTATTGCCGCGTAAAACGCGTGTGGCGCTGCAGTTCCTTCCAGCAAACAGTGAGTCACATCTCCAACACTTGCTTTCTTTCAACAGCGACTAACCAACGGATTTTCCAGTCCCTTGTAAAGCGACTGGGTGCTCCCTGTCGCTATGGCTAATTCCTTAGGAACCGGTGGATCCAGTTTGATCCATCCCTCTGCTTCTTTCCTTCTTAGCAGCCTGTCGAGTCTTCCCTTTCCGACGTCCCTGTTGCGCATCAGGTCGAGTCGGGTCCGTGTCGAACTTTCCGGGCGTCAAATTGTATTTTTAAGTTATCAGGAGGCGCGCAGAAAGAGACGATGACGGAAGATGCGCTCCTTAACTTTTCCATGCGCTGATCAAACTTGTTCTCATCACGTTCCTGGCCGGGTTTCTCTAATAGCTTTATTCAATAATGCAGAGCTTCACTGCATTATTTAAATATCACGAGAGGAAATAAGTGATTTGCACTTTTTGGCTCTTTAAAGGGAGGTGGAGAACGACCTGCCATCCCCTCCCTCAGTCCTCGACTGAAATTATAAAGTAATTTTGCTCAGGGGAGACACTTGAAGGTAATTATATCAACTCACCTTTTTTTTTTCTTTAGAGCTATATATGACGTTCATATAACTACATGCTTGCTCGCAATTAATTTGACAAATCATGCAGCAAATGTTTTTTTTTTTTCTTGGTCGTGAAGAGGCCCAAGAGACAGAGCAGTGAGATGACCGAACGTGAGCACCAATTTAGATGATGGCAATTGCAATCGAAATGCTTTAGATGAACAATTATTTCACTTAAATGAATGGAAGTGTGGCGCATGACGTATTTTTGATATGATCAGAATGGATCATGAGTAATGAAATTGCAGTGATTTAAAAAAAAAAAATGTATTACTATTATTATTTTTTATTTTTGTAATTTTTTATTTTTTTTATTTTTTACAATAAGTTAAATTGATGTTGAAAATGCAGGCCGATAAAGATGTACTCTTCACTTAACTCCTTCACTGGCAGCCGAGGTAAAATGTACGTACTTTTTGGCGTCCATACCCGTCAATGGCCGTGATTGAGTTAATTTATCATGAGACGGACCTGGCCGCTGTTCCAATTACGGGCTCTTCAAATGCTTTTCCATATTAGTGGTTCTGAAGGATTGTATTATGTTACTAGTATTAGCTTTAGCATTTACGTGACACAATGTCACTCATTAATATTAGCAGGTTCATATTTGCAACAGTTGTTAAGCATTTATTAAACGAAAAGCACTGGCTCTAATTTTTCTGACCTATTATATTCATATATTACGGAGATTAAAGGTGTTTAATTCCATAGATTCCATGAATTGCACTCTGACTTGCAACACACGCAGTGTTTTCATGACCTTCACTCACATTTACAGCGCACACATCCTCTAGACACAACAAATACGATAAAAGCACATTGGCCACGTCGACCGTAGCGATACAGACACAACGAATTGGGCACTGGAGGGGTCACTAGGACGGCATTGAAAAAAACACATTGTGAAAGATACGGCAATTTGGGATCAGAGCACTCACAATTGCGTGCAGACAAAATTGCATGGAACTCCCAGATGGGAACATCCTTGGGATAAGCCATGGAACCCGACTGGAAACCTTCCACACAATAACCAACCTGAGATGACGTAGCCCCTTGCGAGTGAAAGGCACGAGGGCGACCGATTTCAACCTACATTATTACCTGGCTAGAGAAATCCTATAAAATGTGAGAGAGTGGTCTTATTTTTCCAACTGTACTAGTACAGTTCCTCGTGACGATAAGAAAAAAAAACGCCCAATTATCTGTCTTCTACTATTTCCTAAACTCCAGAGAATTCAAGAAACTATCGGAACAAAAACTTGGATCAATTGTTGAGTCTTTAGTTGACCTCTTCTTTCTTGAATATAAAAAAAAATGAATACGCATTGAGTACATTTAGTTAACTAAGGGTTTATTACATAGTAATTGGCTAGTTAATCTAATTGGCGACTAATTCCAACTGTTACGTATTACTGCATATGATCTCCGTTGGTCGGGCATTGTAATTTACACGATGCATAATTACTACCACAAACTCAGCTGAATTACGAGCGTCTAAAACAAATGAGTGTATTTGCAAAAAGAAGTTGATTGTAACGTAAACATTTATTGTCTTCTCCTCAGCCGCACCAACCCAGCGCTGGAAATGGAAGCACCCAATGGCTACGCTGCTAGTAAGTTCTTGTATTGCATCTACACTACAGTCAGCGTAAAACATCCACCCGTAAAAGTGAAACTATTGAAAAACGTGCTGGCTCTTTTATTTGACCTCACTCTCCTAAATTTCATTAAAAGGTCGCGTGACCGTGACAGAAATGTAAAACCTGAGTTGGAAAAAAAAAAAAAAAAGTTTAATTTGTTCACATTTCAATCCCATCAGAAATCACAGATATTGATTAAAAAAAATGTATTCCACCCACCCATCATAATATTGACTTTATTATTTATGCAGACATTTTAACATTCTTCACAAAACGAAAATAAAAATTGTTGCTCACCCTCGGGTGGTGTAGGTGGAGCAAACATGGATGTGAGCAAGAAAGTCTTTGATGACACACACTTGTGGCATGCTGGAAAACACGCAGAGGCAGGATTCCATCAGGTGTTCCTTTAATAATCACGTCAACTTTGTCGCTTCAACGATAAAGTGCTGCGCTGAGCAGCCACGACAGAAAACCCGGGCGTTTGCCAACGTCGCGTTAAGTTCATTTCCAGATAACTTGGCATTCTCATACTTTTTACTGTCGCTGACATCATGTTATGAAGAAAAGACAAAGTTTGTTCCGCGTGCTTACTGATGTGAAGTCACATAATGGGAATTTGGCCTCTGGGTTTTTTGTGCAAGGCAAATGAATCCAGAATTTTTTTTTTTACTTTGAATGACTTCAGAAGCATTCAAATGATTTAAGAGTCGACTGTAGGAATTTTTTTGTTATTGACATGACATTAACAAGAGTTCATGGATTTTTTTCTGACTCAACATAATTTTTTTTTTTTAAACTGCTCATTCTCAAAAGAGTGAAACTAACCATGAAATTTTGTACTTTGTACTTTGTGGCTCTTTTTTCTTGACATTGGTGGGGATTTGCTCTCATAAAAATTAATATTAGTCATCATGAATAAAAATACGCAATGACTTGCACCTATGTCAGTTAAAATCTAAGAACTCTTTAAATTCGCTGCATATCGTAGAGTGTGTATGCGAGTAACGTGAGCAAATCCTGAATAGTATCCGTTGACTGGAATTCATGATTGATTCAATTGCGTGCAATGTGTGGCCTCGAGGTGAAATAAATGACATTGCTCGTTGGTATAGCTTCAGCTATGTATGTGTGTGAAGGGCGACAAAACTTAATAAAAAAAAAAAGTAAAAATTTAATATTCCGTTTAAATGCCCAAACTAATATTCAGATGAGTGTTTTAAAAAAAAAAAAACGTGAATATTTTAATATACAGTAATTGTGGTTTAGTGCATGGATTTTGCAGTAAATGTCAAGTAATAATTTACATCCGAAGAGTTTGTTGCAGGACCGGTATTGTTTGTTGCATGCGTTAGTGTGTGTGTGTGTGTGTGTGTTTTTGGAGTGTATGGACGACTGACGGAGGAGGGGTGGAGGGGGCGGTTGACAGGAAAAACCACATCGGTACCACACAGGAGAATGATTGTGTCTTGCCAGACATGATTGTGTGCAAGTGTGACTCAAGTCTTGTATAATTAACATTGTCGCCGTGTTTACATCAATCAGCCAAGTTGGATTCCATCTGGTGTGTATTGGGACATTAAATCCGATTCGGGCTTTCGGGGCTCAATAAAGTTTAGAAAATGGAAACTTCTTCAAGGCAAATCTGGGCCGTAAGTCCTGTCCACAGGGACAGGATTGCCAACTCACGCTGGTCACTTGAGATTTCCTCCAAGTCGAGCAGCAACCCGAGCCCAGACCTAAGGATTGCGTCATACTTCATCCAGTGTTTCCCCCTTCTCTGGGGAGCAATGTCACAAATTGGTTTTCTTATAGTTGTTTAAAAAAAAAAATCATTGCAGGGATCCTGTCATTGTCCTCAGAGTTCCCTTTCGATAACTATTTCTTGTCATTCTTTCGGTTTAAGCTTTTCCAATGCAGTCGTGATGACTCCCACTCCGGTTCCTTCGGGTCTGCCCGTAGCCGCTGTATTGTTCATGTGACCCTGATGGAGGAGTCTGTAAGAGGATAAGGGATTGGTTTGCTCTCCCTCTGAGTGGACGAGGGCTATCCATAGCCTGAGCTGCCGAGAGGTTGCAATCCGATCCCTGTTTTCTGGACTTTAGGCTACCATAGTTACACGAGGTCTGTTCAGTTAGTTTCCGTCGGCATTGAGCGGCGTTACCTTCACGGTTGTCATTCAGGTACTGAAGCGGAAGAAAATTGTCTGTGTATTATTTAGCTCTGATAAAGAAAACTCTGTACATACAGTATGTGAAGTATGCCATGTATTGGTGGAAATTCAATGCAATTCCACTGACCTTAACTGAAGGAATTTCTATCTCCGTTAATTGTTTTTTTCTCACCTCAGACGTAAAAGTCAATGCATTCTTTTTATTTTTTTAAATTATTTTTATTTTTTTTATACAATCTGTCTTGCTTCACTCTTTCACTGTCCCTTTCAGGGAAATTATTGATTCGCTGTTCTTCTCGTCTGATTTATTTATTTATTTATTTATTTTTTTCAATTTAATTCATCAACTGGTCACATTAACACAGACAACTTTTCATTATAAAACTTCAAAATGGTGATAAAATGTAACTGCAACGCCAACTTTGCACAGAATGTTCCCCCCGGTGATGTCGCGCAATTTCCATGGTCACATGTGTGCTAGGCAGAGTTCAAAGAATTGCACAAGCCAAATGTGCCCACTTCTGTTTAATTGCAAACAAAAGACTGATGTTGCTACGCTCATTAAATGAGAAACACAAAATATAGAAGCACTGTTAAATAATTCTAGAAGCGGTGGAAACACTGCCATCTACTGGAGCTGCTGGGGCACTGCTCCCCCCGGCCCCACATGTACCGTAGTGGTTTTTTTTTTAAGCCACACAGTAAACATTGCTGACTTTGTTTTTGTCTTTTAGGTAATGGCCAATGCTCTCCAGCTAAGGAGAAGTCAAGAATGTCAACATCCAACGGCCAAAATGAGCCTTACGGTCGTAATTCCCCCAGCGGTGAGTGCTCAGCTCGACTACATACACGATGAAACAAACTATGAAATGACAATCCACCTGAGAGAATGTCCTTGAGATTAAAACATTTCACATTTGATGACATCATGATGGTTGACAACTGTATCGATTTCTCTTCCAACAAGCCCACACTCTCTCATTTATCCATTTACCGTGTGGGAATTACATTGTGAGAATCCCTTTTTATCTGAGACGTGCTGGTAAATATGCACTGTGCTCTGCTGCTCTGCGGCTTGATCGTTTGCTTCAAATGTGAAATACATTTATAGCAGAAAGTGTTTCAAGTAATCCTCAGTTGACCGCTTGAAACATTCGATTCAGTCACACTGAGAGGAGACAGATGTAAAGATGCATGGTCTGCTTCTTGTTGCCAGGATACGGACGTGAAGATGAGGCTTGTTCATGATGTTTCTCCTAACGTGGGAATACAAATTGCAAGCTTTAGAAGCTTTGTGTCTTCTGCTTTAATTTCTTTCTCGCCTCATTGAACTCTTTGGGACAAACTTGAAAGGGTTAAATGGAACGAGGCTCCCAATAGCCTGAAGGGACAGCTGAGGGATGTAGTCAGATTGGAAGCTGTAGTTAAACAACCAAATGTGGTCACAGCGTTATTTTTGCTGTTGTAAATCCCAAAACCGGATCATCTGGACCAGTAAGTTTTATGTCCTGCCATTTTCACTCACACTCCAACCTACAAAGCCCCTTTATATCAGTGCTGACATTTCACACCAGAGGCAACACATGTTTATGAGAAGAAAGAAACAAATGAAGGGGGCGGGGCAAGTGTGCTAAACGGAAAAACAACGACTTCCAGCAATGCATAATTCAAAGCACAGATTTCTTTATTATTTTGTATTTAGCAACATCAACCTAAGTCTTGTAATTAAGTATTTATTTCTTTATTTTTTTTCAAATCTTTTAAACACTCAACATTAACACCACAACAAAATGGCAATTTGAGTGTATTTAGAAATGTAAAAAATTCAAAGTCTGTCTCCCTTGGCTTCTCTTACCGCTTCCAATTTTCGAGGAAGACTTCCCCAGATTTCAACGTGCGTGACTGTGGGACTTTTGTCCATCCATTCAAAATAACACATATACAAAGTTGAGAGGCCGACGGCTTGGCTCACAATCGCGCAATTTTATTGATGGGTAAACGAAGCTTCAAATCTGCTTCATGAACCAATTGTAGTATTTTTGGACTCCTCTAGATGGCGCTCTCTGTTCAACATTGGGCAGAAAGCACACTTTATTGCCAAATTTTAAAGCCTTTATTTAAACCAACAGTGCCATCTAGAGGACTCAAAAATTCAACAGCTGGTTCATGAAGCAAATTTGAAGCTTCATTTTCCCATCGTGACGCCATTTATCTGAAATGAGTTTTTGGCCCAAAAAGCTTGATGAAAGTTCATAATTACATTTCAGGTAGGATTCAAGCTCGAAACCGAATCCCTGACTGATTAACCGATTGCGATATCTGTCCCAATATTTTTGTCCATGTTGTGTACTCATTTAAGAAAGGCCAACAAGCTGCTCTTGTCCAATCAGTTTGGTCCAAAGTGGAAACGAGTGCAGCTAGGCGTACATCGCTTTGCGCGCAAGTACTATCTCCACACCCCCAGACACACAATTTCGCAACGTCTTACCCTTATCGTCGCGCTGGTGTCCATTGCTGGGAAGGTGCTATAAACGACACGGCCTTCGACACTCCCTCTTTCCCTGGAGACAGCCAGAAACCAGACCAGCCTGTTTATCTTTCGCTCCTCTCTCTCTCTCCTTTTTTTTTTTTTTTTGGCATTATGTCAGTCCATCCATAAAGCTTCCCCACACATTCAGTTGCCAGGTTACAGTGTACTGTATCCTCCAGTAGAATCGACTCAAAATTCCATCCTCTATTTGTAACGCAATGAAATCTTGTGTTTAGAACACTTCTGTTAAACATCATGGCTCTTCTGCGTTAAA
Source organism: Idiotropiscis lumnitzeri (assembly GCF_059441095.1). NCBI lineage: Eukaryota > Metazoa > Chordata > Actinopteri > Syngnathiformes > Syngnathidae > Idiotropiscis > Idiotropiscis lumnitzeri. Next base: position 14,174,174 of record NC_142404.1, read on the forward strand.
TTGTGTAAAATATCCAATTCTGTTTTTGTGTCAAAGAGCTGAGCGATAAACAGATAAAGCAAGAAGACACGAGTGAAGAGGCCGACAACGTGAGTCCAGGGTGCGAGCTTCAGACCAGAGAAGAAGGGACAGCAGTGGGGGAATCTATGGCACGGAGCCCGAATAATGCACAGGATGGAAAATCGGGACAAAATATGGCCGCCGATGCGCCCAGTCGACAACCAAACGGTATTGTATTTGGAGCAAAACAAGGCATTTGTTTGTTTTGTTTTTCTCGTCATGAGTCAGACCTCATTTGCTTTCTTTAAAATAGGGTGTGGAGCCCTTTCTTTCATTAGTTTTTTTTTTTTTTTCTCCCTTCCAAGACAACAACGCAGACTTGAAATTATTATCAGGGAAAAATATCCTTGGAATCCCCCGCAACCTGTTCCAATTGACGCCATGGCAGCCGTGGTTGTCGCAGCATAGGATCACATTTCTCCTTTCCAACTGACTGCCGGTCAAATGATTTTCCATGAGAACTGTGTAGTTACAGTACAATAAATACTTCTTGCTGCCAAGCGCAATGTCAAAATATACAATTGTTTACAATATAATTTATATATTACGTTTATAAGTGACGTACATTTCTTAATGTAAAACACTGAAAAAAATTGTTGAATGTATTTATCTGCACATTTTTTCGTCGACATTAAAAAAAAAAAAATGTATGTGGCTCTGAATTTTATTTTGTGGGGCCACTTGATAATACATTTGTCAAAAAAAAAAAAAAAATAATCATAATTTTACAATGTCCTTAAACAATACAGTGGCGTCGAACCACTCTACTTAAAGTTGTTTGTCGTATTTTAGGTCCCTTTTAGTTGCGTCTCTCCCATTTGCATTCAATGTTCGCAAATGAAAGCAGCCGTGTTGTTTCATATTTAGAAATGAATGAAATATTTGTACTTCTTACTGATATTTCCTTAATATTTGAAGTGCAGTGCGATGAATTCCTGTGTGCGCCTTCTTTAGGTGACCGGCCATTCCAGTGCAACCAGTGTGGCGTCTCGTTCACTCAGAAGGGAAATCTGCTGCGGCACATTAAGTTGCACACGGGTGAAAAACCCTTCAAGTGCCCCTTCTGCAACTACGCCTGTCGCCGCCGTGATGCTCTGACGGGACATTTGCGCACTCACGCTGGTAAGACAATTTTCTTGCGTCCTAGAATGACTACTTTTTTTTTTTTTTTTTAAACTTTTACTTTAGTTATTTTCTAACATTTATCTAGTCATACACTATGTTCTGTATTTTTTTTTTTATTTAATTCAATAATTGGCCATTCAGGTAGTATATACAAACCAAAAGTCGGTATATTATATAATACTCTATACTCATAATTCAAATTTCATGACATTCCAAAAATTACGGCTGATTTATATATTTTTATGTACTTCCCGTTTTAACCTGTTTTTGGACACTGCAAGGGATTCACAATTTTCAAATTAGTTTTGAGATTAGTCCACAGATTAACACCATCTACAGAAACACAATTTTGCTTAATGTTTGTTCTTGTTTTGGATTTTTTTTTTTTGTACATACTTGTGCGCCTTAATTTAGAGAAACTTTCTCTAATTTTTGAACTATGCCAAAGTCTTACCCATAGACTTGCTGATTTTCTAATCTTTTACATTCCATTTACTTCCAAAAATCAAACAAGTTTAATTTCAACCAAACTTATTATTTCAACCTGGTTAAGATACACGTGCTTGCATTTAATAATCGTTTTCTTTCTTTCCTTCTTTTTTCTTTTTTTTCTTTTTTCATTTTTTTTCTTTTTCTTTCTTTTTTCTTTCTTTCTTTTTTCCTTTTTTCTTTCTTTCCTTCTTTCTTTACTTTTTTTTCTTTTTTAATTTTTTTTTCTTTTTCTTTCTTTTTATCTTTTTTTTCTTTTTTCTTTCTTTCCTTTTTTCCTTCTTTCTCTTTTCTTTGTTTGTTTCTTTCTTTCTTTAAACACAAGAAATACACACAAAAAAAATAAATAAATAAAAAACTAATCCTAAAAGTATCCTATCACACAGCAAGAGTAGCGACCAAGGCCAAACATACTCTGTGTAGATGCATTTATCTTCCTGTAAAAGCTTTGTTGCTAAGAACCAAGGACGTGTTGTTCTTCATCTTACTTGACTCACCCAGGAGGAAAGTGTCGGTTAAAAAGGGAGCACCGGTGGAGTCTGTCAACTGTAACTCACTTTCCTATCAGACACGATTTGCGCGCCCCTCATTTGCATCTTTAAAATCAAGGTCAGACAGCGCTGTCATTTCTAGGCTCAGGACTGAGTCACACGCTTCCCTTTTTTTCGGTGGGCATGTGTCTTTTCTTATGCCTGCTTGTCATTTTTGTAAATGAAAGGACATTGAGGTCAGATACGAACAAATAAAATCACGTGCAAATTGCAGACTTTGCTTGTAACTACGAGTCGCTGTTGAATTAAATTTCAAATCAACTTTGATTTTGAGTTTGGAGTTCTCCCTGGGGAAAAAAAAAAGTGTCGGCTTAGTAAGTTTAGCAATCTTAATTTCATCTGAATCTTTGTCTTATGATCACACTTTGGTACAAATTTGTTTCCAACTTAGTTTGGACGTGGACAGCTTCCTTTTGGTTTCGGTTTTTGTAACTGAAAAGGTCGTAGTATGTGAAGTTAGTTTTTAAATGTAAAAGTGGAATCCATTTGAAAGCAATTTTCATGAACAAGAGTGCATCTCAAAGGTTAATTCTAAAGGTCTTTCCAACATCTGCGCAATGTCAACTGGTGGTGGGTTGCTAAATATAAAACTTTGTCTCGCTTGCGCCCACACTTGAATAATAGTGAAACTTGCTGTAATTAGCCCCCGAGGGTTCATACAAAATATACTCGCTGCTCTTTGAGGAATCATTTTGTCGATTTATAAAGACCGACAGATTTTGGATTGACAAAGTTCCTGCGACATGCAAATTTGTTAATTCATTCATGCCTTTTTTTTTAAATGCCGATGTTTCAAATGGTAAAGACCACAATCATTTTCCAACTGAATTTAAATCTTTTCATTTTGGTGTTTTCACGAGTGTATTTCATGATCTCTTTTTCCAGTAGTGGATGACTTAAAGGATGCATCTCTTGTCTTGTGGATGTTCTTCGCTTTTAGTTGGCAAACCGCACAAGTGCAACTACTGTGGGCGGAGCTACAAACAGCGCAGTTCCCTTGAGGAGCACAAAGAACGCTGCCATAGTTACCTGCAGAGCATTGGTCTGGACCCAACTGCCAACACGGGACCTTATGCAGGTAATTTGTATTATGAAGAATGTAAACGTGTCATTCTGAACGTCAGGTGACAACAGCAACACATTGCAGCCTTTACTTTTTTTTTTTTTTCTCAAGTGGTGCCTTGACTTGTGGGTTTCATTTGTTCTGTGACTCTGCTTGTTCGTCAAAACACTCCTCTCTCAAATATCTGTTCGCCATGAATGAAAATGCCATTCATCCCTTCGAGCCGCACAAAAAAACACCTCCAGCATAAGCCAATTAGAAAAACACTACTCTGAGGTTGTATACCTCGTAAGCGCATACCTTAACATGAAATAATGTCAAGAATTAAGCCGTTTGTGCAGCGTGATTTCATAGTGTATATTGTTATATTGTCCATCTACATGTGTTGCTGCACCGTTTGTCCTGCACAATTAAAAAAAAAAAATGCTTGTCCTTCAATGTTGGGCCATTTTGTTTGGGCTCCTTGTGGTTTTTGCCTGACGCCAGTTATGATGGCTTCATTTCCTCATTTGCAAGGCTGTAGCAGCTTATTAGACTTAGATTTATTAGACTATTACACGTGGCACTCATTTGGCAATAAACCTAACCGTTACGTCTCTTAATGTCTATTAAATGCAGCGTTGTTTTTCTTGAAAGTTGTAGGTTCTTCTTCCGTCTCATTATTTGACTTGTTCCTCATTTTTTTAAAGAAGCTCCACTACCTTGATTATTTATTTATTTTTTAATTATATATTTTTTTACCCATTTTTATGAGCTGGTGGTCTTTCTTTTTCTCATATCACATGACTCAGGTCGTCTTTTTTGGGCTTTTTGGACAGGGGCACAATTCACTCATTTTTCCAAAATATGCTAGTTTTGTTTGCGTAGCATTTAAGCTAGCTGAGTTTAATCGATTTTGTGGCTTAGTTAAACACACAGAGTGTAATTCTCTTTGTTTTATGTTTAAATGTCAAACTGGGATAGACAATAAACAGCTTTAACGAAGAATTTGGTTTCTTTTGTAAAAATAAAAAAAATTTGGTGCTTTTTATTCGAATCTTTTAAGTTGAGGAACCACGGTATGATATTATTGTCATTGTTTTTGCAACAAAATTACAACGAAACTTTTTTTATTTTATTAATATGCATGTGTTTGAAATCAGGTCATTTGCGAAACAATTAAAAATCTCTCTCATGCATTAAAACGTTTAAATTGTCATTTCTGCCTCCAATAAAGCAAATTATTGATCTTGCGAATTTATTCCCCAGGTGAGGTTCCGAAAGAGGCGAGGCCGATGACTTTTGAGCGGCCGCTCGTTATTGAAAGACTGCACAGTAACGTTGGAAAAAGGAAGAGCACTACACCACAGAAATTCGTCGGTGGGTATTTATCAACGCAAACACCTCATCAACTGCTTTAAATGCTGTGTCCAAAATCCAATAGGAAGAGCCTGGTCCAGTAATTCTAGCTCGAGAGATGGAGGCATAGATACAATAATAAATACACACAAAACGAGCCACATTAAACAATGAAATGTACATTGAAAGGAAGCAAGTTGTTTGGCAAACGATATTCAAATGAGAAAATCGCCGTGTACTGGAAAGAGCACCGGACCAGCCAGTGCTGTCATTTATTCTTGGCAAGCTATACGCCGATTGGGGAAGTTAGAGCAACCTCAGGACAGAGTGGCAAGGAAATGGTTGCCATTTTGTGGTTAGGTACACCTGTAACTATGCTACTTGCAATCTCATTAAGTGACAACAGTTTACCGCATCCCTGTTTTGGAAGGTTTGGTCTACATTAGTACATGAATGGGGCTTTCCACTTCTCAGACTTTTCACACATTGAACATCGAGTAAACGATGTAAATGTCAAACTGAAGTTTGTTTAAATCTCACAAGGAAGTGTCCTGACTTTTGCCTTCCTCGTACTGGATTTACGGCTCTTTTGTGGTTCGACCATTTTTTTTTTTTTTAAATATATACCTGGCTCTCCACTTGCCGTTCGGAAATCATGCCAGTTAAGGTCTGCATTATGACTCTTGGCATGTGACATAAGATTCAATCTGTTAAAGCACCCACAAGAGGAAAAAGCAACCTAATGATGCCATGTACCGCTCCCGCATTCCAATTGCAGAAGTCTTTGCTATGCTCACTTACCGCCAAAATGCTTCCGTACGTTTTAGTATTGGTTGTAGTATTTGACATCATTAAAATAAAAATAAAAAATATATAAAAAGTCAGTTTTGTACGAACCAACCGTCAGTTGGAGTGTGCTGTGGCGAGATTACAGTGTGGCGGGTTTCCTCGAGTAGTCTTGGAAGATAGCATTCTTAAGAAATTAAATAGTAGCTCGCTTCGTACGGCCAACTAAACATCTGGGCATACGAGAACTGTACGTCGTGTATTTTTGATTGATGAATGTTTTGCGTGAACGAGCTCATTTTGGTGCCAATGAAGGTTGTTTTTTTTTTAACAGGAGTTCAATTTTGTTCTAGAATAGGACTTCAATTTTGGAATGATGAACCTAGTTTAAAAAAAAAAAATCAGTCCTGAACTGTCAACTAGTTCATTTTAAGATTAGTGAGCTGAACGACTTCACACAGAAGAGGAACTTTCCCGACTCTGCTCAGCAATTACAATTTCAGGATGTGTTTGAAGGTTAGCTTTTAAAGAAACCCAAGTGTGGTTTCTTTGATCAGGGTGAACGTTATCGTTCAAATTCTGATACACAACCAACAAGCAGACCAAGAGCGTTCTCAATTGCAATTGGAGTCCATTCACCTCAAATATGAACATACTCAACAATAACTCAGGCTGTAAACAAGATGTTTTTAGAGGGAAGCAACAACTGTTATTAACATGTTACAAAGTGTAATCCGCAGTTTCATAAGATGGCGATTGACTCCAAGTAGACAAAACACAGAAGCGACCCGCACGGCTGTGTGAAGAAGCAATCGAGAGCCAAAATGAGCATCTTATATTGCGCTTAATATAAGCATAGGGTCATTTGGGGAAAAATAGCATCTACCAGTGTTTATAATATAATATATATTTTTATATATATATATATGTATATATGTATATATATATATATATATATATATATATATATATAAAATGCCCCATTTGATAACGGGGAGAACCGCGGCGATTAGTCCAAAGTGGCTAATCTTCTTAGAGCTAAATTTAGCTATTGTGGCTTTTAATCCCGTGTGTTTTGTACTCTGAAAATTACGATAAATGGATGTGAATATTCGCTAGATAATGCGCTTTAAATAACATTTATGAATTATGTAATTTCTGCTGTTAGCCTCCTTTTTTTGGGGGGCGAGGGGGATGGACTGGTGCAATTATGAGGACGGACGATGACGTAGGGACGATAACGGAAGCATCCAGACCAGCAAAATCGATTAAAGTGCCCATCTCTGGTTATAACGCTGCTCTGTTTCAAACAGGTGAAAAAATGGTGCGCTACAGCTACCCTGAAATGGGCTATGAGATAGGCCTCAAGTTTGAGAAGCAGGCTGAACTGTTGTCAGCCCACATGATGGACCAATCAATGGGCAATGCCATGACATACTTGGGCTCAGAAACTCTTCGGCCGGTTCTCCAGCACACGGGCCACCCCATCTCCATAACTGAGGTTGTGCCCATGGTCAACCCACTCTATCATCACGTTCTGCCTCTTGAGCAGAGAGTGGAGCGTTCAGGGAATATTGACTCACTGCCACCTCAGCCCACGTTACCCCCTGATTTCCCCGGCCACAGCATCTCCAACGGGCCCACTTCTTTGACTCGACTTGCTCGCCCAACCCAGTCAGGACATGAAGAGTCGCCAAGCAACAGCGGAGGAGACTCGCCCGAGTCGGCCCGCAGCAGCCCTCGGGAAAGGCACGCTAACCCTGGTATCGCTCTCCCGTCCAGTCTCAGGTCCCGCTCAAGTCCTGCGGTCTATTCCGGTGATCACGTGACGGATGTGTCACCGAGAACTGGCTCAGGATCTGCGAGTGGGGTACTGCGAGAAGCCGCGGAGAGGCCCGTAGTCCAGGAAGCGGTACGGGTGTTCGGACGAGAAGGTCGGGAGCTGCGGGCCTTCCAGTGCGACCATTGCCAAGTGCTCTTCCTGGATCACGTCATGTACACTATCCACATGGGTTGCCATGGATACAGGGATCCACTGGAATGTAACATTTGCGGTCACCACAGCAAAGATCGTTATGAGTTCTCCTCACATATCGTTCGTGGCGAACATACATTCCAATGAAACGATGGATACATAATTTACAGACAAATAAGGGGAAGATTTTCATTCTCATTTTTTTTTTTAACCTGGAATGTTGCTGCAGACCTATGTAGCACCAGTGCTCGCTTTCCAGCTCCAAGCAGTGCGAACCAGAACGGCTGAACAACCATTTGAAGGCCTCGTAAGCGGCGCGTGCTGCTATAAACGAGCTCCAAATCGATTTATATCGAGATCAGACCTCAAGGATTATGCTGAGCAAAACTGCTTCCCGCGGCGGCGTGCAAAGTGGCCGGCGTTGGCTTTGGACATTTGTCGTTTTGTTTCGGCTTGTAACGCTCACCATTTCCACAGTATGAAGGAGTGTGAGAACGACACTGAGAAGAAACCGAGAGCATTGTCCGAATGAAGTTGTAATTGTGAAAATGAAGTCCATGGACACGTTTCTGGCATATCGGCACAATCTATCGGCAAGAGCAGTTTACCAAATATGGATTGATGACACGATGTACGGCAGCTCTCTGGAGTGACTTTTGCGTTTACATTTAAGTGGGAATTTTGACATTCACTTCTTGACATGCAACTTGAATCAAACTTTTTTTTTTTTTTAAATAGTAATATTAAAGATTTAATCTTGTAACATTCCAGCATTTTTTTTTTTTCTTGAAATCACCCCCCCCCCAACACCCCTTCGAGGTGGCCCTCGTTTCCTTTGTAACAAGAGTCTGCTGCAAATTGTGGTTTGGTCGCTTGATGCTGCTTGGTGTTCACTTTGGCCTTGTTTGCCGGTGATAATATCGTCTCTCATTGTCTCCTGCTTTTGCAGAAATATTTATGCTTGTGCCATTATCATTATTTAGCTCTGCTTTGTTACAGTATTTATTTTAATGTTGGCTTTATTTTATAGGGTCAAATTTCCATTGCTATAAATAGGATTACTTTTTCATTACCGCTAAACTTGAGACATGAGGCATTCCTCTTGCTCGAGAATTTACATGAATGCTCAGGTATCTCAGAGTCTTTTAACGTGGGCTAATACAAGTTCAATATGGGTGTGGGGAATTACAAGTGAAACTTTTTTTTGTAGGAAAAATCGTATATACTCAGTGCTGAGTCCTCTTCTCAGATTATTTGTAATATAGATATGATCACAAACTAAATGCTGAACATTCTTCAAGATTTTCTGTTTTGGCTCAGTCAAATCACAGCAAATCGTCCAGGTCCTGAATGAGCACGGCATCCCCAGACTGTCACCCTATCACCAACTCTTTGACTGCTGACAAGACACACACAGAAAAAAAACAAATCAGCTTTCATCTTCAATAGGGAAAATATCGCCCCGTATTTATTTGATGAGCGAAGAGATGAGCCTATATGTTCTCCAGAGACGGAGTGGACAATGTCTCTCACCATGAAAGGCTTTGCAATCCTTTCCAGATTGATGCATGTCAATTACTTTATTTTCCATCTCATTTCTTTGGATCATAATATTTTTTTGCAGCTTTACAAAAAAAAAAAAAAATAGACGTCACGACTGACATCATTTTGTCAAGCATGCTCAATTTGGGTAATTTCTGAATTGAACAGGTCTCAGGGTAACCAGGTTTGGGTGTTGTCTGAAAAATGGAACCCCCCCCCTCCAAAAAAAAAAAACAAACATTAATTTTTTTCTTGAATAAGAATGGCAATTTATTTTTTCCCTTAGGATCGGCTACATTTGGATGGTTTTAGGAAATGTGAAATAATTAAGAATTTGAGAAGAGGGCACTGTAAATGACATTTTTAATCAGGGGCGTGTGGGGGATCTTTTGAATTGAATTTTAAGTTTGGGATAGTGTGGAAGACAATCAGCGCGTCATACAAAAGCAACGCATATCCATCATTTACTTTTTGCACGCAGAATTATTGTGACAAACTTTATTATCCAGCTTAGAATTAAGCCTTTAGATTGCACAGTTAAAAGTATGAAAACTATTAGCATGAAAATATTTTAAAAATAGTTAACAATAAACTTGTTGGCAAAGAAGTTGAGAACAATCACAATTTGTATTCAAGTAATCATAATGCATGGAAAGATATTGCAAAACGTACATCTGTCACATTACATTGCCACAAAGCGATTCACTTCCTTTATTTTGCACTTAAATTACTCAACTACTCATCAAACACTGAAACCAAACTCGGCGTGATTGCATAACGACACTTTTGATTGTTTCAGCTCTTTCACATCATTTTCATTCAATCCTCGGCTAAAGGCTTATACAAATCCATTCACGCTTGTTCAAAAGCGCCTTTGCTCTTGTAAAGAAAAAAAAATGCTCTCCTATCAAATGAATCAATGTTAGTCAGCCGTAGCTTTTAATGCAAAGTTCACTTTTTTCATGTTCATATACGTGTAGGGAGTTTACTTTTTAGTTGTTGGGCGGGTCTTAAGCACTGTAAATAGTTGTTTGTATATTGTTCCCCGTTTGTGTTTCCTTTCAAACCGAATGTTCTTTCCCAACTCCGTGTGGAGTACGTTCTCTACATAATGCCTTAAAATGTGCCTCAGTCATCTGAAATTACTTAAATTAAGGCAGTTATCATTTATATTTTAGCTGTGATGCTATTGACCTTATATTGGAGGACTTGGCCTGTTATTCTTTTTACACTGCAAAATCGTTCCATTTTATACGTTCCAAAAGTGATCGGTCATGAGTACAAAAAAATGCAAATTCAAATAGCTGTGAATGTGCTCTGCATTGTGAAGAAAAAAAAAAAAAAAAAAAAACATTTTACCTCAGAGAGGCCTCATTGCAGCTTGAGAGAAGACGTGACGATATTTCACGTTTAGCTGACCTTGCACTTTAGGCAACAAGTTAACGAATTATTCAAGTCCGGCAGAATAAACTGTTGTTAAAACCAAAACCAAAACTTTTTAAGGCTTATATGGAAGTGATTTGATGTCAAGTTTCCGAAACTACCTGATAAATAATTTCTTTGCGACTTTTGTATCGTTTGGAATCAGACCATAATCCTCAGAGAGCAACTTCAGCAACTTAATTAACCTCAGCTTTTCTTTTCATTTAATATCTTAATCAAAAGGCAGCTTTTTTCATTTATTTTTTTTTCCTTCTTCTTCTTCTTATTTTTATTCTCTGGTGCTAAGCAACCACCACAAACTTACTGGCACATAAATTTGTTTACATCTTCAACCTGTGAATTGTACTTTTTTGTTATCCAACCGGCACATGTAAAGCATGCTGATAAGAACAAAACAATGATCGAGAAAGAAGTCATATCTCTTTGTGAAAGCTGTTTTATTTATATATATATATATATATATATATATATATATATATATATTAGGGCTGTCAAGTGATTAATTTTTTTGAACTAATTAATCACAAAAAAATCCATGATTAATTGTGATTTATCACATTTTTCAACTCCTATTTTTTGCAAAGCTTGTAACAGATATTTACTTGATTCTTGAATACGATCTAAATGATGGAGACATCTTTACAGGGATTTTTCTTCGCAAGCACAACACTCCAGCAGTGTTGTTTTTTTTTTTTTTTTTAATCTTGCTAAAGATGAACAGCTAATATGGCGCAATATATGCTAAGTATGCAAATTATTTTTTAAGTAAATCAAACTGAGTTAATTGAATATTTAACTGAGTTAAAAAAATTGCATTAATCACACTTAATTAAAAAGCCCTAATATATATATATATATATATATATATATATATATATATATATATATATATATATATATATATATATATATATATATATATATATATGTATGTATGTATGTATGTATGTAAAATGTGTTGAATATTATTTCGCACATCCAACAGTAGGATTGTTTTTTTTGGGGGGTTGGTTTTTAGATGTATTTTTTTGCATTTTAGCAATGAAATGGCGCTCAAACAGGAGCTCAGGTATTTGCATAGCTTGTATATTTTTATGTCCCAATAAATTGGATTCATTGATCAAACAATGCACACAAATTGAGCTTCTCTTATAATATCTTCTCGGGAATATGGAAAGGAGGATTTGAACAAAAAATCATGTCAAATGAAGGCACGTTGCTGTGAATTGTATGTCTGTTTTTAAGAAATGGGATTGTCTAATTGAAAAAAAAAAAAAAATACTGGCTTGCCTGTTCAGTAAGAGCACAAAGTCTAATATTGTTTAATAAAATGTCTTTCAACTATATTAAACTGTTTCCTACTACTTTTTTTAGAACATTTGAATATGAGATAAATAGTTTTTGTTTTTTTTAATTATGCCACTGGCTTTTACGTTGCAGAATAATAACAGGAAACTTGTGTACTAAAATTCAATAGAATTATTAATAAGCATAACTCACATATTGACATTTGCAATCTGCCATTAATTCCCCAGAAATGATTTGAATAGAATAAAAAATGGCTTCAAGTATACTGTAGTCATAAATTAATTCTGTAGTTTTCCCTTCACAGATAATCATATCTTTTGAATAAACTTCAATGGCATTTAATTGAACACGATACTACACTCATTTTTGAATTTGCGTACACTAAACAGGTGTGATAAACACACCTCCAAATATAATCGCTTCAATCCTTCATCCAAGATTTGATGAATGAAATATTCCATTTGAAAAGCTTTATTGATGACATTGTACACAACTTAGGCACAATTCTTTTCACACTATAGTTTTCATCGTCACAGTACTTCAACCCTTTATCGCGCACACGCACCCGCACGCGAGCGCAGCGTATAATGGAGAAGAATATATTTGGCAGCAGCACTGAGAGGTGTGAAGTTCTAAACAGATCCAAGTGCGAAATCTTTTATCTTCCTCTTCATCCCGATATTGGCTTGCTTATTTTCTCATCCAGCAAGAGGTGCATCCCGAGTTGACTTGAACTTTTCTTGCGCAGTATTTCATCTGAATTACTACGGCACAGAGCTCACTTTTCGCCAAAGGCTCCACATAATGACGGTAAAAAAAAAAATTTAAAAAAAGATCTCTTGAAATTGAACGCAAAGCATGAAAGAAAGAAGCCAAGGTCTACTTTCATAACTCTTGTGGTGAGTACTTGAAGAAAATTATTAAAAAAAAAAAAAAATAGCAATAAATAAAGTGTAAATTGTCTTTCATGAAGCAAAGTTTGGAGAAGTCCAAAAAAGTTGAATGCAACTTTGGAAAAATACATTAATCATGTTAGTGTTGGTTAAAATTACCCGTGGACCAAAAAATTAAATATCCTCTGAAGATCAATTTATTTATGTCGGCTTGCCTTCAAAGTACGCCGCTTCATTCGAGGACACCTGACATTTTCTCCACATCGTCACCTTCCGTGACAAACTGCACGTAAGACTTACTCAGTAAGATAACATCACCTCGGAGTGTTTGAGCCACATATTTTCTAACCTTCGAGGCCAGATCATTTTTCTTCGGGACTATCCGTACAGAAAAGGAATTCAGACTCATGGAGTCAGCGGTGCCAAGGTGGGGTAAACTTCACCGTAAAAAGTTTGTGATGAATTAAAACAAGTGCATGAATGAATGGCCAAAAAATTCTGTCCAGATTTTATTGCTTCCATTTTTTTTTTAAATTTCCTCGCCCGATGAACCGACTCTGCGCTGCGCATTGTTGAGGAACGTGAAGTAAGAGCTGTTAACTCCGTAAACAGGTATTTATTTTTTATTCTAAAGTACATGTTGATTTACAAAGTGGTGTGACTTGTTTTGATGGTTTTAAATTACAGAACAAGGAACAGTTCCCTGCCATCTTTTTTTCTTTTTTTTTTTCAAGCCAAGTGAGAATCCTTAGCAAGTTTGCGTAATCATGAGGTGACAAGGCCTATTCCTGTTTTTCCTGCCAGGTCGTGTTGGATGCTGGCCCTGCCCTCAAAACTTCACACACACACACACCAGTGAAGACATGCACAAACACACAAAGTCCACTCGTTTTAGAATATATAGTCCTGTAAAAAAATGTAGTATTGCGCAACATTTTCCTTGTGAAGTGTGTGTTGTGTGTCGTCGGGAAATGTTGGTCTCAAACTTAAATGTCATTTCTTGAGAAATTCAATACGTGTACACATCATTAGATATAATTGAATTTTGTCGGCGTGAAACCGAAATCGCAAAGATTTCAAAACATGGCTCTACAAATCAGTGCAGAAAAAAACTGAAGGTATGTCTCGAAGAAATCGTGTTTGGGACTCACGTGAATGAAAAATGTCAAGGCAACATTTCTTTCAGGGTGCAGCTCGCTCTTGTTTTAGCACCCTTTGAAAACCCTTTGCAAAGGCTGCTGGGTAATGTTGGGTCGGTTTGTGGTCGGAGTTCTCAAATGTGAGAGGTTGCAATGTGGGGAGGAAGGAGGACTCTTTGGGGGGGGGGGGGACTTCCACTTTCCTTCCTCTGCGTCGCCGCGTTATGCAGCCGTGCGTGTGTGTGTGTGTGTGTGTGTGGTGAGCAGCACGTTGAGCGAACGGCATTTGAGAGGTACGCTAAAAGCAAGTCTGATGCGCTTAGCCATTAAGTGTGATTATGTCAAATGAGCACAAGGGAGAAGGCTAGCTGACATTTGGGCGGCAGCCATGGAAAGACCATCGCTACACACCCTTCAGATGCATCCTGGGAAATCACAATCAGCGAGTGACACAAAAGAGAGAAAAGCTGCCGTAATGAAACTGCTGCTTGAGAAGGACTTTAATACACCGAGATGGAGAAGAAAAAAAAAAAAAAAGCAAGAGTGTGAGGTTTTGAGGAAAAGCAACATACGGTACACTTCATCAAGTTACTGGCAAACAAAAGCCGCGTGGTTAGCCAGCAAGCAGCACGTTTTCATATCAGTCGAGGGGAAATTTGTTTGTGTTAGTCAAAGATTGTGAAGAATAGCAAAAGAACTGACGCCGTACCGTACCGTCAAACTTTTTGGTCAATTGGTAACACATGAAAAGGTCATGAGAAATTGACACAAAATTGTTGATGGTTGTATTTATTGCACTTCATTCTTTTGCTCAAATTAAACACGATTTAAGATGCTTATTTTGGCTCTCAGGTGCTTCTTCACACAGCCACGAGTATCGCTTCCGTGATCTTGTCCACTTTAGTCTCGCTCGTGATCTTTGTCTCAGTTGAACTTTGAGTTAAAGGGCCAGTCCATGCGACAACATTCGAGGCTTTTATTCTGCTCCGAGTGCAAATATTTGAATTCTATACCCAGGGCCAATTAAAGGCACAGACGAAAACCCACTTCCGTCCTTGCTTAGTCCTTTTTAAATAACTTGAGGCAACTGGACTCGTCTGTCGAATTTGCATTTTCCTTTGTTTTCTAAAAAAACGTTCACGTATGACTTGGGCAACTATATATCCAAAAGAGTCACTTTTATCGAAGCAGGATGAGATTGTGGAGGTGTATGTATTCCATCGGGCTGTACATTTGTTGTCAACATTTTAACGTTGGCCTTTCAAGTCGGCCGATACTTGTTTGGGGTTGTGGAACTTAAATGAGGCTGACAGGAGGAATTGTGTCGAGTGATGTAAAGGGCAGGCGCACATGCTGTAAACCAAAGGAAACAAGTAAATGTCAGCCTTTTATGTTGTTCCTTTCACTTTATATTCTACATACTGCTAAAATGTGGCCTGCTACTCTGCTCTATTTGTTTTTCCTAAATTTGTCATTTGCATCCTACACTGGTCTTCTACTACAACTATCACTATGACTGCTACTACTACTAATACTGCTACTGTCACCATGACTGTACACACATGCGTAATGGATGGATATAAATATATATATATATATATATATATATATATATATATATATATATATATATATATATTTTTGTTGTTTGGATGGAGGGGATTTTTTTTGGCCCACAAATCACATTTCATGTTCTAAAATCAGCAGGGATCTGTTTGGTCCATTGTCTCAAAATGTTTCCATTTCAACTTTGTGAGACATATTTGATCCATATGTTAAAATTCAGCAAGAAATTGTTTATGGCAAGACAAGGCAAGGCGGTTTTATTAATAGAATGTATTTCATGCACAATGTAACTCTATGTACTTCACGTAATTAAAATTGATTTTAAGATAAAATAACTATCTTTTATTTATTGATCATAAAAATCCACGTTCTTTTCTCATACTGACATCCAGTGGTTTCTTAGGCAATCACACAAAGGAAACTAGGAATTTATTACTCGTGTTTCAATGCATAAATATATTTTCCCTCATTATTAATTGTAACTTTTTTTTAAGTAAAGCTAATTTCAAACAAGATCTTTCAGAACACCGTTTTTTTTTAATTATTTGACAAGGGTGTACTTTCGTCTTTGTCCAGCAGATGTCAGCATTGTAAAAGGAAAAAAACACTCGTTCCAGTGCAGCTGCCTTTTTATGTCTCTACTCCCATCAGCTCGATAGCAAAAAGCTCATTTAAGTGATTAGTGGACTACTAATAACCTGAGGGTGCTTTTCTCTACTTTGTCCTTTGGTGTCAAATCCAATATAAATCATCGAATTGACTTAAACGTCTCAAGCGTGTCGCCTAAAATATTCCCAGCAATCAAACGCGTGACTTTGCGCGATTCTCCAGATAATATATGTATGCAAAAACACTCGATAATTCATGAACACAATCACGGTGCCATGAATATGTATTGCAGTTCAACTAAAACGAGTCACAGATAAAGATTTGGCTAAATGCTCTCTTTTAATTGAAATGGAAGACTTTTTATATAAATATATATATCGCACACTAAATATCTGGCTGTACCTGAACATGACATAAAAATAACAAAGAAATTAAAGTGACTTTTAATTTGTAATACCTTGGCATTAAAATAAAAAAAAAACAACAAAACAAGATGATTCACTTTCACTTTCAGTCTGTCAAGAAGCTTTTCAGAAATTCCATCCCAGCCCACAGTGGATTCTTCACTCTGTGCGCATTTCCGTAGTGAGATGCAACTCAATGGCAGTGGATGTTTCCCCTAATGGGAAACAATTACACACTTGGTGGCTTCTCCAGTGACTTCTGATGAGACTCATTCGCTGAGGAAATGGCCACGTAATCATGTGTGTGTAATGGCCTAACGCAGCTCATTGCTCACTGAGCCAGGCTGCAGACGGCGCCATCGCAGTTTCAGTCCACTCCGTCTGAGTTTGATGAGAAATGTGACATTATTCAGAAAATGGAGACTCGCCTGGGATGCGGACAAATAGTTGAGTTGCTCTCCTCATCTCAGCAACTGTGGTAATTATCACTAAAAATTGTCCAAGTGTGTCAGTCGATCCACACTTGAGTCAGTGAGTTAAACTGGGAACTTGCTTAAAAGGTCATTATGACTTGATTTGTACGTATGATGAGTAAAAAGAAAAAAAAAACTCTCTAGCACCGTGTGTCTTTAAAATAGCCTACAAAAATAGTGGAATGCTGATTGGTTGATTTTCCTTGGGCGCGGTGGTTTGGCGTAGACAACATTAGATTTAGAAACGGAAATTAGAAAAAGATTTCCCCCCCACCCACATCATATTTAACACATACTACTGTCAAATCACACGTTTTTAAGTGATGCGTACTATACTTGCATCATAACCACACTATCGTTCTTAAGAAATGAGCTAAAAAGAAGAAAATCTAAAATCAAGAACATCCTAAATTTCTTTAGGCTTGCAACACGTGGCTGATAGTTCATCTTTTTCCTCCACGTGCAGGAAAAAAAAAGATTGCTTGATACTTGCTGGCCACCAACAGAGCAAAACAATGTACGCGGCGATAAAAAATGGCTTCATAACCCCCACATTGTGCGTCTGGCATCATTATGAGGCACAATAGCCTGCGGAGGGCCCCTGCTTTTATTGGCGTGACTCGTGCTGCAGCAAAAGCTCATCCATTAAACAAATCAGGAGGTTATGTATTAGATTAGCTGCACAGAAGACACCGGGGACTGTCTGAAAGAACACTTGAAACCTTGTCTCGTTGCCTCTTATAACACCGGGAATAAATTACCTTATTGACAGCGTTAGGCTGATACTGTCAGAAGGTGTCTATTCGAGCATAATGTTAAATGAAAATACCATTTTCCAAATTATGTTATGTATTTAGAGTGATAAATGCCATTTGGGCTGTATTTAGAGGCAAGCTTCCCATTAGAGCAAGTTGCCAGCTCTCATTTTTATACAATGCCTAATAAATTTGCAGCGTCTGTAATATTAAAAGCTGAGGAATATTTATTCAAGCTGATATGCGCTAGGAAGACAATGTCACACTGAGTCAGGAAGCTGGTTAGGGGCAGCTTGGCTCGCCCACCCCCCCCATGGAGTCAGTCTGCTGATGGGTTGACCCCCCCCCCCCCCCCCCCCCCCCCCCGAGAGGTGAGGCTGACTGCCCCCCACTGGTGAGGGGTCAATACTGCAGAAGGAGTTCAAAAATGTGCCCCTCGCGGTTCAATACTGCGAAAGAAAGCAGCTCGGATTGCCTCTTAACTTTCTTGAAAGTGCAAACTGGTTGAAGCATTTTTTTTGGTTTTGAAAGTATAGCGAGGCTCTATAGAATTTTTGTGGGAAAGCAATGTGTGGGTGTGCGTGTGCATATTCAAGCAGACCACTTCTCATTTGGAGCCAAACAAAAACCTTGAAAAATCTCAGGAGAGGAACAACCTGCTTATAGCGAAGGGAGGATGTTTACGGAGTTGACTCGATTATTGCTCGGGCATATACTTTGATGTATTGGAAAACGAAGAGGAAGGTAAACCGCCTCCTTCGGGCTTATTGCGGCTAATAAAGTCTTTCAGAAGCGCATAAACATCATAATTATGCCCCTTAAATTACGAACAAAAAAAAAAAAAAGAATGATTCAAGGTAATAGTGTCACCGTATGTTGCAGTAAATGAATCGTATATCACAAATATTATTATTATGAGCCGAATAGAAGATGTACATTTTTTTTAAGTGCTCTACAAAGTTGAATTATGACAAAGACTTCAGTTTCAAAGTCCATGTGATAACACCAAATCTGATGAATCATGTGTGTGTAAAGTATGGACGTGTGCGAGTGTGCAATGTGAGGTCACAGTCCGAGTGCATGAATAATGTCCAGATGTGTGGACATATTGTGACTCAGGGTGCCATTCGTCTTTCGCTCAAAGTGCAAAAGTAAGCAGCATATGGTCCGGAAGGTAATAACCCTTCGTCACATTGTTTCCTGGAGAAAAGTCCTGCCTCGCTCATTTTAAAGTAAGAGAAGAGTATCACTTTGGAAAGCTCTTTTTTTTTTTTTTTTTGACAAAAAGAGTTTACACTAGAAATCAAAGCGCAATACTAATGAGAGGCCAAAGAACTTGACTCAACTTTAGATTTGACTTTTAGGGGTTGGTGCGAACATATTGAACATTTTATAGCATGAAAAAAAATCTTGGACCACGTCGGATTGATTCATCACGGCATACAATAATGATTCTGAGACATTGTGGCCTCCTTTGTTTGTGTATAGAAATGATATCCGAATAATTGAATTAGAATGCTTGAAAAAAAAAACAACCTTTGATCTTTTCTGTCTCACCTTTGATGTACTTGTAGAAAACGTCCAATAATTTGGAATTGATGATGACTGTGTTTGGGCTGAGAAAAAAATAGGAGCAAACACTCCCCAAATTAGCTGCGCATTTTTTTTTTTATTCCTTCTAGTGCGTCGGAATGGGTTGAGTAATTCATCTAATAAGTCGTCCGGTTACAATGAGCAATGGAAGAATACGTAACAAGTATAATAGACGTTATAAAAAGCCCGTGAAATCCCTGAGATGCCGTTTCTGGGTCCCAAGTATGGAAATTAATGACCCTCTATTAATACATCAGCATATCAGAAAGATGCCCAGATACCAGGCAAATATGTTCATAGGACATAACTGCTGCAACATTGTCGCGTTCCATAAAACCTTGGAGTCAGAAGTGTCCAACCTTGTATGACTGAGTGCAATGGAGCGTGTGCGTGTGTGTGTGTGGGGGGGGGGGGTGTGCGGGGGGGGT
Organism: Idiotropiscis lumnitzeri; assembly: GCF_059441095.1. Lineage (NCBI taxonomy): Eukaryota > Metazoa > Chordata > Actinopteri > Syngnathiformes > Syngnathidae > Idiotropiscis > Idiotropiscis lumnitzeri. The sequence continues at coordinate 14,193,714 of NC_142404.1, forward strand.
GTGTGTGTGTGTGTTGATATATCGCTCTATCCGCTTATTTTATTAATGATCAAGCAGATTATATATATCTATCTATATATATATATATATATATGAATAAGACCGGAGGGTCGAGGCCGGATGGGTGATAGCGGCCGAAGGGCGGTGGACTGACCGGCAAAAAAGGGTCAGATGCCCAGCTCTGCTCAGATTACAGTTTACCCACATTCCGTTTTTTCCTCCCGGAATGAATTTCGACCCGTCTACGTGACAGGTGCAACGTAAGAATTTAAAATAAAGTGTCATGTTAAGTCAACCAATGGCCGAGCCCGCGGATGTGTGCCTGGTGGGCTGCGAGGTGTCAGTCGGCCACCTGTGCCAATCACAGCGTGCGTGGGAGGAGTTCAAGTGCTCGGAGGTGTGTCTGGAAAAATCAAGTGTGGCGCCGCATACTGAGTACAAGTGGGGGAGAAATGGCATGAATACAGCCTTTTACTGTTTAGACAAGCTTTACTGTGCGCGCGTTGGAAACTTGTTTAGCCAGCCTGTCTCATTTTTAGCTTGTGGACATTGAGAGGCACACCGAAGCACAGTCCGACAAACTTCGTATAAAGGAAAAAAGGGGGAGGAAAAAAGAAAAGCACCTTGCAAGTCTCAAAGTGACGCCGATTTGGCTCCAAAACGAGCAAGCCTGTTTTGTGGTTCAAACAAGGATACGCTGTTGGACATGTGAATTTAAAGGAAATAACTGGCAAGCGCAACAATGAAACACGCGACTGTCCTGTATTGCCTCGACCTTTTCCTGACGTGCTTCTTGTTTGGGTCCAGCTCGTCACAATCAGGTGAGTGAAGCCGATGTCAGCGCGCTGCTTGCCGGGTTCGAGGTGACGCGCGGAGCTCGTGGGCTCCGCGGGGAGACTTTTTGCATACTGTTTGATTTTTACGAGCGAGATGAGGAACTTGTCCTTTTGTCTGACTGAGATTGAAATGTCGTTTTTTTTTTTAACAGTTTGAACGATGGTTGTGGAAATAGAGTTGAATACGTACGTGACATTGTGGATGGAGTGGTTCAGTAATCGTTTTTAAAAGTTCCTCCACTTGTTTCATTTTCTTTGAAGACAAAATATGTGATTATGAAACCCATTACGCGCGCTCAACCGCATCATTTTAACCTATCCAAACAGGTGCAAGCCCTGAATCCTGCAGGGACGTGCATGCGGTGATGAGCTATTGTCCATGTACAATCTGCAAACGCCTCGATATCAAAAGGGGTTACTGTGAAATGACACTATTTCGCTTTATTGCAAGTGCCCCCGGGGACCATGTGCACCTCACTTTGACTAGCGCAGCAGCGGCGCTCTTTTACGCACCGGCGAATGCACTTCTTTCACTTTGCATTTTTCACGACTCTCGGCTGTTTTATGAAGACAATTTGTATTTAATATTTTGTTTCCGGTCGTGTGAAACGATAGCAGAGAATGTGGGATTTTGACGACGCGTTTATGGGAGCTTGCTCAGTGCTGCACTTTATTCTGCAACGTGCGTCACCAGATTAAAGACGTTGTCGTCTCAATTAGATTTGAGTGACATTTTTTTTAAATGAGAGATAATCGGGATTTATCAAATTGTGGTTGTTTTTAGTGAAATGGTCAGGTGCGACCATCCAAGTCGGAGTCAACAACCACACTTCCATCCAGTCAGAAATGGAAATAAGTATTTCACTGTCAGCGTGGCATTTACCTGATGCGCTCATTTCCAAAAAATCTTAATGCATAATGCATGCCCATGAAAAGAGACAACCCAGCCAGAAAATAACTTTTGGTATCTCTTTTCTTCTTTTTTTTTTTTTTTTTTTTGCACAGCCAAAGCATCACCTCCAGATATTCCACGTCAAGTTGAATACAACTCAGAACCGCAGATAGCTGCAGAATGAATAGATTATGCAAATGGAGTAGTGCAAACATTGGTTAATTTGTGGCATGGAGAGGTGAGCGAGATGGACGTGTTGTAATGTGTGTGTTTGTTTATGTGTGCGGCATTGGCTGCTTTTGTTTGATTCCAAGCAGCTATAGGTTGCTAATTTGCAAAGAAGCTCAAGCGCATGCCCACACTTGCCCCTGCTCAATTGCTTTCTCATGAGCTTTATTTAATACAACCTTGTTTCATTTGAGCCACTCAGTATGTGCAGAGGATTCCAATATGTCCACGTCTGCTGATTTATCTCCTCTTGAATTGTTATCCTCTGGAAAATAAATGGAACATTTCCGTGGGCTGCGTAGTCCTTTGCTAGAAATTAAAACAGTTTGTCACCTAAGCAGCCAAACTTGTCGCTAGGATGCATGTGTGCAGGCTGCTGAGTGGCCGCAGACCTCCTGCACTGCACCACACTCTTCATGAGAGGTGCGACTAAACACTGGAGCATGGAATTGCAAATAGCTGCCGATTCCAAACCATATGGCCTCATTCAAAATAGCTCTGCGTTTTATGAATATTCATGTATTTCCATATGCAGGAGACAGTGGAGGCATTACATCCATGTGTGTGTGTGTGTGTGTGTGTGTGTGTGTGTTTGTGTGGGCTCTTTCAATTAGTCGAGTCAGTGCAATGTGGGTAAACTGTATCCGCTGTAATTATCCTGCTTCCCAGCTTTCTGCCTTTTCTTTCGCGTTTTGGATTTCCATCCCCAAATCTAATTAATTTTGGAAATATATTTGTGCAGACCGTTAGCTGTAGCATTCATTGTTGAACTCGTCGCCTGCGCTCAATATTGGAATGGACCGTGCTGTGATGGAGTGAGGCTGAGTGAAAGTGGACAAGATGGTTTGTTTTATTTATTTCTTTTTGCCTTACGCACGCCCTCAGCTGTGAGGACAGTCTGTTTGTACATGAATGGTTGACGTTTCAAACATAGCGAGAACTAGGTTGTAAATTTAGTAAGCTCATTGGTGGGCCAGAATGCACTTTTATCATGTTGTCTTTCATTGATCATCAAATCATGTTTTTTAATAGAATTTTTTTCATTTTAATTTTTTTTTTTTAGTTTTAATTTTTTTAATTTTTTTGGGGGGGGTAATATTCACTGATATGTTTTCTACTTGAATGTACAGTGCTGTGCTATACCATGAAACCTGAGGGCGCACTTGCACTGGGGCTACTTTAGAGCGCTTCAGGGCGATTACTCCTCTCCTCTCTACTCTGTCTCTTACTGGCCTGCGCTCACCTTGCACTGCGCTCATCCACACTTCAGCACGTGCTTATATGTGCCATCACTTAACAATTCAACATTGTATGGCGGCAATTTTCCTTTGTGAAGGATTGTGAAGCCAGGAGTTCAGAACCTTCTCATTAAACCTCGTTCACTTGGATAAGAACTTGAGAGAATGTGTTAAAATGTTTCTACATTTTATCCACTCGCAAATTGTATTTTGGGAGCCCGAATACGGTCAAACTAGGTCCCTGATTGAAAACATTTGAGAACGTTGCCCTTGCATTTCTTGTATGCATCATTTTTGCATGACTGAGCGCTCAGGCGGGCAACAGTAACAATGCTTGATCACCTCGTTGGATCTTTTTTTAACTTGGCAGTGATCTGATCTGAAGAACAAGTTTTTCAGGCTAATTTCGCATTCCCCGCATTAGTCGTGAGAGCATGTGTTGACGCTTCTTATTCTGTGGTTTTGGTGACTTTCTGCAAAAGCGTTACAGCGCCACCCCAGGTCTGGCGTTTATACTGCAGCCTTTCAATGGATTCATCTGGAAACACATGCTTATTTAAATTGTTCAGCGGTTAAGGGAAACTTTTAAAAAATAATAATTGTCTTGCATGGATCCACTGGCACCAATCATGTCATGACAGGAATGGATGCCAAGATCCATGAAATGAACAAACGGGAAGTCAAGCCTAACAGTATATTATCACTTTCTCCGTTTGTCAGTTTTTATATCGTTATTGTGATTATGTTTAATAACGCCTTTGCTTTTCAACATAATAGCCTTCTTCACTTTATCATCTAACTTCACGTTATATATATTTTTTTTCCCCGTTGTCTACAGGAGGGTATTTTTTTTGATGGGTTCATCAACATTTAGACTGTCTGCTGGCAGCAGAAGTGATTGGATCATATTTTATGTGACCTTTCCAAGATCTATAAGCTCATTTATCAGACGCAGTTATACAGGCAAAATACAAGTCCATACATTTGGCCATGCATCATCGTTATTGTCAGCCGTAAGACGCCCCTCGTGTGAAGGATTTCATAATGGGATTGGTGCATCCCGCCTTGTCGGAAGGCGCTTTGAAAATGATCCGTCTGTAGAATGCAAACAAGAATATACAGCTCATCAAAAAGGAAAGGTGCATTTTCTTTTTGTTTGTTTTTCACTCTCTTTAGGTTTTCTTTTTTTTTCCTTTTACAAGCTCGGGGCAGGATTATGTGGATCTTTGTGAAAAGAAAGAGACTCCAAAATAACTTGTGTGCAGCGCATGGCCTCTAAGTTGCATTCACATATCGACCGCTCCATCATTAGTCACAGTAGATACTACAAACGCTAAGATATGAGCACATGCTTGCTTGATATCAAAGACAATTTACAGCACATTACAAAAGAGTGGGGCTTAAAGTTCCCATCGAGAAAATCAATCCCCTCTGTCTTAATTAGGCTGGAAAATGTGTTTTTAGGGACTTGGTTACCATCATGAAAAAGATTACATCGTCATTCTTGGGATTGTTTCTTATTATTATTATTACAACAAATCGGTAAAAGTAACACCTACACGCAAGTGACACTCGAGCGAAAGAGCACAAAAGCGATGCAAATTGACACTCTGAATTCTATAGTTATACAAGAAGCAAGACATCGCAATAAATATTTAAATCAACTGCTCATAGAACTCTCATAATCCAGGGGTGCACATAAGTGGCGCGCAGGTGCGCAAATGTGTCGGCTGAGCGTTGCCTTCTGATAACCAGGACATATTTGATAGTGCGGCCAAGTTGTTGATGAGCTTGAGTGCAAGTAGCCTTTGGCTGCCCAGTCGCTCCAGCTCGCTAATTGTCATGGCGATGGAAGTAGAAGTGGCCAAGTGGCTGATTTGCAAGAAAAATCCAGTCGCTTCCAAATTGGCTGATTTCAACACAGATGTATAAAGTGGGTGGGTGACCACTTCTGCATAAATTCACTACTTGAAAGCACCCGCCCCCCTTTTTTTTTTTAAAATAATTATTTTAAAATTTCATTTACAAACCCGGAATTATTCAAGAAACACTGATTACACCTAAAAAAAAATCCTAGAAAAAATGGGACAAATATGAAGTAGGAAAAAAAATATATAACACGATGCAAATCTGCAGGTGCTAAACTGAAAATGCTGGAGTCGACTGTAGTTTAAAGTTGTAATATCGCCAATCGCCACTAGATGGCAGACATGTATTTAGTTGTGTTTAACACTGCAAATGTCTCATCCTGCCATGTACTGCAATGTGGCGGAATATTTTTGGGCGGATTTGGGATGATATGTAGGACAAACATAAGACCGCAATACAATTAAAATCTTGAGTAAGCTGACTTTTGTGAAAAAAAAATAACAAATGTTTATTTAAATTAGATTTTTTTTTGTTAGGAAGTGCGTGGTACTGTGGTCCCCAAGTAGCACTGATTTATTAAAACAATTATAATAAAATAAAAAATGCGTGCGACTCCAATACTTAAGATGCCCATCCCTGCCTTTAAAGTAAGAAACTGTTATTTGTGTTTTTAGCTATTTTTGCTCTCTGGCTCATCAGTTGGGAAATCTTCAAATGTTTGCGACCCGATAATAGCCTCATTACTTGACGCCCTTTACGTTTAAATCTCTTCAGCAACTCTCTCACCCTGAGCTATCACCCCGAAACACAATGCCCACAACTGAAACTCAACCCCTTTAAAAAACTGTCCGAGTGTGTGATGTACGTCTCTCAATTTGCCCGACTTTTGATCCTCGATGATATTGTTGCGTGATCCCTTCCCGCACAATGAGAGTACTGTATCGGTCCTCGTCATCTTCCTGGAGGGCGGCCTGATGCTGTCAACCTCTCAAACCTTTGACAGACATATTTTTGAAGCTTTTTTCAAAATGTGGTGACAAAAGCATCCTCGTGTGTGTTTGACGGCTGTCAATGTTTTTTCTCTGAAGGTTGGATGCTGACTGACAGCATGATGTCGAGATCTTCTCTTTTCTGTTGCAGTTGTTCTTCATACTTCAAATTTTGTTCTTCTCGTCTTTGGTTTTAGGTGACTCATCAGAAATGACCATAAAAATGATTAAAAAAAAAAAAAATCTTTGATATAAATGGGCATCCCATGAAAAGAACTTCCCTGCCGTGTTATTTTTCCACTCCGTAGTGACAGCATGCCTTGTTGTAGGGACGTCTTTTATTGTCATTTTCTTTGTTATTTCCCAATTCTCGGTCAGAGTTAATAATGGTAGCCGACATATGAAAGGATGATAATAGGCTGACAACTCGGCATGAAAGACGAGTTCCACCTTCTCGTGGGCCTTTCAAATTCAGTTCCGCATGTGGGCGCTTCTCAAATCTCTTCCTCTGTCTCGTTCCTCTTTTAGTAATCCCCTTCTAAAATATTCATAGCTAATCTGAATTTACAATGTAATTACAGACGGCCTTTGAGTGATGGCAGATAAAGTAGGCTGAACACACACACACACACACACACACGTCTTTGAAAATCTGGATTTGGTCATTTGTGTTTAAATAAATATGAGGCAATCGTTATATAAATCTTTTTTGTGCTTGAGACATAATAGTGATCAGCAGAGAATTTTTTTTTTTTTTGTGATTGGCAACATTTTTGGCTCTTAAATTTTAAACGAGTGGGTCATAAGAAACTATAATAAATGAGACGTCCTGAATTTTTTTTTTTTTTAAATAATCGCCATGATTTAAAACAGTTACTAGGGCCCTTGTGGCATTCCTTTATCCAAATCCGAAGGCTCAAGAATTCTTGACATATTTCGCCATCCTTTTTCTTGCCATCTCAGCTCAGTGTCATGCCGTGCACCAGCCCTCATCGTGCTGCTGGGCCAATGGCGAGTCTGGCTTTCGTTCGGTTGACAACCAGTGGGCTGGATCGACTGTGCGCCTCGGGTCTTCGCGGCGGCGGCGGCGGCGGCGGCGGCTGGCTGCTTGCTTCTTCTAGCATAAGCAGAGCCCTGAATATTAAAAAAAAAAAATTGCAAGTGTGTATTCAGAGCATGAAAACATTGCCAAACAATTGTAAAAAAATTCTCCTATAAACTCCCACCCAACCCGATCCCACACACACACACACACACACACACACACATGAACACGTGCACGTACACGCACTCAGACAAAACGAGTGCCCGTCTGGTTCTCGTTACATTATGCATGCAGCGTTTCATCAGCAAGCCACCAAAATGCAACTGGAACCATATTTACAATATTTATTATCCAAAGCCAATGCTAGTAAAATTCTTTGCTAACACTAACCGGTGTTAACACCGCAGCTCTACTTGTACATTTTTTTAAAATTTATTTCACTCTGGAAATGTGTCCATCCTTGCTCCCAAACTGGGAAACTTGATGTGGGGGTGGTTATTATGTCAACAATCCGATTATTTTCGTAACAATGGGGAGGAAGTGCGGAACGCCTCGCTCGCAGGCACACCAGAGACGCAACTTTTTAAAAAATTTTTTTTATCCAAGACATTATAAATTTAAAATGAATTTTTATTGTTTATGTACTTTGGAAGTTAACACAAATTGCTGAACTTTAATAATTCGCCTCGTGTTTCCAACCTTGCTGCAAAAAAACTTCTTGCGGTCCTCAGCGTCGAACTCGAATCTCTGAGAGTATAAGAATTGTGACGTGTACGGTGCTGTCGATTTTGAGGAATTAAGGACGTATTTTTTAACATCAGTGTGTCTTTGCTGACATATTTTTTTTTTTAAATTTGTCACCCCACGTTCCAACAATGTCCGTCAGAGGTCCGGACTGTTCCGCCCACCAGGATGGACTGCCCAACTCTGATAAATTGAAAACAGGTCCATTTTTTGGGGGGTGTTCTACTATGTTCTGAGATCTCAAAAGACCTTTACCACTTTTGCCAAGAAATGCAAAGTCTTCTTCATTCTGCAGGCGACAAGCTGTGATTTTCATCTCCCTGGTGGCTTTTGGAGCGTGCCTCAAGAGTCACAGATCAGAGGCTGATACTGAAGCGAGCAAATTGCCCCCCACCTTGTCGCGCCGACTCCAACGTTATTCTCAAAATACGTCGTTTGAAACCGCAAACATGGATAGTCAGTGTTTTTTTTTTTTTTTTTTATACTATCCTTGCTAAAATGTGAGTTTAATTTTGCATTCTAGACAAAAACCATCGTAAAGCACTAAATGAGGCAATATGGGAAAATTGTTCCTATCACAATAAAAGTGAACAGCTGTGCAATGTTATTTTTTGGATGTGGACTTGCCAGCTCCCAATGAGTCAAATTTGCTCTGTGGTTTTGTTCCTCCACTTCTCTATCCAACCTTCTTGACTGGACTCTCGCTTGTTTTCAGCAATTTGGAACTGAGTCAAAGCCATTGTCTTAAGTTATGTAAGAGAAATAAAAGAATACTGATGCTCGTGCGCTTGCGTGTTAGTTTTGAGCTATTCTTGTCAATTATGAAGATACGTTGGATATGAAGATTTTTTATTTTTAAGTTACATTACGTGCAGAATGAAGGCGTGGTCAGATTTCACGGCAACGCGTTACCATAAATAGTCAATGCAGTTCTTTGATTGAGGCACGGTTGCGTTACGAGCGGCGCGTTTGAAATTTTGCTCTTTCGCTCATTTCCTCTTACGTAGGATGAAGTAACTTTATGGGCCGACCAGAGTCAATTAAAATAATTTCTGCAAAAAAATTCGACCAAACCTGTGTGGTGTAAATTGAAGTTTAGATTGCAACTATCATGCAAACAAATCGGTGGCTTTAGCACTTCATCGCTTTTTTGTTTCATGAAACAATACGCACTTCTTAAGCATTGAGCTCACCTAGACACTATAAAAATTAATATAATGTGCAAAAATATATATTAAATAAAACCTACAGACTGATCATACAGAGTATTCCCCCCCCCTCCATTGTGGCTTTTGTGATTGGAAATTTACTCTAATTCAATTTATATTCGGTTGATTGTTCGGACCTAAAATTAATGTTCAGTAACCTCTTAATTCTGTCTGAAGCTATGACTATATCTTTAATTTACCAATCTTGCCGTTACCGCTGATTAAAGAGATGTGATTTTCTGGCTTGCCGGTAATAGTGTGGCTGTCACTGGTGCAGTCACCTTGGACAGAGTAGAAATAGCGCAGCTCTCTTCTCCTGGATGTGAAGGTTCATAAAGCCGCGGATGAGAGGAGCAGGGAAGGCAATTGACCTTGGTTGCTGTTTTAGGGGTGGGGGGGGGGGGAAGTCCCTCAACGGCCACCCGATGGTCCTGCAGTGTGGTGAAAGGGACAATGCAGACAATGACAGCTACTATTAAGACTGTGGAAACATACTACATACTGTATTGCAATTACTGTATGTGTGTGCGCGTGTGTGCGTATATATATATATATATATATATATATTAGTTTTTTAATTAATTATTTTTAATTGATTAATTCATTTATTTTATTTTTTATTTTCTAATTTATTTAATTTTTTAATGTATATATTTATTTAATTTTTTAATGTATTTATTTATTTAATTTTTAATGTATTTATTTATTTTATTTTTTAATTTATTTATTTACTTGGCTTTTGTCTGGGAATAAAAAATGTCTTAAATCATTCTCTCTGAAGGTGAAAGTAGCCTGCTAACATGGCAAATATTGATAGAAGGGTTTTAGGATCAGAGTAGTCGAACAGATCTGATTTGACTTCAGTATGACCAAAAAGGGCGGTACGGTGCATGTCCGCCTCACAGTTCAGAGGTGCAGGGTCTGGGTCCGGCTCCGGCTTTCCTGTGTGGAGTTTCTCCCTGTGCCTGTGTCGAAGCAGCTCAGATCATGAATGGATGGATGACCAAAACACGGCTCAAGGAAATCTGCTTCTTTGTCCGTTCCACAGTTTAGTTTGAATGTAAGCTCAATATTTTTTTTTTACTGTACGTCTGAGTGGATTTAGGAGGATACAGTAGATCAGTTATGGTGGTGGTGCAGTCCGGTACCAAAGTCAAATGTGCCATTTCAACCCCCTCGTGCTAGAATATTTACCTGAGACAGCGGTGCTTTATCTCAGCCAGTCACTAGTGCGTGAGTAAACACACAGGAGGTGGGGGGGGGGGGTTCACTCTATATCATGCTGCTTTCTGCCGCCTGCCTTTGTCCCAAAACCTCCCTCCCGCAGAGAGACATTATCCCCCGATGGCAAGGTGAACGGGTTGCTGATGTAGGATTATTTGTTGTGGTCTGTAAGAGAAAGGAAGGGAAATTCTCTTGATTTCACTCAAACAAGGGCAACCCGCAACAAGGTAGGAGAGGTGTCTTTTTTTTTTTTTTTTTTTTTTTGCTCGGATGGAATATGGGCCCATGTCTTGGGAGTCTTGGTTAAAGCGTTCGCTATCACAGGAGCTGTATGGACAATTAATCAGCAGCGGCCCGCGGGGGGAATTGGGGCTGTGACAGGGACACTTCATTTTGCACCGGACACACATACTCACACACTCACCTGCCTGCTGGCGGGCTCACCCACTGCTTCTCCTCTCCAGTTCATTTTTTTTTTTTTTGTGTTTCTCTTTTCATGATGTGCCCATCCCTCCCCTCCTCCATTTCCCCATTCCTCCTCCTTTCTACTTCCCTTTTTTTCTTCTCCTCACTTTGTCTTTACTTCTCTTTGTGATTTGAATCAGTTGAGAGTAACCTCGGGAGACTTGACAGCTGGGCCCAAACTCCGTAAGAGTTGAAGTTTCTCGCGGCTCTCGACAGGGAGACGGGAGGGGTTTGTTTGTAGAAAAAAAAAAAAAAAAAAAAAATGTAAAGCACGGTAGACTGGTGGCTATACTTCACCCGAATTGCACCTCCCTTCTTCTCCTTGCTCATCCCTTCAGTTGCCTCTCACTATCCCCACAGCTGCTGCTGAGTGATTGATGGGTTCAGGTTTGACATGGCCTGCTTCACCCGAGGGCATTTGCAGCAAGGACAATGGTAAGAATCAGCCAGATGCTTCAGTGAAGCAAGGGAAGTAAAAGATGAATAACGGAATGAGGGGAGACTCTTTAACCAACGGGCTTTGTCAGGGTTGCTGCGGAGTTAAGATGAGGATGTAGTATGGACGTGATTTACTAAAGGTTTGCGTTTTGTAAATTCCGGGAGCGGTATATGCAAGGAGATTAATTCAGTGTGATTATTAAACTAGTGTTTATATAGCGCGTCTGAAAGGAAGACAAAGTAAGACAATAGAACCCTTGGGGGAGCTTTTCCATGTATTTTTTTTAAAATGTCAGAAAAAAAAGAATTTCTCAAGGGAAATTTTGAAGCCACTAACTCGGACTGCAGTCACAAGAAGGAGTCATGTCGTTCAACAGCTAAATAGTTACAGGATTTGGGATCTTAGCAAATCAGGCCCATGTCAGCTGTCGGATCATTTTGATTTCAGACACAGCTGGACTCTTTTTGGTTTTATTAATCCTTTTTCCCCATCCTGTGACCCAATCACATTTTTTGTCATACTTTAATTTGCGACACTGAAAAGCATTCCAGTTTCGCAAATCAGTTTAAACATTCACCAAAATGAATAGCCCGCCCACAAACGGCTATCTTGGACTTCCCTGACAAATAATTCGTGTGAGTTGTTTTTCTCTGTGATTTACTGCGGCAAGCCAAGAACATAGCGTAGATAAACACGTTTGGGTTGTAGTGGAGTCTTGGCCATAAAGCTTGCGCTTGTTTGCAAATAATGCTTTGATACTGAGATGATATTATATGATACAGTCGAGTCAGAGTGTAGTGAGTTCAAGTCCGCCTGGTAAGCAAACAGACATTTAACAAAGAGCCATGAGAAGGGGAACAAGGCTCGCAGTGTCTCGCTGTTTCCAGCGTCGCGTCCCGGAGCAGGCGCTTGCCGTGGTTGCCACGTGATCCGCCTGGAGATGAGTGGAGACACTTGTCTCATGGGCATTGTGGATGGGATGGGTTCTTTCGATTCAACTAGGCAGACCCGGACCAAATGGCTTCCGTGTATGATTTTCAAAAGTGGCCCGCGGACCAGTACCGGGCCGCGACCTGGTGGTTGGGAACCACTGCTTTAGTATACATTATTGAGTTTATGGTATACCAGGTCTGTGATATTTTAGTTTTTTTGGGAAAAACATGTAAACGACCGGTGTTATTTTGAAGTGTTCTGCTCCTCTGCGCTGCATGTGGAAATCGAAAAAAAACAAACAAAAAAAAAAAACGGTTTCAGTGCAGGTAATGTTTTTGCACTCTCCCTGTCTGCCGTGTGACGGGTATATTATTTAGGTGTCAAGCGGCTGTCTATGAAGCCATGTCTGGCGATCTCAGTCGTAAACACAACAACAGCGAGTACCCTCGCTGCCACCTTGCACTCTTCAGGAATTTGCTCTCATTCGACGGCTGCATTGAAGAAGTCAATAGGATGAATAAAACATCCCCGAATCAGAGCCCCCCCGCCCCACCTTGGGAAATGTCATGCTGTCAGTATAGCTTAATGGGAAAATATAGGATCAATCCCAAGGGTTGGACAGTTAAAATGCAGTTTGGTTGATTTGTGGCTAAAAAAACTACGATGTCCTCGAAAATGATCTTTTTATGTACAAGTATGATCTCAAGAGCGTTTTGTAGTGAGTTCCCTTTGCATCTGTCAAAATGTTTGTGTTCATAATTTAAAGGAGGGCTGCACAATATTGAAAAAAAAATTACATTGCGATATTTGGGGAGGCTGCGATGTACATTGCGATATTAAAACGAGAAAAGTTTTCACAAGATGACTCAAATAGCTCTGGAACTTAAACTATGTTTTAAGATAGCAGGAAATGTTTTTCTTTTTATGTGAATTGTGAAATTTTACTCTATAAGATAAAAAATTAATATAAGGTGATGTGAAGCAGTGCAACAAGTTGATGTTAATATTATTAATTTCTAATTTATTATTTCTTAAATGTGTCCACAAATTGGGTGCCGTTCGGAAGGGTTCAATGTTTTCCCACTTTCATTTCCAGAGGTTCAGTTCGCTCTGGGCAAGAGTATTTCTAAAAACATTGTCCCACACCTGCACTGATGTGTGTGTAAGCCTTTCAATTCGGCACAAATCATCCCGTTCTGTATTTTATGATTGCACTGTCACTGAAAAAGCAAATTAGTGGCCATTTTTACACAAGCCTTTTTGCAGCTTCTGGGTGAGGGTCGTAGTTAACCCCTCCAGCTAATTATCTCTAAATCAGCGATGAGGCTGAGGTTTAATTAGGCCTCGCCATGAGCAGGGCCGAAGTTCAACTGTAACTTCAGAGCTCCTGGCACTGCCAAAACCCATCAGCCTAATGGAGACCTTAACACTAAAGGGCCGAAGTGGCCTCGCGGGCCAAGGCCACTTTCTGCCTTAAGCCAACCAAGGCAAACAGAGGGGGCCCATTCCCCCCCCCCCCATTGGAACTGGTGTGAGTGAATTCATGTACGTGTGTGTTGGGGAAGCGGCTCTTGGGCTGCGTATATACTGACTGTGGTACCACAAACTGGGTGCCATTTAAGATACTTACATGATGATGAAATGTCATCAAATTGTGGTGGAGAGAGAGATTCCATCTCTAAAATAATGCGTAATAATTGACTCCGTTCTCTGTTAGCATTTAGCTAGGAGAGACTAAGCTACGCATTTGTAAGTCCAAGTTTATGCTTTAAACTTCAGTTTTATTTTCCATTGCACTAACTATTCTCTTATTTATCTAATTTATATATTTATCTGAATTATTGTTGTATTGCACTGGAGAGGGGAGCTCTCTAATCTCGTTGCACACTTGAGTACAATGACAATAAAGGGATTTCTGATTTTCTGATTCTGATAAACATCAAATAAAGTTTTAATGAACGGCTTGAAGCAAGGCTGTTTTGAATTTGGAGTATCAAGGGTTCTAGCATCAGATCATGTTTACAAATCCAAATGGGAGTACAGACCATCTATATAGTATTTGCTCCAATACCAGCAGTGTTTCTTCCTTAATACAAATATCGTTTTGGTGCCATCTTGGTGTCAAAGAACTGTGTTGACGGGAAGCAGGGGAGAGTGGGGGGCTTTATTTAGTCTGGCCGTTGCCCTGTCAATAACCTTCATTTAAAGGTCCTACAAGTAGTTTCAAACCATTACAAGCTTGCTGCAATACTCTCTCCTGTCTGTCTCCGACGTGGACAAACAGGCAAGACTGGACAAAAATGAGCAATCGGTGTGTTTGTTGACTGCCTCTCCCCACTGACAGCAAGGCCGTCTCTCAGGGTTGAGTGACAAAGAAGGGCCGGCGAAGCTGGCAGCAGGACGCTAATAGGTGTGATGCTAATGAGCTCAGTGCCAATAAGTGCTTCTTCCCCCCCTTTCCGACCTTTACTCCTTTTCCTTCTGATCTATTCTTGTTTATCTACCAAGCTTGCAGGCAACGTGAGTAGAGCCTCCCTGCCACATTTGTATTTGGGTATTGTTATGGCGCATGAATGCTGATTGTAATTCAAGCACCTTTTGGTGATGCTAACAAGCCAGCCAAATCTGAATGAATACAAAAAAAATGTCAAGTTCTGCATATAAAATCAGGCTTCAAAATGGTGCTTTCAGACTCTGCGGATGTATCTGGTGAATGTGCCGAAAAAGCCCACTTCCCTATTGTCAACTGTCAGTCAAATAAATCCGACTTTGTGCTAGCCGCTAGCTAGCTAGTACGCAGGCTAATATACTCGTGAATGAGGGAGATCGGCGGCCAGTTTGTCCGATATTTTACTGCCTCGCTCTGTATCCTCATACCAGAGATGCTTGATGGAAAGTTAACAAAAAAATTGTTAACTTTTTATTTAAATAATGATCCCTAGCTGTTCTGTGTAGAAGTTATGCATTTTTGGGTTGCTGGCATGGCTAACAAGCTAACTACTCGTTAGCTATTTCTCAAGAACTAAATCAGCTCTGCTCATTTTTTATATCAAAAGTGGTTATTATTGCTAAAGAATTGTCAGTTGCGACAGACAGTCAACGGTGGAATGAAGGCGCTTAGTACGTCGTGATGGTGGGCCGACTCATGCCGGAAGTGCGTATTTGCTCTTGATTTTAGCCATGGCCTAAAAGTCCGAACAACTGAGTTGGTGGGAAAGAATTTTCTGAGTTCTGATTTTGTTTCGTATTTAGTTGATTCAAATCACAACAAATAGATCATGTCCACACCACTCATTGCTTGTGGAGGCTGTTTTGTGCCTTCTCCACTTTCTTTCTCTTTAACACTTTTGTCTTCCGTTTCCTACCCCGGAGAAATGTCACTAAGACCAGCATCGTCCGTCAAACTGGCATCTCAGAAAGAATGCTCGGCTAAAGGGCCATGCTCCGATTGGCATGGGATCCCCCGGCTGTGCTGTCAACCTGTCTTCCTCTCCTCTCCTTTCCCTTTGCTTTTATTTTCTAAAATGCAGGGGACACTCTTTGTTGTTAAAATGTCCTTTTCAATAAAACAATATACATGAAACAATAATCACATTTTTTATATATATATATATATATATATATATATATATATATATATATATATATATATATATATATATATAATAGGGTTGTCAAAATTAAAGGGTTAACTCGAGATTAATTTTTAAAATAATTCACCCGATTAAATATTTTACCTGTTTTATTTACTTCAAAAATAATTTGCATACTTTGCAAATATTAGCTGTACATCTTTGGCACATCATCTCAGAACAAAACAGCGTGCTCAAGTTACCACTGGGCCTTCCAAACCGACACTGCTGGAGTTAGTTGCTTGTCGACAGAACTAAATCTACCGTGGAAGTTTGGAGAATTGCTTCTCAGAAAAATTCCCGACTCCGTTTAGATCACATTTGTGGTCAAATTAAGCTATCCAACAGTCTTCTGCTATACAAGCATCACAAAAAATCTTAGTTAAAAATATGATTAATTGCAATTAATTTCTGACTTTCTTCATTCTTTATCTGTGCTCTATAATTGCTAATGTTTATTTAACCTGCTGAAATCTTATACTTTAAATTAATTAAACAGTTTTTAATTTTCCAGTGATGAACATTTATTATACAAATGCCTTTGTGGATGATTCAATGCTTAAAATGCTTGACATGACTGCAGGCTACTTGTTTTTTATCATTATCCACTTAATTTCATTCCAAAATCTATCATTCATTTGAAGCTTCTTCATATTCAATGTTGCACTTTTTTTGTGTTAGTTTGGGTTGCTGTATTTGTAGATAAATTTGCGTGAAAGTAGTCACCGGTCAGTGAGTTAAAAAAAAAAAAAAATATCCAAAGGCAATTCCTTTTTAAATTGAGTATCAACAACTATGAAAAGAAGTGAACTAGACAAACAGTGGAGCTATTTGTGGTTGTGCCCCTTCCAGCTCTGTTAAATCTCATTTCCTAATCTACTCCCAGTGCCAAATGTGTTTAAATTATCATTTTAAAAAGACGTTAATGCCTTTTGGATAGCCGTTATTTAATCGATTGGATCAACTTTACTGATCTACTGCGATTCGTCATGGTGAACGTGCTAATTCTGGATGATTTGCACATCATGTGCACGAATATTGGCTTGCAGACTGCGGCAAATGCGCTTAATAGTGTAAATGATGTTGATGATGATGCTAATCCCAACCCGAACCCAAATGATGAATCGAATCGAGCCCTTTGTGTGTATTCCATGACCTATTAGGTTGTTTTTACGAGGCTGTGTCATTAACTAAATGACATACGGGGCATAAAAGCATCGCCGCTTGTATCCTCTTCATGCCATTTGTTCGCCGGATAGACACGCCCACTCACAACACAGCACCGTGCGCGCGCGCGCGTTCATGCACTGTTCGAGGTGGATGCAAAACGTTTAACTTTGAAAGTTGGGCTGCTAATTAGCAGAATTAGCGGTAGATCAAAGAGGACAATTAAAGGGGGTGTCTGTGGTAGCGAGGGCTCATTAGCATCACAACACATGGACATGGCCATGAAAAGACGAGCGGCAGAATGAGTCTCATTATGAAGCACGGCAGTGCTTCGCCTATCGCTTTCTATCACTCTGCAACTGAGGCAAGTCAAAGGCGACACGGAAGCACGGATGCGCCCTTGTCCGCAGGAAAAAAAAAAAAAAAACATGTACACGACAACAGACGCGTAAGGTTTGCTGGCACTTAACCGAACTGACTCGTCCCTGCCTTCTCTCGTCCAATTTTTCCGCTTAGTTAAGAGGAGAATTTACTTTGATCTTCTGCAGCGTCGTTGTAAGAGTTTGGAGCCCGGCACGTATGAAAGCCCAAAACAATAGGTTTTCTTCAGCCCTCAAAGTAAGACCCAGATTGTTTGCTAGTCATTTTGCTCTGTTTGAAGTCGATGCAGATATAGAGGAAAGGTTCTATTAGGACTACCTGGGCTGTCCTTGTTATTTAGATCTAACAGCCTTGTGACGGAAGGCCTCGATTTGAGTCTCTCCACGCTAATGGCATAAACACACGCACACACCCAAAAAAAAAAAAAGGATCAAAGCTTTGGAGACAGGTTGGACATTTGTGGACCCACTCCATGCAATTTTGCTGCGGTTACACAAGCTAATGATTTGGAGAAGCTAGTGCTTATAAAATGAGCATAAGTTTAACCCCCCCCCCCCAAAAAAAAAAACTACACAAAACAAAACAAATGACATTATTCAGTAACAGTTTCTCAGTGTAGTTCTGTGATCTACTGAGTGTCATTCCCGTCATCTTTGTGAACAAATAAATAAATAAAAAGCAGCATGTTTCGTATTGCTGCAAGCTGCGATTGAATGTAAACAAACAACTGCATTTTTCTAATCACCAGTCGTTTGTCCATTGAGTAGTAACACACATCCAGACGGATTGGTTCAATTTCCTTGTCCCATTCAGCCCCGAAGCAAGAAAACTTCTTTACTTCATTTCTGTCAAGTTTTTGGGTGAGCTCCCTTGATGCCACAGCTCATGAGTGATGGGTAAACGAAGCTTTAAATCTGCTTCATGAACCAGTTGTAGTATTTTTGGGCTCCTGTAGATGGCACTCTCTGTTCAACATTGGGCTGAATTGGCATATTTTAAAGCCTTTATTCAAACCAACAGTGCCGTCTAGAGGACTCCAAAATTCCCCAGCTGGTTCATGAAGCAAATTTGAAGCTTCATCTTTCCCATCAGTAGCTCTTACCACCTGTTTTTGTTTCAAAGGGACGAGCAAGCGTCAGAATTTGCCTCTCTCCTTTTATCCGGTAGTGATTAATCTGACCAAGTAACTGGATTTAGCATTGTAAAAGCGGTTTTGCTCTGTGCCAGCTGGAGCAGATGCTCAAATTAAGCATTAGTGCCAGATTTGGGATTGGCGTGAAGCTAAGCCGAAGGGACGATTCCGAGGAAGGCGAAAACAAGAAAAATGGTTGGAGAAAAAAAAAAGGGGGGGGTGCGGGTGGGAGGGGGGGGACTTTGCTTGTGCAATAGATGGGCAGAATGGACCGGGTAGAGCGAGTACAGGAATAAGGAATGGCAATTTCTTTAGTTTCAGCCAATTAGGCTGAGAAGCCACTGGTAATTAACTCTCAAGGGACACACTGAACAGTCATGCACCTCGTTTACATAATGAGGATGAGAGGAAGAGCTCTTTCCGAGATTTTTTTTCTTTTTTCCCCCCCCTCAATTTCTCCCTGATTCTCCATCAATCTCCATTGTTGGCCTGTTGAACCAAATCAAAGCAGCACATTCTACTGGTGCGCACGACCAAAAAGTCATCCACACACCCAAGATGGGCTGCATATATTCATTGGGAACATGTCCGAGGAAATACTTGAGAATGATTTATAATTCAGAAAAATTGATTTTTTTTTTATTAAACGGAGACCAAATTGACAATTCTTCTGCCCATGTCACTCATGCTTTTGGATTGAGCACGTTTTCAACCATTCTCATTCGACATGAATTCCTACCATATCTATATATAAAAAAAATAAATAAAAAAAATCCGTTTGATCATGTAAATTTATTATAATCCCTTTGACCTTCCTTCTGTGCCTCTGTCGAAGGAGAAAATGATGGACCCCGACTAAAGACTTTTGCTTCACTAGAAAGCTTGTGAATCTGAAAGTGAAAATGTGAAATGTGTATGAGCAACACAGCCTCCTTGATCAAACTGAATGTGCTGAATTATTTTAACTAAGTTGTGTTATCCAGCCTTCAGGCAACTGGCATCCAAAATAGTCGACCCCTCCGGCCATAAAGATGAAAGCATTTTAACTAGGTCTCCAACTTCATCATGTTAAGTCTGCAAACCTTTATTGTGACGGGCTGAGGCAAGTGCACAAACTATCACCAGGCACAAAATCTAGAACCCCCAAAAAAATACATTGGTCGTATTTTTCTTTATGTTTTTACAACATTGTCTTTTAGAAGTCACGACAAGGAATTAAAGACATGAATGCAATCTGGTAGCTGTGGTCATATGGGATTTTCATAGTTATACACTCTCATCCAATATTGTTACACCAACATCAGGGATTAAACTGATGCGGTTCAATGCCAATGCCAATCCTTGCATATAACGTACATAAATAAAAATAAAGTGAAATGACAATTTTTGCTTTTTTTGTATGTATTGCTTTCTCTGTTTGCTTTTGGGGGGGGGCTCAACTTAATTGGATGAATAGACCTTCTCATTGAATATATTTTAATAGGAATATCATGAGACGAGTGCGCTTGGTGTTTTAGGTTTGTCATAGCGCACAGTGATGTAATAACCGTGTTATTACATCACTGTGCGTTTATGGCATTGTTGGTATTTTCTTTGGGAACTGTAGCTTCTTCTGGTGACGCACATAACGTACAGTAAGTTTTAAAAAGACCCCGTAATTATTTCAACCCTGATCTAGACCGGAAAAGTTGGATGTTTTTAAAGAGTTGGCTGTTTCAGGGACCCTTTGATTCTTAAAAAAAAAAAATATATATATACATCTTCAAAAAAGATGCTCTCCCTTGCATGAGATTGAACATTGCTAAGTGGGTAGCATGGCTGTAATGTAACAGGAAGAAATTCATATCTCCAGGATGTGTGTTTTCTCTTGTGCTGCAGTATTTCCCCCCCCCACCCCCCCCTCTTCCTTTGATGGCGGAGTTGGGATAAAAGCGCTAAGTTCACTTCCTCTTTTATTGAGGGAAGCTTAATTTAATTAGCTTTTACTGCGCTCGTCTCATATCAGACTCCTCTGTTCCCATGCTCAAGGTTTCTGTCGCTCTGAGGAAAAGAAGGGAAACTGTTGCGTGGTCTCCAAGGAGGAAGTGTCCTTTTAATCAGACTTCTGCAACGATCCCATTACCATCCGTGTTGTGAGAAAGAGGGCAATATATATATGCAGATAGACAAGAGTTGGAGAACAGGACATCCTGTATATGAAGACAATATGTATAGCCTTTAGGCAAGCACAAGTATAAGAGGATGAAAAGGTGAGATTAAAGAAACCACAATTGTGCTGGACTGTTTTGTTAAATTAACTCACATGGTATTCTTTTATCCAACTTGCTTTCTACATTAAGAGATAGATAGAGATGAGAATGTAGTGCATATGAGCAAAATAGGAGTAGATGATTGATTGGTATCAAGGTGACTAGAGGAACATTATGTAGTATTTAACGTATTTCAGGACTATTAGACGCACTTGTATAACAAAAAAAAAAAAAAAAAAAAAGAAAAAAAAAAAATATATATATATATGAGTTGGCTTTTTAACACAGCAACAACTTTGCTAATTAAAACAGAACAGACCCAAGAGATAAAAAAGAACAAAAATTTAGATTTATTTAGGTTATTTTCTGAACTACAGAGCGCCCCTACTGGTGAAAGAAAAAAAAATCCACGGAAAAGTCGCAACGTTGTATTAGCCGCATGGTCCAAAATCTAGGAAAAAAAAAAAGTCGCAGCTTATAGTTCGGAAAATACACTAACTGTTCCTGTAGTATTAGTCCAAATTTTAGTGAATATTTCCAGACTTGAAATAGAATATTATTTTAATATCAATGGCACTCTGGTAGTGTGGTAAACGACGCAATGTAAGCATATTTAAACCAACTTGTCATGCTTGTATGACCGAATGTTGCAATAGTAGCATCATATCGAGCAGTTTTAGTGATCAGTCTCGTTGTCAAATGTAGAGGACAAATATGCTGCATCATGAAAAGAAGCACGAAACTTTTGTGATGCTTTTATGACTGATTGTTGAACTCAAAGCTTTATCGCTCTGGCAGGATGATAAAAGACAATGTTGGTGATTAGTAACTTGTCTATTGTGCTGCTTTCACATTGAGGTGTTCTTGTAAAAACAGCACAATTAAAACAGGAGCTGGAATGAAAATTGCTCACGGCAGCTCGTTAAATTGGGAAAGCTGCAAATGGACATGCGCAGTGCTATTGAATTTCCATTTGAAAATACAGTGGGTGGTTTAGGAAAACCACCACGCTGCTCTTCGATAATTAATACACCTTGACTGCATGGTCAAAAATGTCCACTGCTGCCATAAAAACACATCAAATTGCACATCATTCTTGTCATTATTCTGGTTATAATTTATATTTTATATCGCAGTCTGACGCCTTCAAGTGGTTTGACGTCTGTACGGTTTCTTTCTCTCGCCTCACATCATGAAGGCCTCAGGGCAGATTGACGACGCTCCAGAATTTTGTCTTTCTGATGTCTTGTGAATGCCGGGCTAAACAGAAGGTGCTATATTTTTTCTATTTTTACTTTTTCAAAAGGTTTATTTATTTTTTTATTTTTTGGCCTGCAGACACCTTTAATCCCCTATGCTGTTTTGTCTTTTCACAGAGTATTTTGATTTTGAGAGGTGGGTGAATAATCAAAGTAAATAGTAAAGCGGTTGGAGCTCTTCAAATAGGACAGCATGATTCATCAAACAGCTTATAAGCATCGAGCGAGAATGGATGCACTTTTTAAAAATGCAAAACGCGGATGATTACTTTCAGGAAGAATACGCATATTAAACATTGCTTCGATTTCTCCACCAACTAAATAATAAATGAAACAGTCAATGGAAGTTTCCATTATTTGCTGTTTTTTTTTTTTTAATTCTTGCAAAAGCAAATTGAATCTAAAAATATTTGGCACATCTGGGAATAAATTCAACTCAAATAAATTTATCTCGAAAGATGTTGCGTAACACATAATAACAGATATTTTCCCGTGTTGGTCAAATAGCTCAAGCGCCAATCATCGCGTGCCCCTTCTCAACCTCGTGACCGCTCTCTATTACGGATCTGAGAAGCTTTCACAGAAAGACAGAGGCGCTAGCTGCTGTTTTGTCACGCCTTCCCTGGTTGTGATAGTGTTTCTGCTATCTGGGGCCATGGGAAGTCAACTCTGTTCGGTCGATTTTTGTGCAGGAGACGTAGATGAACAGGTCGACGTCTTACTTTACGTACAGGCCACAAAGGATGTAGTCTTGCAATTTTCCAGCATGTCTATCACGCACCAGGTGCAGCTTTAAGGGGCAATGCGAGACAGACTCAGACTAGCTAGCTAGCTAGCTAGCACGCAAGCTAGCTAGCTAATCTATCTTCCTGTTTTTTCATTTCCAGCCATACTGTGTTACATTGTGCGTCTCCGTAAACAAGTTGAGTGAGTTTCTCGAATTGTTGTTTCCTGTGCCTGTCTGTAACTGGCGCGTACTGGAACCAGCAGCAGCTGCCAGCTGACATAAAGCGGCAGTAAGAAGTCGCTTCATTGTCCCTTTGTGACCACTGTAAACTTGCTGGCTTTACTTCTTTCTGTCACACTGAACTGATTGTCGCCATGTAGAACAAACCATGTCATTGGATCGACCAATGCATCCTTCCTTATGTACTTTTTTTTTTTTTTTTTTTTTTTAATATTTATTTATATGCTGACAACTGCCTCTGTCATTATCTATCTCAATGTACAACAGTGTCAAACCTTACTCATGTGATTAATCAACTACATTTGTTACGTATTGCTCACTCGTGTGATGACTTTCGACATACTCTCTGGAAGTTGTTGAAGAGCATTTGTGAGGTCAGAGTTTGGATGAGAGAGAGTGTCTCAAGTGTTTGATTTGGTTGAGGAGTCATGTTTTGTACCCCGATCTATCCCTGACCATGGATCCTGATTTGCTCTCTGATGTAACCAGAGCCTTCCTGGAACTTTTCTCTTCAAGGGTACAATTTTTATATTAAGTCCTTTACTACCAGCCAAGTAAATAAAATGGATCTTTGACGTCTTTAGCCGTCAATGGCAGTAAATGAGTTTAAGGTGTTTAGCCCACTCCAAGGCAGATTATTTAGATCTAACCAAACCGATCGTTACTTGAACATGGCAGACTTTTGAACTTGAATCTAAATCTGAGCCGATAAAACCAGTCTAAAAACATTTTTGCTTTGGACTTGAAGAGACGCGCCATTGTCCTATATGGACACAGACGGGACAATTCTTCATAAATGTATGTGGCTCATACCAGAAGACCCCCCTCAAATACGCAGAGACATTCTGAACAGCCTAGAAATGTCCATTCTGACAAAATAAAATGTGTTGGCTCTGCATTTCTTCTTCGATGTTCGTACAAAGTGACTGAATGTCTTGAATTGTTTGTCACCAAGGTTTGGTTGCAGTAGCTCCCCTTGAGTACCCCCGGAGCCTCTCCTGGATAAAACTCATTATCCCAGTCTGTTGCTCTTCAGGAAACTCATTATCCCATCCATCACCAGTAGACTCTCAGACAACAGGATGAATATGCCCTTTCATGGTTTAATTAGATCGTTTTTGCTACAATATATGGGAAAGCACAACAACGGCTCATGCCGCCATATCTCCTGTAATTATCCAGTCAATATGATCCTTTGGTTTGACATCTGAGCCTGCAGTTTGTGAGCATTTACTGACCATTTTTCATGTATTCAGACTCATCTCTTCTGACTGAAACATTGCGAGACTTTCTGGTAGAAGGACCGTTGTTATTCTTGGACGATTCGGGCCTTAGAGATGCCCACAAAGGAGAATGTTAACTTTGACACATATTTGGAGAAGCAGTCTTAACATGTTCTGTCTTTTTGCGCTTAGACTTTTCTGGGGTCCTCACGTGACCTTTACTAGCCCACTATGGCGTAATGCCGACATATATTACAACCTACAATGAACTGTGAAGTCATTTGCTAGATAGATGACTATTGGCCTCACAGCCTCCCATAACCTCCGACCACTTCACTTTCTCTCGATTCCATTTACCCCCCCACGCCCCCCCCCACACTATTCATCGTTCAACTGCCAAACGGATGTCAAATAACAATAAGGGGCCCTTGGATGAGTTGGAGAATAGATTATTGACTGGGACCAGAGATTTACACTCCAGCCACGGGGCCAAACATCCCCAGTGGAGATAAATGGCACATGTAATTGAGTTTGGTCAGTTGTGTTGAAGTGGCTGAGGCCAAAACTGTACCCACTGAGGTGCTGCTGCATGGGAACACTTGAATGGTGAGGGTGGTGGGGGGGTGGCTGCGACACATTGAGGTTTATGAGCCAGATAGTGGCAGTGGCGGGTCAGATAGAGGGCAATGTGACACTTAAGTTGTATGGTCTAAGGCACATGTGACAAACAGTGGAAAAGAAAAGTCCACATGGATTAGAACTAATTCTATGAGTGTCACCAGCTGTGGAATTTTGCAACACAATCAAATGCCGTAGGGGGCAACATTTTCAAATGCATGACCAGGATGTTAATGGTCGTTCCCAAAATGGTGAATTACGTTAGTCTGCTGTTATTTCACCCACAACGGATGCAATTCAAGGTCTGAAAACCTTACATTTAAATTAAATAAATTGGCGGGAAAAGGTTGACCACAAACTTCACCAGTTTTTCAATCTGCACAGTAGGCTTGCGTCCCGGGAATCCCCCTGGTGTCTGTTAGCCTCTCCTTATTGGGGATCGGTCTAACATTGCCATTATAACGAGAGGACGGGCTGACATCGTCTCCTCCATTCTTGATGCTCTGTCCCGACACATCCCAGTCCACTTTTCCTCAGGCTAGAGTCGGCTTGTTCTGAAAACTCTTGTTTACCCGACTGTGGTGTCGCTGTCTGAATTCTAAAAACACCAAGTAAAAGAAGTATGTAGATGAGATGGCGCTTGGCTCCGGGCACCCGTTATTTAGCTAGCGCGACAGCAAGTGCACCGACGGGTCTCTACGTGGCCGGGTTGCGATGGTCCCTCCCTGCTCGATGTAACCGTATTAGTAAGCGCTAAGTGAGAAGACAAACTGCAGGATTCCCTCAGGTTTGTTTATGTTGTATGCTTGCTGTTTTCACACCATGCAGCGCTGTCCTGCATTGTGTGCCCAACCAGGCTTCCATTTCCATATCGGATAAAGCTCTCTTGCACTACTTAGTAATAATATAGTTATTACAACCCGTAAAGTAAACATAAGGCCTGGCATAGCCATGATCAACTTTGAGCCGTTCTCTGATTGTGTAGGCCTCTGTGCCACATGCGTGTACAGTAAGCGACGTGAGCCTCCTCTTTAACTACGCTAAAAATTTTTTTTTGTTTTTTTTTACATGCCGTCTTTCATCACGATCCTCTCCGACAATGATCGAATAAATCAGTGGAAAGTGAAAAGCTTTTCCACAGTGTGATGGTCAGCCTCGGGTTTGGATAATGGCACATGACTGTTACCACAGTAACCAGTGCCTTCTCAACTATATATGTGTGTGTGTGTGTGTGTGTGTGCATGCATGCTTGAAATTAAATTATTGCCCAGTGATTGACTGGTGACCAGTCCAGGAAGCACCTTGCATCTCGCCTGGAGTCAGTAAGGATGGGCTCCAGCTGATCCGGAATAGGAGAAGTGGAAGAGGAAATGACTCGGATTGGGACTGATTTTTTCAAGTAAAGCAGATGTTTGATTGACAATCCATTGCACTCTTATTGCAAACCTCTTTTGTTTCTCTTGGATAGGATACTTGGCTGCGTTTGCGAGCATATGTTGGACGGATGTGATTTCAAGGATTATCTGATGGCCAACTGAGACCATCTGAGCGCTTTTCGACTTTTTCTCCATGAAGTGGTCCTGAATGAAAAACATTTCTGTCCGTGTAATAGCATACATTTTATTAATCAAATTAATTCATTAATTAATGCCTCGGCGCTGTGTGGCGATGCATTGCTCGCTTATCGATTATAACTTTTTAAAAGTGGCCCTCTGTGAGCCCAGCAGTTTGCCCAAAAGAAGTTGAAAACCTTTTGACAGCTACAGCGGAGAGTTACATGAATGCTTACAATGATCACCTCAAAGTGTTGTACTGCAACAGCAGCAAAAACAACAAAAGAAGTTAATGGGTACCATCATTTTAGTCCAGGACATTTTTTTTTTTTTTTTAATATTTGAAGGACCACAGAAAAAAAAACTAAATGCCTGTTATTATTGGAGATTCCAGATCACAATTATAGTCACCAAAATGGCCAGAATGATCATCCTTACATTGTGGAAAAAAAATACTGATACAAAAAAAAAGGCAAAAATATCTTAAATTTGAACAAATAAGTAATGTTTATTTTACTTTTCTCTTTAGTTGCGGCAACCGTTTTATCCTCCCATTATCTTTCATCAGACGTATTAAACTCCTTCGCCGACAATGTTGTTATTTAGCGTAAATGTTGTCTGTATTTGTCTGAGTCTCATTGTCCCTCGCAACTGTTTAGTACATTGTAACAACATATGCCGGGAGATGATAGGGGTCCCTGCAGCATGGCCTCCGGGCAGATGTAGACTTGCATGGAGGCAGTCTGGCGAAACCAGAGGCAGATGATGGCTGGAAGGAATCACGTACAGAACACCTCAACATGGAATAAAACGAGAGTCACTCTCGGCACTGCTTTGACATAATAAACTGAATTTGCTACCCATACATTTCTTACAATATGTTTTTTTACAGCATGTCTCATACAAGACAAGTAATTTTAAATAGATGTGCACTTCACTCGATTTTGCCGGTCTGTCTTCTGTCCGCGACGTGGGCACCCTTCCGTCATCGTCCCGCCGTCCTTCATCATAAAATAATCGTCCTGCGTCCCCGTCCGCCCTCATCCTTTTGAAGCGCTTGCGTCCTTGCTTTTCACCAGTCCACGCCAGGGAAAAAAAAATAAAATAAAATAAATAAATAAATAAATGAACGTCCATGCATGATGAGAGGCTAACGGTAGCGGTTTCATAATTCAAAAACATTATAGAAAGCTCATTAGCTGGCAAATTTCCTATTCACACTTACCGTCTTTTCTGGACTACAAAACATACCTGATTAAAGGCCACACTAGATAAATGTAGTCATGAAAATGGGTTTGTTAAATTGTTCAATTCCTTCTTCACATGGCCGCTTGTATCACTTTTGTGATTTTTTTTTTTTTGCACACCGAGTCTCGCTCTCGCTCTCTGTGGAACTCTCAGCCAGTACACGCAATAGCATTACAAGATTTCAGTCTGCTCCTAGTGCAAATCTTTGAATTCTACACACGACCCGAAAAATAAATAAATAAATAAATAAATAATAATTTTTGGCGTCTATATCCGTCAATGGGAGTGAATGAGTTTTAAAGGGATGGAAGAAAACCCATCTTTTTTTTTTTATTTTTTTTTTTTTATATATCTATAGTACCAACATTAGAAGATATAAATAAATACATGTCGCACCAAGGAACGTTATCCTTTTCAGTACGTGGGAAAATGTCTAGAAGTGCATCTTGGGTAAGACTCGTCTTCGAACTAGGTTTGATTGTTAATAATTTGTTTGATTGTTTATAATTGATGATTGATTAATCATGTCTTGACGCAAATGAGGAAAAATTGGCTGTACCACTGGGCTGCAAGCAACAGATGTGCAAGTTTGCATTCTAATGAGTCACATCACTATGCCAAGTGTGGGAGTTGAGGTAAACGCACGTAGACCTCCACGATGGCAACAGCATTAGTCTTCTCAATACAACAAAAGAAAAATGTTTAGAGAACTATCCAATTTCGTTAAAACTAATATACGAATTATGATTTAAGCATAATTTAATTACTTTGTTCCTCCAAGGATCAATGAAATGTTACCAAATTTTAATTGCGGTCACTAACTCTACTATAACTTGCCAAATAAGGCCTATTTCCAATATGAGCTCTTTTGATAATTTCATTTTAATTTCTGAGCACAGATTCTGGGATATAAGTGAGAATCTGTTGAAATGATTTGAAAATGTCCAATCAGAGTGGGATGGAGAGACTGTAATATGAATGTTTTCACATGGTGAGTCTGTGTGTCCATCTGTCCACAATCTTGTTCTTTTCCTTGGGGATAAACAAGGGGACATTTTGGGCAGAAGTGTTTGAAGAAAAGAAGCTAAAGCTAACATGTATCCAAGTGTCTGTAACCAGCTATTTACACTCCTACAAGCTGCTTTGCGCTGTCGCCAAGCGACAGCTGATGTCATCGTCGAGGCATGCCAACCTGTAATGTATTCCAATGTCCATCTGGGATTCCGATGATTTCATTTTTTATTTACCAACTAAAAAATGTGCATTTAATTTGAGGTGTTGGATCTTAAGCATGTATAAGAGATGTTGCCAACACTCCGTTTCCTCTTTCCGTGCTAATAAATTCGTCTCCATTAACCCGATACTGTTTAGCATGGATGGGGCCTGTGGGCATTGCGCTATTCATAGCTCCACATTGGCATAAGAGCAGCATAGCCATCGTTGCAGCGGCATATTTGTAATTGCCTTCAAATTTTGACGGAGTCCTGCTACAGCTCCCCAAAAAATGTGAGAAATTCACACGTCCTCAAAAAATGTCATTATTACGTATCTTCATAGTTTAAACTGTAAATATATGACAAACTGGGAACACTAATGAGTTAATTCTATCACATTTTTCGGACTATAAGGCCTCAATGAACAGGTCTATTTTTGGGAATTTTCCTTAAACAGGGAGCACCGGGTTAGTAGACGCAATTGCTACATATTAAGGGAAAAAACAGGATAGGAAATAAGTCAAACTTAATGCTACTTCCTTTTGACATCCGATATTAAGGCTCACGCCCGATTTATGAGCAAATTGGATTTTGCGGCAAAGACTCTCCGTAACAAATGTGGCTCCTCGCCAACATACACAATTTTTTTGTCCTGATCAATCCAAAAATCTTTTATGGTGTCATCTAGAGCAGGGTTGGGTAAACTTTTTGATTGGCGGGCCACAATGGGTTCTAAAATTTGACAGAGGGGCTGGACCAGGAACAGATGGATGGAGTGTTTTGGTAACCTCATCTCATTGGAGAAAAAAAAAACAAAATTAAATGAAAGTGAACAAAAGCATCACACTAAAAAATAAATGTCTGACACACCAGATATTTAGAAAATAAAACATCAACAAGGTTTATTAATTTAATTTTTTTCAAGCTTGGCGGGCCGGATTAAAACGTTTAACGGGCCACACGTGGCCCCCGGGCCGTAGTTTGCCCACACCTGATCTGGACTATCTATCAGTATCACATTTTTGCTCCATATTGAGACACATAGTAGACAAGGAATGATGACCAAATATAAATCAATGTATGATTTTGGCATTGAGGAATCTTTTGTCGCACATTTTCAGGGTTAATCGAGGCGTACTTGTAGGACGAGGCCCACGTGAATGAACCGTTGACAATTCTTTCATCTTGCTGTGTCAAACACTAAGCAATGGTGTTGTTGTTTCCTTACAATTTATGGTATTTCTATGTCATCAAGGGGATTTTCATCAATCCATCTACTGTTGTGGAATTGTGCTTTTTTATTTATTTATTTTTTATTCCCCCCCGGCTGTATAAGTGTGGGTGTGCAGTCACAGGCAAGAGCAGCCACGCTTTAATAGCTACACCGTACTTTACACCCCAATCACATATTGTTCCCCCTCAGTGACGTTTTGTTTCTCCACGTTTACTTGTTTCCTCTTCAACCTTCACAGTCATCAAAAACCTTTATTGCTTTTTGTACCTGTTGCCACGGCAAAGTGATTTGTCATGATTTGGGAGGAAATTTTTCTCTCGATGTGCTGTCAAGACTGCGCGGTCTGGAGCGGGTGCATTCACACAGCGGCGGCTTCTGTTCATTTTGCAGCCACTCTGTCAGTTTATGAAACCGGCAGATATTTTACACACTCTGGGGACCTTGCACGGAATGTAGATCTGTTGCCAGCTGGCGCAGTTTTTCAAATTCTTAATATGAATCTGTGCATTTTTATGTCATGGATCTCATTAACCCTAACGAGTCCAGTAGCGTGGACTGTGTGTTCAGTAGCAACATGTTTTTTTTTTTTTAAATCTCCATTTGCTTCTGATATGTACGGAAAAGGAATCGGGAGGGAAAAAAAAAAAAAAAAAAAGGTTGGAAGGATTTTGACTTTATTCTCAGAATTTTGACATTTTTTAAGTGAGAATTCTGACTTTATATTCTGACTTTATATTCTGACTTTATTCTCTGAATTCCCACTTTAAAGTCAGAATTCTGAGAATAAAGTCAGAATTCTGACTTTAAGTCAAAATATAAAGCCAGAATTCATTCATTTTTTCATTCATGGCCCTAATCCTCTTCCGTAGTCCTGAATGCGATTATTTGACCTGCGTCTTTTCTCCTATTTTTCACTTTGACTTTGAGATGATTTTAAAGCGGCGAACCTTACAAACAAATGATGGTTCGTAACAACTTTTGAGCCATAAAGCAGATCGAGTCTGCCTTCGCAAACTCCAGAGAGCGTTGGCTGCTCATTTTAATTTTCACTTGCATTTCCAGAGCAGATGCTCGCTGACATGATCTACAATAGCAATAACAGGAGAGTTGGACAAGTGGAAACTGATTGCCTTTTCTATTCATCTCCAGGGATTTAACCAGTGATCCGCCGTTTTGAAAAATATGCTAATATAAAATAGCGCCGTGAAACCCTTGTTTCCTTGTTTACAATATTTCTTAACCTTTTGCTGTTCTCCCTCGGCTCATGACCGAAACGCTGCTGCGTTATTGATGCAGCTTAAGGGTTTCACCTCTAAAGGCCATCGTGTTCCCTCGACACAATGGAGAGCAAACCTTTCAGCTGGAGTCAGACTTTAGAATGATTTTAGATTATTGGCGCTCGTTCGGGGGTGCGCTAATGAGTACGCTATCGTGTTTTCTTGCGAGGGACTTGGGTGGGCTGTTAAAAGCTGAATCCAAACCTCTGTGCATTGCTGCCAGCTCCAAGATGAATGACAAACTCAGGCGAAAATAAAGGCTGCGTTGTTTGAAATGTCTCACTGGGAGAACCATTCAAGTAACCAACGCCACACGGAATATTGCTTTAGCAGGCTGAAAAAAAAAATAAAAATAAATGAATTTGCGTAAACAAGAACTTTGGTGTGGACTTAAGGGAATATGTGTGCAAAGTTTAGAGGGTGTTTTGAAAATCAAAGAGACAAAAAAAAATATTATCAAAGCTAAATAAATTGGAAATCAACTTTTAAAGTCCCTGGAAAGTGAAAATAAATAAATAAATAAATGCACACCTGCGCTTGTCATTTCAGTCCCGAGTGTTAGCCAATCAGCTCCCTTCAACCTTCGGCGTCTTGTCCAGGTGTTCCTTTTTGTCTTGTCAATTTGTCTGTATTTAGTTCCCTGCTTCCCTCAAGTTGCTGTCGGTAGTTCGAGTCCTTTTTCTAGTGTTTGTTTGGGTTCTTTGATCCTTGTTGTTTTGGACTTTTGTAGTATGGATTATCCAAGTATCTTGTTTGCCTTTTTGTTTGCTTTAATTGAAATTCAATTCTGAACTGCGCTCATGCCTCACTGCCCTGTCTTTGGGTTCATCTCCACGTCCTGCAAATTTGAAACGTCACAGTGTGTGTGTGCGTGTCTGCTGAAATCACAATCCAATCAAATATTACTGCTGCAACCTGGAAAGAAATTGATTCTTCTTTGCATGTTCCTTAAACCTAGATATACTTTAATTACATGTTTGAGCCATTTATATACCAACTTGAAGTCTCCCCCCAAAAATAAAACAAATTAATTCAAATTAAATACAATTAAATAAAATTAAATAAAATAAAAACTCTAATTACTTAAACATATTCCTACGGTTCATTTTGGAGCGCTGACACAACAAGGCGTTCTAAAGTGGCCATACCAACACAAAGGTCCTGTCTACAATCTTCCGTCACATTGGTATTATTTCAACAATTATCCTCAAGCATATATAATCGATATATTTCGAAACAAATCTCTGAATTCACTTTCCAATGGCTTTTACCTTCAATTTTATGATCTTCTACTGAGTCAGCTTCTATAGCTCACATTCATGATGAACGCAATCGCCCGTGACCACACGTTTATAGTTGATTAACGTAATCAAGGCAATATGAATTATGACCTGACCGCAATGCGTCCTTTGAGGAATTAAGAACCGGCAGCTGTTGGAGTGCTGACAATTTCAACTCCAAGTCACTTCTTGAACCCATCTTTTCCCCCTAGATTACATCTTGCATGAGAGCATCTCAACATCTGCGTTGGGATGCACAGCTGGGGAATTCACGTGCACCTGTTATGCCTGTGGTGTAGTTTCACCTCGCCAAAACATGGCGAGGCACCTCAGATGTGAGAAGCTCTTGCATATAACGCACTCAACAAAAACGCAGGTCGCACTGTACTGTATGTGTACATAGCAAAAAACATTTTGATGCTCCACTAAAAAAAAAAAAAATCCTCGAGGGGAAAATGAATCGCACTCTCTATTTGTGTTGCACACCAGTCAGAGAAGCAAATCAGACATGCAAGCGTGCAAGGGAAAATGTCAGAAGGGAGGGAATGTACAAAGAGTGCTGTTCCACTTTTGCAGAAGGATTATTAAAAGTGATTATTCTCACTAAATAGTTCTTCACTTAACTACATACTGGGCTTCAAACTGTTTCTAAAAGTTACCCAAAATATTCTCCTGTAGAAACTTCGACTATTCGTGGAAAACAAGGGATGTTCATGTCAAGCATCGTGTGACAAATGAATAATAATTTCAGTTTGATTCATTCCTCAAGGGCTCAATTCAGTTTAAAGTTTTTCACTCTACTTGCATTCCAGCATCCAATTCCATGTATCAAACAAGCGAAGTTGCGTTCCTAAGCAGTTTTCCACTTTCAAGTGTTTTTTTCTAAAGAGGCATTGTCGTGTTCAGGAAGCAATCTCAAGCAGGCAGTTTAACCACAATGCGGTGAGAGTGTTTGGCCTCCAAGTGGGCACAAACATCTGACCCCCACAGAGCCTTAGCCAAGTCCCCCACAATACACGACTAAAGGGCCAGTTACAGACCATGAAGACAAATGAGAACTTTTTTTTCTAAAATGCAAAGAGACTGCAAAAGATGAAGACTAGAAGAATTTTCCAAAATGATTTTGAATTTGTCCCCCGATATCCATTTTGATTTCTGAAGCAGATGGATTGAGTGTTTTGGTAACCTCACATCATCTGAGGAAAAGAAATACATTTAATTTGAAATGAAAGTGAACAAAAGCACGACAACAAAATATGTCTTTGATACACCGCAGTATTTAGAAAATAAAACATGAACAAAGTTGATTCATTTAATTTTTTGGAAGTTCGGCGGGCCGGATTAAAACCTTTCACGGGCCACATGTGACCCCCGAGCCGTAGTTTGCCCACACCTGGTATACCTTATATGCCCATCTTTGCCTCCACATGCACCTTGTGGATTCACAAACAAACGCCTCTCTTTAGATTTATACACCCCTACCCTAAGCTTTTCGAAAGGTCAATCTGTTTCCTTTCGGCAAGTTGAGTGAAACTATAAGCCTAATTAAGTAGCAAATCCAGGCAGATAAAGGAGGGACAAATTGATTCATGACAATGACTAATAAAACAAAACAAAACCCTTGCTCCTCAAATCTCTTAAGGAAGCAGTGTGTACTCAAAAAAAAAAAAATAAATAAATAAATAATGTGGCATCTTGGAGGATCTATGTAGCTCAAGTAGTCAATTTCTCTACTTTTGTTGCTGAATTGCATATCTCTCATCGCCCAACACATGTCGATGCACATTCATCTTTCCGTAGTTTTAAGCGTGCTCCTTAATATGCGCATGACTTCAAAAGCGTGTCACTGTATGTGTAATAGATGTGTAATAAGAATGCTCGAGTGCATGCTCGTTTATAACGCATTCCCATGCAGCGGGCCCCGGTGATTCATTTGCGACCTGTCAGCAGGCCAATCGTCACAGGGCATTTGGTTATGGCCTCCTAAATCTCAGGGGATCACATTGAGTGCCTATCGTGACTTAATTCTTGACGCTAACCGCCCGTAATCCTGCCAATGCTTAAAGAATTACCCGCGCCACAAAGATGAACTCCTCAACCTTGGCATCTATGTCACAGTCGAACGCCATCGACTTAGACCATGATGATGAACTGTTGTGTATATTTTTAAGTTCTGACGCAATCAACGATCAGTTCAATACATTGAAAATCTTGTAGATTTTTTTTACAGTGACCTTCTGATCATAGCTAAGATTTTTTTGACGATAAAGGGAGAAGTTGAGGTCAGTGCTCTCCGTGTGTTTCTTAATTGCTTCTGTCTAACTATTACTTTGTGTCTTGTCCACCACCAATGGCGCACAAGACAAATCTGTTGGCCCAATGAGTTTAGGCCCACCCTTGCTTGACACGCTGATGAATGGTTAGCTGGCCTCCGAGTCACGCCTGTGACCCTGTCAGTCCCTCGCGAGACTGATTGGATTCCATTTGTCCACACCGAGGCAAAAGGCAGTAATTACGAACAGATAAACAGAGTGTTTTGCCAGAACAACCTGCCGGAATCTTCTAGAACGGGAGCGGAGTAACGGTGTAAGAAACTGGTAGCTTTGAAAAAATGTCAAGGCTAAATTGCTCTACATCGTCATACATTGCGTGACTTTGACTCATGAGTTGTTTTTTTTTTCGCCACTCTTCAAAACTTGCTTGGGCTCCCCATATTAATGGAAAAAAAAATGGAACTGTATCAATGTTTTAAAAATCTGTTGCAACTTAAAACATTTAAAGTTTGACAAACAACACTACAGACCAGAATAATTTGATTTAAAAATTTTTATTATTTTTATTTTTTTTATTATTAAGCATATATTCTAAGTGATTTTGGTTTATTGCAATTATGAAAAAATCTTTTTGTGTTCCTTGTCCTCATCAGAGTTATTATTGTTTTGGAATTCTATTATAGTTATTTTTTATTTTCTTTTTGAGTTTTGTTTTCTTAAATTTAGTTAGTTTCCATTAGTTTTCGGGAAGGCTTTGTTAGTTTTTATTAGTTTTAATTTTCCCTCAAAACACTTAGTTTTAGTTTTTTTTTCTGCTTGGTCTCTTTTCATTGGCTGCTGCTTGCTGGCATTGCTTCTGCGAGACACATATTAAAAGGACTTCAACTCCCAGGCGACCTTCTTCTTTTCACGGCCTTGTTCTTATATTGAAATAAATACATTTAAAATCCTTTTTTTTTAAAAACATTTTTATTTTATCACGAAAATGTTTCTTCAATTTTGGTCCTATCCCCATCACATGATGGGACATTGAGGCCGATCAAATCATTTTTGCTATCAGGT
This sequence comes from Idiotropiscis lumnitzeri, assembly GCF_059441095.1. Taxonomy (NCBI): domain Eukaryota; kingdom Metazoa; phylum Chordata; class Actinopteri; order Syngnathiformes; family Syngnathidae; genus Idiotropiscis; species Idiotropiscis lumnitzeri. The sequence continues at coordinate 14,229,593 of NC_142404.1, forward strand.
GATATTTTTTTTCCTCTTAATTTTGAACGAAATAGCTAGCTTTAAGATGTCATGTCATTCCCGTTCGCAGTCGATGCACTGTGGTTAATTCTAAAGGTACATTTCAATGACATTATCATGTCGACTTGACATGTCCAATGTTTCATATATGCTCCTTAGCTATTTTGGGATTCGTAATATTATTTGTGGACATGCCATAGGGGGTGTCAGTTTGGCTTTGGAACCGGTTTCTTCCGGAATCACTCTGCACATCAGCTGTGTGTGATGATGTTGTGGAGGTGGGTTAATGATGAAGAGGAATATGTTGTGTGCTGCTGAGGCGAAGACAAGCCCCGTTAACTTGGCCCTCTGACGAGTCCCAATGACAAGAGGCTTCACGGGCTATAAACCCAGAGGGATGAGGGCCAGTTGAAAATGGCCAGCAGTCTCAATTTTCTGCCAGACTGCCTCTCACCTTCCCTCGTTTTTTTTTTTTTTTTTTTCCCTTGTCGTTATAGGTGCACGTGATTTTCTCTTGTGTAGACCAGCTCCTTCCTCACTGATTATCTCGACCTCCCCTGTAATTCAGATGTTCTGTTTGGCACATTTTTTTTTTTTTTGCTTGCTCTCTCTTTCACTTCACTGCTTTGTTAACATATGACGCTGATCCTGCGCATTTTCAAACGGTGCCCTTTAGGGTTGTATAATTGTTTGTGGAGTGTGCATTACGAGTTTGGAGCTAAATGGTGCATAATGGCAAATGTATGTGCTAACAAACAAGCGCGCCCGTCCGTCTTTGGACTGCAGAGCCAACCAAGCAGAATGGAAGATTCATTATGGCTGCGGCTTGCATATCAGGTTGTAATTATAACTGCTGGCTTAGTCATCCTTTAATTGCCTCATGTAATTAGTTCAAATTTGGTGCTGAATGATGTCAGCCCGCTGAAGCAATTTGCTCCAAGGACATATGACATACAGAAACACAAGCGATGTGTGTGATTCTATTTTGGATGTAAAACTGTATGGCCATGCAAATTTTATGCGGCGAGGGAGCCAGCTTAAATTGTTCTGTACGTTGACGCATTTTGTTCAACGTGATCTCCTCAGGAAACTAAATGGTCTGATCTGAAATTCTACACATGAACAGAATATTTGCCAAGTCCCATTCTCCATTCATTTGCCACCTCTGTCTATAACCTTTATTTTCTGATCAATTTTAGCGCCTCCACCAAGGAGTGCCAGAGTGGTAAGAGAGCTGTCAATGTAGTTGAGTGCTTCTGTAGCCAGAGAGAGAGAGAGTGGCAGGAGGATATTTAATAAGACCCGAGTGACCTGAGAGTGTTTTGCTACTTCCTACATCGTGCACTCGGTTGTTTATTCAGCTGAACACGGGAATCAAAGTTGGGTTTGGATTGAATCAACCAGTCCAAGATGCTTTCTTCTGTTTCAGTTGAACTTAGTGATAAATTGTTCATTCTAATAATTTTTTTATTAATTCTAGTTCTTGTTTCTTCTACGAGGGGATGTTTTCATTGTGGTCATTTAAACAAGCCATTGTCAGCACAACATCACTTCCAAATCATCTTGAATCGCGATGTTAACAAAATAAAAATTGCTGATTTGGTCATGCTGTCTTTGATGGAAAATGAAGGAAATGTTTGTCTGCCGTCGACATCACACCGATCGCCACAACTTGACAAAAAGCCTTTGACGTTGATAGTTATATTATCGCAAATGTCTAAGACCATGATTGTTGCTATACAATGAAACTACAAGCTGACTAAGCTGTTTCTGGAAATTAATTTGCAAAAATGTACCTTTTGTGGCTGAGCGGATCCGTTTGGAGCAAAGCATTAGCGCGATCCATTTTTAACAAAAGAGGCTAACACGATTGTAGCTAATTTAGCAACTTTCACTCTCTGGTGTGTATAAAAATCCAGTCTGTCAGTCTTGAGGCAACATAATGCTGCACGCCACCCAGAGAGTGAGAAAAAAGGTTGAAAGACTTCTCAGACAGTTGAGCATTCAGCACAGTTAATTGAAATGTTATTTTCAACACTTTAGTTAATAATGCAGAAAAATAACAGGCAAAAAAATGGGGAAAAAAAAATAGACAGAAGAATTCCGCCTGAGAGTGATGACATGATAAGAACGCCATCACTTTTGTCGATTTTGAAAGCTCTACCTCACTTTGAATTCTGAGTTACTTTTCAATGCTGCGAGAATAGTCTTCTTTGCCATTCTTCTCTTTCACTCATTCGAGGAGCTTGGTCACAGGAAAAAAAAACAAATCAGTCATCCTTCCGTCCATTATCCAAACCGCTTATCCTCACGAGGGTCGCGGGCGTGCTGGAGCCTATCCCGGCCCTCTCCGGGCAGTCGGCGGGGAACACCCTGAACCGGTTGCCGGATGAATCCGATTTTATTTCCAATTGTACATGATCCACGTAGATTAAAAATAATGATCACATTAAATACCGATGCTGTATTTCTCGGAACAGATGATCCAGGTGCGGAAACACCATCTCAAGTAGCCGTCTGCATAAAGCAAAGGAGATAAATCAGACGGCAATCAAAGAACAAGCGTCAGCCACCCAACTTGTTCCAAAGAACAAGACCAAGGGAGTAATTTACACGACCTAATAAAAGCCCCCTTAAGTAAGCCATTCAGTTTTGGAGTCATGCTCAGAACTGATGTACATGTCAAGCCTACTTTTCGGTTTCATTACTGTGACTCAGATGAGTTAACTTATTGTTTTATTACATTCATATACGGTCTTTCTTTTTCGTGTCAATGCCTTCACAATGCATGTGGATCTGAATGTGTCACTCCGGTGTCTGCACTTGTACAAGAGGGAGTCTCATTGTTAAGTCCAGTGGTGATGTCGGCCCTCATTAAGATTGATGAGGAGCGTCCAATGTCATGGCTGGGTTAGCATCCCATTGGCAAGCCAGGAACAGAGCTACCTTGCTGCTGATCTTCGAGCTCTGCAATGCACCTTGTAATTATCTGGTTGAACGTCAAACGAACGGGTTAATTTATTCACCTGAGTTATTTATGAGAGAAACGTGGCTGTTGGAAATAATGGTCCCCGTTTGGCCTTTTCAATAGGCTCGCTGAATATATTTCAATTTTTTTTATTTATTTTTTTTCAAATATATTCATGTTGATTTGTACAATAGAAGCATAGACAGCCTAAAGTGCAGTTTTTGGATTTTCTCATCACATGTACAAGCAACTCGGTCCAAAAAAATGTAAGGTGACGCTTGAGAGATTTGAACCGCCGCTGCTGTCTTGAAATCCATTTGTAAAAGCCTCAATATGATTTAAACGGCTCATGGCGGATTGACTCAAATAAAAATTCACAACTTCAATGATTCAAGGAGACATTCTTTTTACTAAGTGCCAATGCAATGCGTAGTAAATTCCTTATGGAGGAGAAGGAGGAGGAGGAGGAGACTTCCAGAGGACGGAGGACATGCGAGCAGAATTTTCATACGTCTATATCAGGGGTCACCAACGCGGTGATAGGTGGCCCCGAGTATCACATGAGTAGCCCGCAGGACTCTTCTAATGATAGCACAATACTGAGGAGACATTGTAATTTCCATGGAATCTTGTAAAAGTGATTTTTGTGAGTGAGCTTTATTGCTGCTGCATTGCGATTCTGATTTCGAAAGTGACCTGGAAGTTAAAATATAAATTAAAAAGCTTTACATTCCCTTGCAAAAAAAAAAAGAAACGTTGCGGTCCCTCATTCGCAAAATTTTTTTGGGTGGGTTTCAAGTAACTGCTTTTTTATTTATTTATTTATTTATTTATTTATGTAATTATTTATGCATTTATTTATTTATTATTTATTTATTTTAATGTGCATTTCTGTACACCAGGACTTTTGGACATGGATGTATAATGAAGTTATACATTTTGTAAAATAAGCTGTATGTACTGAAGTTGTCTGCGGTTGTTGATGGCACGCAAACTTGAGTTTGAAATCAAAATTATTAGTAGTATTTAAGTAAAACTGAATCGATGCCATCCTTGATCAAATCAGACAGCCAGATGGGAGGTTAACGAGAGCTTGTCCCAGCTGCAGTGTTATGTTTTCATGGCAAATTACCAAAATAATTACAGAGGTGACTATTTGAAGGGCAAATGATTGTATTGACTAAGTGTCCAAGTAAGTATTCGTTTTTGGCTCTGCCGCGAGACCGCTCACCTCGTTATTAAATTATCAGCAACATGCGAAATAGTGCGACCTGTGCATGACATATCAATATAAACTCAGTACCTTGATTTAATGCCTTAATTTTCACATTTTTCAAGTTGCAAGCCATTACTTGGCTTATTTATTTTATTATTTTTTTTTATTTTTATTTTTGTTGCAAACCAAAACAGAGATGCTGTGTAAAGTGGAAAGAAAATGAGAATAGTCACCAAAGCCATTTCAGATTTAAATATAAAATGTATTTATATTATATTATATATTTATTATATATTATACATTTTATTGAAAGGAAAAAAAACAGGCAATTGGAAAAAGGAGAACACAAGGTTGCTGACGTTCACTCATGATCGCTGATTTTACTCAGCTTGCCCCAATGTACAGTAACGACAGCATATAAAAAAATAATTATGTATTCATGCAACGCAGTCCTATTCATAAAAACACGACACATTTTGTGGTGTTTTGGGGGATTAATTTTCTGGATTTGTAACATTTCAACTCACTTCAATGGGGACTATTGATTTGAAACGCAAGTAAATTGAGTTATGAGCATGGCAATGGAACAAATTCAACTCGTAAGTCAAGGTGCCATTGTTCCACCTTGCAATTCTGACCGATTCTCCGTGGGTGTGTGACCCAGTGTGAGAGAAAGCTTCAAAG